>NC_137116.1:7901851-8429351 GCF_949357685.1 Gobio gobio | reverse complement strand
CTACTGACCTGAACTTCGACTTCGTCAATTTCTGACTGAAAAAGCGAAACAAAAATGGCATCACTTCGTGCCACACTACAAGCTGACGAAAAACTTCCAGCAAGTGACAACTGCTCGACATTTCATTAAAGATACAAGAGCTGGGAGTTTGTGCACTGCAGAAGTGCGTGAAAAACCTTGAGCTGCAGGATCAGATATAAAGGCGGAGCGCTCACCAGACGCGTCCACAGCACAAGATTTTCTCAATCTCTTCTGGGTTCTCCGTGTTCACAGATTCGGTCTCACTCGGGATACTTGCTGCAGGGACACAGGGAATGCATACGTGAGTACACTACTGTAATGCAGAGGGAGTTACAAGCCATCTAACACTGGTTTTTATGAGGTATAAAAAAAAGATTTCAGTTTACATACACCGATCAGGCATAACAAGTGAAGTGAATAACACTGATGATCTCTTCATCACAGCACCTGTTAGTGGGTGCGATATATTAGGCAGCAAGTGAACATTTTGTCCTCAAAGTTGATGTGTTAGAAGCAGGAAAAATGGGCAAGCGTAAGGATTTGAGCGAGTTTGACAAGGGCCAAATTGTGATGGCTAGACGACTGGGTCAGAGCATCTCCAAAACTGCAGCTCTTGTGGGGTGTTCCCGGTCTGCAGTGGTCAGTATCTATCAAAAGTGCTCCAAGGAAGGAACAGTGGTGAACCGGCGACAGGGTCATTGATGCACGTGGGGAGCGGAGACAAACAGACGGGCTATTGTAGCTCAAATTGCTCAAGAAGTTAACGCTGGTTCTGATAGAAAGGTGCTTTTCAGTTTGTTGTGTATGGGGCCGCGTAGCCGCAAACCAGTCGGGTCTATTTTGGCAGCAAAAGAGGGACCAACACAATATTAGAAAGGTGGTCATAATGTTATGACTGATCGGTGTATACTCTGAACCACACTCTTTCCTGCTAGAAATGATATGTTCTCAGAATGTCCCCGCTGGTGTCAAGGACGTTGCCTAGTAACACTCCCAGAACATTCTGAGATGGTCATGATGTGGAGTTCTTTAAAGGTTTGGGTGACATTATTTGGCGGATCTTTAGGGAACATTCAGGACGTTCTGGGAATGTTTATTGGACCATTACTATAGGATGTTCCCTCTAGTCTCTACACTACATTCCCATAACATTTGCAGGACCTTTAGGGGACCAACATAGAATGTTATTTTTTGGTCCTTGATCAGGTTTACTGAATGCTTTCAGAACATGTTTGAGTGAATATATGTACACTGGACTGCTTTGCAAATGAGGGTCAGTAAAACACAGGATTTGAACAAATGTTGCTTCTCAAAGATGGATCAACACCAACTCTTCGTGATCCAACTCCATAACCAGAACATGCAAGTACGGCACTTTATAATGGGTGTGTTTGCAAATGGCCTTTCTGAATGTGTTAATGTGGCTACAGCTACCATTGTCTCTTACTGTATTCACAGAGACCAGAGCTTGTTATTTAGCCTGAAAATGCTCACCGCATGTACAATTCAGAAGCTATAAAGATATAAAGCTAATCACATAGCTCTGATATCTGTGAATAGAGTCAAAGGCAATGGTAACTTTGGCCACATTAGTCATCAGCGTTCTAACCAGCACATTCACAAAGGCGGTTTGCGTACATTCACAAAATATAAAGTGCGGCACTTGCATGTTCTGAATATGAAGTTGGATCAGGAAGAGTTATTTAACATTCAGTAAATTATTTATAATAATTATCATTAAAAAAAATTAAGACTTTTTTGAAATATGAATGATGCAATAGGTGTGTCTATAGGTACTTAAGATTAACATGAGACTGGCTGAAACTGTGAGTGTTTAAACAAGTTTCAAGATCCACAAACTTTTTCCATCAAAAAGAGTGAATGGTAGAGGTTCAAAATATCATCTGCTACAAATCACATGAATGAATCATAGAGACAAAGCAACATTCACATATTCCTTGGCTCATACCTTACAGATCTCATATAGCCTGGACATTTTTTCCTAGTCCTAAATGTAGATTGAGGCCTATTTGACGAAAATCCCTAAATGGATTAAATCATTTTGAGTCACACTTGGTGTCGTAATAACAAAAAATAAACCTAAAAATGTTGCTGGAGGACTTTGGGATTTGATCTTGGCATGACTTTTGTCTACCTTAAGTGTGTGAGCCCTCCGGTATCATTCACTTCCAGTTATTTTACTTGTACAAAAACTGCTGCTTGATATTGCAAACTAATATATCTTATATTTATTTATTTTATTATCTTAAACATACTGGTTTGTAGTGCAAATAGTTTTACCATTTGCTGCACTTTATTCTTCTAGTTATTAACCTACAGCAGTTCATGCACATTCACAGAAAATAACTTCATTTATACGTTGCAAAATAAGATGGATAGGTTATAAATACTGAAAATGGTTGATTCTCACAAAACATGGTATACATATGAAAGGCACGAGTTTGATGAAGCATGCAAAAGGTGAGAAACATGTGAACAGACTGTTACCAACAAATACAGTTAAACAACAAACATATGCGCTTACAGGGTTATTTTTGCTTTGTCTCTTGCCACTGTATTCAATGCATTGTTGTTTTCATTGAATATGCTGTTATGATATGCAAACACACACACAGAGCAACATTTACCATGAGTCTCAGTGGACTGACTGAACCAGCCCGAGTTTGCCGCGCTCTTCCCGTGGGTGAGATCGCCCAGCGTCACCCCTTCAGTTCACATGCATTCAAACAGAGAGCAGCTATGAGCGTCTATCGCACAAAAACACAGCAGCACTACAGTACTACGACACAAGAGACATGGAAAACAAGGACATGAGAGAAACAGGAGGGACACAGAAGGTGGTTGTGCGGTTCTGACTCAATATGAAGCATAATAAAGCAAAGACTAAAGAGAAAAATAATACAGCAGAGCTACACATACATTCACTAATGCATAATATGCATATATTCATTATTAAATTTATCCATCATTTTGACATTTTGGATGGTAGATTTTCCATCATGGAGTAGTTATTTGTTCCATCAGATAATCAATTTGAGCTTTTTTGTAAATTTATCAAGCATATTTAGATCTGTGTATTCGGCCTTAAAGTGACAGCTGTCTAATAAACCTGCTGCTGTCCATCATTAATGTTAATCAAACTAAAGAATCACTCTGTTCTTGACTTAATAACTTTAATAGCTTTAATAAAGGTTAATCTATATTGAATTTATACAAATACAAAAATATGTCTTGCTTGAAAGAATTAATGTCATATGCAAGTTGTTATAAAGAAAGCATATATCATTAATTAAAAGGAAAACCTAAGACATATTATATGTCACAGCATATAAATCTGTCTGCATTGCATGTTCAAATGTTTATTTATGTGGTTATTTATTTGTTTATTTTAACCAACTGTATACATTTATTATTTATATATTTAATTTTTATTAAATTACATTTATTTATTTTATATATTTTAATCTAATGTATTCATTAATTTATTAAATATTAAATAAAATATTATATTTAAAATTCATTTTAATAAAGTGTATTTATTTAGTTAATTTAATCTTATTTTATTAATTTACTTTTACATTTTTACACTGCTTTTCTCTAAACTTTTCCAGCCCCAATGGTTTTAAATCCCCTGCTAAAATATCTTATTTGCTGCCATTCATTTTTTTTTTTAAATATTGGTATAAAATAAAAACAACACACAGGTCGACAGCTAGAATGAACACACATGCAGGAACTGTGAGTTCCTTCGTTTTGTACACAACAAATTTGTGATAAAATTCAAGTTACAGCAAGCTTAGAATTCATTACTGCGTCCCACAATCCACTTACTGACTCGTACAGCATTTAGACTGAACTAAACTAGCATTGCTCACACAAAACATGATTTGTTTCAATGGGTGGATGCATAAACTGATGCACAACACTTAAAGGAACACTCCACTTTTTTTGAAAATTGGCTTATTTTCCAACTCCCCTAGAGTTAAAAAGTTGAGTTTTACCATTTTCGAATTTATTCAGCCGATCTCCGGGTCTGGCAGTAGCACTTTTAGCATAGCTTAGCATAGATCATTGAATCTGATTAGACCGTTAGCATCTCGCTCAAAAAATGACCAAAGAGTTTAGATATTTTTCCTATTTAAAACTTGACTCTTCTGTAGTTACATCGTGTACTAAGACCGACGGAAAAAGAAAAGTTGCGATTTTCTAGGCCGATATGGCTAGAAAATATACTATACTATTTTCTAGTAACTATACTATACTTGGAAAATGAGCCTATTTAAAAAAAAAGTGGAGTGTTCCTTTAAATCTGACTAACATGGAATTGTTGCCAAGTATGATCTTAGAACTGTTAGTGTGCGCAAATAAAAGTGTGCGTTTCAACAGCCCTTCAGACAGATGAAAAGATATGAAAAATATGAGTCTTGCTTTTCACGTACGGTTGCGTTTGGTCTCCTGATCTCCCTCTTCATCATTATCAGGGTCGATGTCCTCAGCTTGTGTGATCCAATCCAGATATCCCTTCAGATCCTCTTCAAGCTGCTGCTTCTCACGCAGTTTCTGGAAATCTCCACGAGCCTTGGCCTTCTCACGCTCCTTAGAGAACTCACTATGGTGGACACACACAGACAAATTCACACACATGCAATACTGTCACGAAGAGCTAATATAGACCTTGGAAATGAAAATGGGAAGTACAGAAACTGAATGTGGACAGCATTTCGTAAAATAACTCACCCACTGAGAACTCCCAGTACCAGATTGAGGACAAAGAAAGAGCCGAAAATGACCAGACTGACAAAATAGACCCAAGGCAACTCAAAACCCATGGCATCATTCATCTGAAACACACAACATCTCTCACATTAACTCATGTTACCAGCCTAATGTACAAAACTATGGCAACAAAACTGCCCAATTTTGTCTGATTTACCAAATATGTACTTAACATCTACTTCTGTCTCAGGTGCTAATCATATACACTGAAAAAATGGTATCTAAAAATTATAACATATAAATTGAGTCAAAAACAGTTTTTAATATTGCTGAATCAATTTAAATACATGAATTTATAACCCAAAAAATGGTATCTGGTAAATTGATTAAAAAAAAAGTTATGGGTTAGATAAAGTTAAAAAAAAAACTGCCTTCATGTGCTATCAGAAATGTCCTACTTCCCACTTCTGAAGTCGTGATTACGAGCTTGTAGCATTTGAGTGCTTTGTTGTTGGGAAGGAACAGGAACCATTGTTGCCTGTTGTTGGGAAAATCGTATTAAATCCTAAATGATATTTAGCGTCCCATTCATTGACAACAATATAAACATTCACAGCGCTATCTAGATAGCCTGCTGACGATTCTGTAATTTCGGTCAAATACAGGCTATTTTCGCTGTACAATACACTTCAAATGAGTATTCATGTATGTAGATATGTAAATGTGCCTTACTTTATGCTGCCTTCACGTGTTATCAGAATGATCATGAATACAAGTTTCTTAGTTAAGAATTGGACATGAACGCCCTCTCAAGTCATATTTACCACTGGGAAGCTCAGGGATAAGTTTGATTAAAGTTCCTGAGATGGGCGGGTCATAAACTTTAAACATGGCGGAGGGGAGAACGATTGCTGCTACTGGTATTCTTTATTATTTTTTTCCACAACAGCTACATCGCCTTGTCTTGTCATTAAAGTAGTGCATATTTACATATATGAAATTAAATATAATATAATAATTAGAAGCGTATTGTATGTTTTATACACAACGAAAATAGCCTGTATTTGACCGAAATTACAGGATTGTCAGCAAGCTGACTAGATAGTGTGGTGAATGTTTATATGGTTGTCAATGAATGGGACACTTAATATCATTTTGGCTTTAATAAGATTTTCCCAATAAATAGGCAAGCCTATTGGTGTAAAAACCTGGTGTTCTCCATGATTCCTGTTCTTTTCAACAACAAAGCACAGATACAGGAAACCAAACATGTGAACAAAAACACAATAAAACTAAACATAACTCTTACATTACCCCTCGCCAGCAAGGCGTGACCTCGTGGCATAACCAACAGTACAATGTGGAGAGAGGGTGGGGGCTTCAGAGGAGGATGAGGAAGAAGTGGAGCAGGCAAAGGGCGAGGAACCATAGGGGTTAGCTGAGGACCATACCATGCCAGAGCTGACAGAGGGAGGATCGATGGAGGCGGAGCTTGGTGAGGTGGAGATCTCGGCGAATCCACAGGGACGACAGCCCGGGAAGAATGGGGTGACACCAAAGGGAGTGAGAACCAAGGCGGAAACGGAGGAAGATGAAGCTGGAGATGTGGAGGGCTGAGGCACAGCCGGAGGCTCGGAAGTCTGCTGCAACACCAGGGTGACAAGAGACCAAGGTGGAGCCGGAGGGATGAGGGAGCCCGGTGGAGCCTTAGTGATGGCGGACCACGACAGAGTAAGGGGGCACAGAGCCTAAGGACAGAGGTGGAGACATGGGCCTGAGGTGCAGCCAAGAGATCTACCTCACAACATCATGCTGGTGGTGAAGTGGTCGGAGGCGTCACTGAGAAGCTGACGGTAGTCAGTGGCAAGGGAGGGGCCAAGGAGCTATGAGACACCAGTAAGGCAGATAAGTCCAGGGAATTAGATGGAGTCAGTGGTGAGGATGAGGACAATGGGGTGGGCAGGATATTGGGTGGGATTGGGTCATCTATGATGTAGTGTGTAGTGAGCAGAGAGGGACGTGCTCCGTGGTGAAGACACCATGGCGAAATCGATGAGCCAGCGTTCCTCTACTGGCTCAACCAAGAACTGTCTCACCAGACTTGTCTTCTCCCTGGATCTGGCGATTGACTCCAGCCTTGGGACAGATGCAGCAGCCTGGTGTAATCCATGAACTCGGCAAAAGGACCGTAATCCTCCCCCAACAGCAGCATCTGGCCGAGGATATTGTCCATCCCGCTCAAGAAGAGCTCTTTCAGGGTCTCATCGTCCCAGCACAACTCGTGGTACAGTTATAGATAGCCCTCCACATATTCCTCCAGCATACCTCCATTTTGCACAAGTACATTTTTCTCTTTATTTAGAAGGGAACGAGATGCTGTCATGGCGTTGATACTATGGAAACACTTCCTGTGGAACCGGTGTCTGAAGCAGGTACACAAACATGTCAATTCTATTGGCCAACGTGAGGTCAGGTGACGTAGTGTGATGTGTCAGCGAGAACATAAAAGGGCATCTTCGTCACGGAATCCCCAGATTCTAATTGTCTGAGGAAATATGCGCAGCATGCCCAAAGTGTGGCAAAGCTTAGCAGTAGTCGGACGGTTACACTTTACTTTGATGATCCACTTTAGACATTCAGCTAACTATAAGTACATTTTGCAACTAAATCTCAACTAACTCTCATTAGAGTACTAGTAGGGTGTTAGGCTAGGGTTTGGGTTAGTAGAATAAGATCACATGTAGTTGCAAATGAACTTATACTTAGTAGAATGTCTAAAGTGGACCATTGAAATAAAGTGTTACCAGTCAGAGATATTCAGTCTGGTTTCAGCTAGCCTTTAATGTTCACTTATCATGTTGTGCTTGTGCCAAGTTCAATAGATCAAGCGTCTTGCACTGGTGGGGTTTTGGCGATCGGCCCACCGGGAAAATAGCCCCTCAATAGCCAATCACATGCACTTTCATCCTTAATGTTAAACCCGCTCTGGACCCTATGGGAATATATATATATATTTTTTAGATATGTCTGTTGCCTCCCTTTCCCATATTCCCGTACTTTTTAACTTTTTCTCAAGTAAAATTTCAAATGAGTACTTTTACAAGAATAATATGTTATTACTTCTACTCAAGTAATTGATTTGTGTTCTTTCTCCACTACTAATAAACAGAGGCTGACGGTTTCCTCTGGTCTCAATTTTGCCTGTCTTCTGACTTTGTCCCTTCAGTCTTAGAGGGTCAATCTCATTAGCATCTATTGAGCTCTCTGTGTGTCATGGAAAAGCTGTTAGAGCGGAAGTGGACCCTACCTGCAGGAAAGAGTAACGTCAGTGACAGGAAGTCAAGTCTCACCCAGTATAGCACATCAGTCCAGCCCTCCATGGTGATACACTGGAACACGGTCAGCATGGCAAACAAGAAGTTGTCAAAGTTCGTGATGCCGTTGTTGGGCCCGTGCCAGCCTTCCCTACACACGGTGCCATTGAGAGGGCAGTGACGCCCATGACCTGAAAGAGAACAGGGAGCAGGATCCTCTTCTGCTAATGTATCTGTGTGGAGAGAAATTATTCACTTCCTCAGTGTTTTTGTCTTGTCTTCCAGTACAAATATCTAAACTTTCTTAAATCAAGATACTTGAGAAGCAAAATTACGATACTGAGATATAGTTTTGTTATATTTAAAATGCATCCATATTAAGTGAGTTTATGATTAAAACAGGACAAAAATATCTGCCAATGGGGTCAAATGAATGTGAGAACACACTGACGCGTGCCGTTTAGATAGCAGGTTGCGTGCATCTTCCCGATGAACAGCTCCAGACCAATGATCGCGTAGATGATGATGACGAAGAGTACGAGCAGAGCGATGTGAAGCAGAGGAACCATGGCTTTAATGATGGAATTCAGCACCACCTGTAAGCCTACACACACACACACACATATATGATACAAACTTTTATGTTAGATGCAATTAATTACGATTAATCGATTTGACAGATCTAGTATATTTACATCTATATTAGTATATTTAAAAAAAACTGTACTTGCAGACAATATGATTTTAATGAAATAAAAGACCACTTAAGTGTACTTAAAGAGTGTTACTTTCATGTTTCTTAAGAAGAAACTTTCATGTTTCAGTGAATGCTGGGTAAAGATGTGGACGCACTTGGCACTCCTGAGACCAGGCGGAGGGGCCGCAGAACTCTGAACGCTCGTAGAGCCTTGACATCGAAGCCGCCCGGCTTTCCACCTGTCTGCCCACTGACATCTCGATCTTTGGTTATCAGCTCCAGCACAACACTGAAGAGACTACACACACACACACACACACACACACACACACACACACACACACACACACACACACACACACACACACACACACACACACACACACACACACACACACACACACACACACACACACTCATCAGTATTAATGATTATAACAGAATGTGAGTTCAGTTCATATCTGTAAAAAATATATTGTTTTACATGCAGATGAAGGTTGATCTGCACTGAAAACTGTTTGGTGTAGGAACAATTTTCACTCAGAAATTGCAAGTAAATTTCACAAATAATTGCCAAGAAATGGCAAATAACACATTTAATTAAAAACTAGAAAGACTAAAATAGTATTTTCTACAATCTTTAATAAAACATTTTTTACAGTGTGTTTAGTATTGCAGTTCATGTCAGTAGAGGTTTTATTGAAACCATTATTAGTGCTTCCTTTGACTCGGACCTCAGACCTTATTTACTTCAAATGAATTTTGTCCCAGCTTGTGTTAATCCTGAATACAACTGCATGCACAGTGAGAACGCCTTAGGTTATGACTGTAACCATGGTTCCCTGAGAAGGGGAACAAGACACTGCGTTTTGGATTGGCCCTATGGGGAATGGCATCAGCATGACCAGTGTCTGAAGTGAAATTTCACAGTCTGCTCTAGAGAGAGAAATCCTAGAGCCAGCTCTTGTTGTCAGTTCTGGCACGATCAAAGACGTAGTCCTTTCCATTTATGTTGCTGTGGTTATGTGTCTGGGCCAAACACAAATCACACTCCAGCTCCTGAGCCCAGTGTCAGCTCCAGCCCCTGAGCCCAGTCCAGTGTTGGCTCCAGCCCCTAAGCCCAGTCCAGTATCAGCTCCAGCCCCTAAACCCAGTCCAGTGTTGGCTCCCGCCCCTAAGCCCAGTCCAGTGTCAGCTCCAGCCCCTAAGCCAAGTCCAGTGTTGGCTCCAGCCCCTAAGCCCAGTCCAGTGTCGACTCCAGCCCCTGAGCCCAGTCCAGTGTCGTTTCCAGCCCCTGAGCACGTTCCAGTGTCAGCTCCAGCCCCTGAGCACGTTCCAGTGTTAGCTCCGGGCCCTGAGCACATTCCAGTGTCAGCTCAAGGCCCTGAACCCGGTCCAGTGTCGCGCCAGCCCCTGAGCACTGTCCAGTTTCAGCTCCAGCCCCTAAGCCCAGTCCAGTGTTGGCAAGAGCCCCTGAGCCCAATCCAGTGTCAGCTCCAGCCCCAAAGCCCAGTCCAGTGTCGGCTCCAGCCCCTGAGCACTGTCGGCTCCAGGCCTTGAGCACAGTCCAGTGTTGGCTCCAGCCCCTGAGCATGGTCCAGTGTAAGCTTCAACCCCTGAGCCCAGTCCAGTGTCAGCTCCAGCCCCTAAGCATGGTCCAGTGTCGGCTCCAGCCCCTGAGCATGGTCCAGTGTAAGCTCCAACCCCTGAGCCCAGTCCAGTGTCAGCTCCAGCCCCTAAGCATGGTCCAGTGTCGGCTCCAGCCCCTGAGCACTGTCGGCTCCAGGCCTTGAGCACAGTCCAGTGTTGGCTCCAGCCCCTGAGCACGGTCCAGTGTAAGCTCCAGCCCCTGAGCATGGTGTAGTGTCAGCTCCAGCCCTTGAGCACGTTCCAGTGTCAGCTCCAGCCCCTGAGCACGTTCCAGTGTCAGCTCCAGGCCCTGAGCACGTTCCAGAGTCAGCTCCAGCCCCTGAAGCACGTTCCAGTGTCAGCTCCAGGCCCTGAGCACGTTCCAGTGTCAGCTCCAGCCCCTGAGCACGGTCCAGTGTCAGCTCCAGCCCCTGAGCACGGTCCAGTGTCAGCTCCAGGCCATTAGCATATCCAAATAAATCTAATTATTAAACTAAATTAACCATATAAACTAAATTACTGATCTAATTACTGATCTAAAGCCCACACCGTCACTGTATGATAATTGAAATGAACTGATGACATCACTGTTTTCTCCGGAATGGCTAGACAGCTGAATAAAATTCTGTTGCATTATTTTGCTGTTTAACACTGTAAAGCTGCTTTGAAACAATCTGCATTGTTAAAAGCGCTATATAAATAAAGTTGACTTGACTTGACATGAGCAAGTTCCAGTGTCAGCTCCAGCCCCTGAGCACTGTCCAGTGTTAACAGAGATAACAAATAACTAGAGGACATAATAGGCCTGTTTCATTAATATAAATAATAAATGTGTCTCCGCAAAACTAGTATAAAACTTTACTTCAATTCCGTTCTCTTTTTCTCATTTCAAGGATCTGTCTGAAATGACACTCATCTGGCACCAGGGCTTGAGAAAATCACAGATGAGATTCGCCGTGATCCCTGAGGATCCGACATCTACCGTGACCTCTGACTTCATGCACCAGATTCCCTCCTGCCTGAGTGCAGTTAATCACATTAAATCAGGTCATAGATCAGCATTTGATCAGGTTGTAAGCTCTTGTGAACAGTCGCCAGCTTTGTGCCAAAATCCTTGACATATTTACTAAAATCCTTTCAACAATTACTAGCTGACATGAGCTTCTTCCAACAGAGCTGTTCAATCATGATGTCAATTTGTAAACCAACCCAGAAGACCAATTCACCATCATTAAAACATCATTAAACACGTGCTGTTTGATGCTAAACACAAAAAAAATGAGGTTTGTGTACAAGCAAGTACAGTTGAGCTTCTGTTTACCATATTTGATGTGCTTTGAGCAACATTTTTCTAACGAGTAAAAGCCTAGATTAAATCTGTTCATCTGATTAAGTGAACGTGTCTCAGGAGACATCGACAAGGCTGCTTGATTTGTGTAAAAGTAATCCATATCATATGGATTACTTTTACAATGTTTTGTGAACTTTTTTTGTTGTTGAAAATATTAGAATATTAAAAATATCTTCATTTGCAAAAGTTTTGTCGGTTGCCATTCAACCACAAGCTGGTCTGTAGTGGTTTAGATGGCAAGGTCAGGGTAGAAAATAGCCTATTGCTTATCCATTATGATGATTTTGAATGAAAAAACACACAAATGTCAAAAGTTGACCTCAGACAACAGTATAAAAAAACAGTTCATGACCCCTTTAATGTTATAGTTATCGGTCCGATAAGAAAATTAGGCCGATATATTAAAGCTGATAGAGTTGAAATATGATTGAAATCTCTCCAAAAAGGGAAATTATCGGTTATCATATCAGCCAAAGTTATCATATCGGTGCATCTCTAATTGTAACTAACATGCAATTAAGTGTCTGAAAACATTACATTCAGTTCACACTTAAGCATATTCTTTTAAAGTATATTATTACAGTAATAAGCACACATTTTTTCAAGGGTAGCCCTGTAAAGAAATATAAAACGAAACACACGAGTGTGAAAGAGTGTGTGATGGTTCACTTACCCAACAATGACGATGACAAAATCCAACATATTCCACCCATTTCTCACATAGGAGTTCTGGTGCATCACCAGTCCATACGCGATGATCTTGAGGAAGGTTTCAATCGTGAAAATAATCAGGAAGGCATATTCTACTGTTTCCTGTGAAACACAATGATAGAACAGAGAGTTTTTAGTATCTCATTAATCTTTTTTTTTTAAAAGATGAAATAAGATCATGTGATTTTGTAAATTAATTTGACCTGGATAGACCAAAGAGAAAATCCCAATATGGACAAAACTGTTACTTTTGATTTTGTTTAACAAAATGCCAGAACAGGGGATTGAGGGGAACAAAGACAGTAGTGTCATTTGGATTAGTGCTCGTCCTATACATGTGCTTTTAGTTTCCCCAATTCTGAAAACATGCAGCCTTTCTCTTTCCCCCTTAATGGGTTAAAACTGTTACACCATCTTTACAAGAAAGAAGTAACCCTTTCAAGAAAACTCAAATAAATACAATATATTCAAATAAACGAACAACGATTTTAAATCATCACATCGGATTTCAGAAACCCACCACAATATGTTTCCTGTTTCCATGTGCAGATTCAATCCTAAACTTCACAAAAGTCCCCATCTGGCAACCTTGAGCACTTCCCACAGCTGATTTATAACTTTGAAATGACACATGTTGTGCAACATTACTTTACTGTAAGCTATTTTTCTATTTCTAGTGGATGTTATGCACAACATGCAATATAGACTCGTTATGATTAGGAACTGTGTCAATGCGAGCATGTGCCATTAAAATGACTGGTCATTGAGCATTCATATTGCAAAATTAAATAATTTTTATTATGATGATGATTAATCACTTCTAGAACGGACATTACATTCAATCCCTCCAAGAATTTGGGAGTCCAGAGGATCTCTACTGAATTATGATACTTTTTGACTTCCGAGTTTTTTGACCAATATGAAAAGGATCTCATGCTTAAAAGTAGTGCTATCAAACATAAAGGTTTGTAAACAAAAAACAAAAAAACAAAAAAAAACATATACATATACATTATATATATATATATATATATATATATATATATTAGGGGCTGTCAATAGATTACATTTTTTTAATCACGATTAATCGCACCTTTGTTGTGTGATTAATCGCAATCGTGAAATTAATCATACGCCATTTATCTCATTAAACACATTCATTTTGTCATAATTTGCTATATACAAAGTAAACAATCAGATTGAAGGGTGATTCTAACAAAACTGTATTTTCTGTAAAGCTTCAAAGATCATTGGAGACTCCAAAACGACACAAAATTACCAAATATAAGGAGTTCATATAATTCTATTATATATAAAATGTATACCCACCTAAGCACCCATGAAAAAACATTTAAGACGAGTCAAGCTGCGATACAGAACAGAGCCACACGGAGACGTCAAAAACTCATAAATCAACCGCTTTGACTGCATAAACCAACGATTACTGAACACAAGAACGTACACATGACAAATCAAACATTATCATTCCTGAGTGTGTGTGGAAAAAACACGAATGTACTGTGTCTGTACATGAATGCAGCGTACGATACGGTGCACATACACGGTTTGTTGTTGACACACACGCGCTTACTGTACGACTCCCGTACGTCACCAAAATTGCGCTCTTCAGAAACAATCGCAGAATACAACAGAGCTCGTGTTTTAAAGCAAAGCACACAGTGAAACGAACAATTCACTAAAAATGCAGTGTGAGTCTCTATTCTCTCTGATATCTCTGCTGTAATCAGCCTGGCCTTCTTTATATTAGCGCTGTTTTGGACTGTTTGAATGAATTCGTGCTGGATCACTGAAAAGACATCATCTCACTGCGTGACGAAAATTACGTTAATAACGCAGCTTCACGTACTTCTCTAATTTATTTGCGTTAATTGCGTTCAATTATTAAACTTGTATATTATATTATATTCATTCATTACACACAGACTGATATATTTCAGATGACAACTAAGGAAAATCCCAAATTCAGTAGCCTATCTCAGAAAATTTGAATATTACTAAAGGGATAGTTCAGTGATTTAGCATTAAGCTTTGTATCAGTAGAAACCCGGTAGTATATTCGAATTATGGTACTTTCCCCCCTCATATCCCCTGAGACGAGAGAATTATGCATTTTATTTCATGAAAAAAACCTCTGATGACGCAAATATCGTCATTTTGCGTGATCGGAGGATTTTTTAGCCAGAGCCTAGAGACTACAGGACTACAAGACTACATTTCTACGACATAAATGACCCAGTTTAAATACAAAGCTTAATGCTAAATCACTGAAGTAACCCTTTAAGACCAATACAAAGAAAGGATTTTTAGAAATCTTGGCCAACTGAAAAGTATGAACATGAAAAGTATGAGCATGAACAGCACTCAATACTTAGTTGGGGCTCCTTTTGCCTGATTTGCTGCAGCAATGCGGCGTGGCATGGAGTCGATCAGTCTGTGGCACTGCTCAGGTGTTATGAGAGCCCAGGTTGCTCTGATAGTGGCCTTCAGCTCTTCTGCATTGTTGGGTTTGGCATATCGCACCTTCCTCTTCACAATACCCCATAGATTTTCTATGGGGTTAAGGTCAGGCGAGTTTGCTGGCCAATTAAGAATAGGGGGTACTGGTTGCTTTGGCATTGTGTGCAGGTGCCAAGTCCTGTTGGAAAATGAAATCTGCATCTCCATAAAGTTGGTCAGCAGCAGGAAGCATGAAGTGCTCTAAAACTTCCTGGTATACAGCTGCGTTGACCTTGGACCTCAGAAAACACAGTGGACCAACACCAGCAGATGACATGGCACCCCAAACCATCACTGACTGTGGAAACTTTACACTGGACCTCAAGCAACGTGGATTGTGTGCCTCTCCTCTCTTCCTCCAGACTCTGGGACCCTGATTTCAAAAGGAAATGCAAAATTTACTTTCATAAGAGAACATAACTTTGGACCACTCAGCAGCAGCAGTCCAGTCCTTTTTGTCTTTAGCCCAGGCGAGACGCTTCTGACGCTGTCTGTTGTTCAAGAGTGGCTTGACACAAGGAATGCGAAAGCTGAAACCCATGTCTTGCATACGTCTGTGCGTAGTGGTTCTTGAAGCACTGACTCCAGCTGCAGTCCACTCTTTGTGAATCTCCCCCACATTTTTGAATGGGTTTTGTTTCACAATCCTCTCCATGGGTGCGGTTATCCCTATTGCTTGTGCACTTTTTTCTACCACATCTTTTCCTTCCCTTCGCCTCTCTATTAATGTGCTTGGACACAGAGCTCTGTGAACAGCCAGCCTCTTTTGCAATGACCTTTTGTGTCTTGCCCTCCTTGTGCAAGGTGTCAATGGTCGTCTTTTGGACAAGTGTCAAGTCAGCAGTCTTCCCCAAGATTGTGTAGCCTACAGAACTAGACTGAGAGACCATTTAAAGGCCTTTGCAGGTGTTTAGAGGTAATTAGCTGATTAGAGTGTGGCACCAGGTGTCTTCAATATTGAACCTTTTCACAATATTCAAATTTTCTGAGATACTGAATTTGGGATTTTCCTTAGTTGTCAGTTATAATCATCAAAATTAAAAGAATAAATAAACATTTGAAATATATTAGTCTGTGTGTAATGAATGAAAATAATATACAAGTTTCAATTAATGGAATTCATTGAAAATGAATGAAATCCATGAAATCCATTAAGTAATATAATATACAAGTTTCAATTGATGGAATTCATTGAAAATGAATGAAATCCATTCAAGTTTTTGAATGGAATTAGTGAAATAAATAAACTTTTTGATGATATTCTAATTATATGACCAGCACCTGTATACTTTATAATTTAATAAGTGAATTATAAAATTTACCTAATAATAATAATGGAAGTTGATTTCTGACCCTGCACATGCCGGAAATGTGTTGAAGAAATTCGGAATGTGAAACTAAAAACCAATCAACACACCAGAGGACGTCAGCGCAAATGACAGTGATGACAGTGAAGGAACTGATCAAACACTGCTTCAGTCTGTTAAATGTGATCAAATCCACAACAGCAATGCAAACGCAACTGGCAAATGATCCAACAAAGCATGAAAAGAGTCAACAGGACTGAGCTTGTTGGTTACTTCATGAATGGATCATTTCTATTTTCTCTATTTATTCATTTTGACGTTGTGATTTCAGAAATGTTAATAAACACAAATTATAAATTGCAGGTTCGGTTCATGTAATTTTGTGTTCTTTTCTTTTCCTTCTTAACCATGATGAGAAAAATAAACGGTTGTTGTATTTTTAAATGCATTTGGCAAAATTTATGTCCCTAGTGAAAAATAAATATACTAAAATATATTTGAAATACAATGAATTTATGCTAAGTATACTACACATACATTTACATAAGTGTGTACTTATAAATATCCTGCAATTGTATTGTTGGTAAACTAAATTGCTATACTTAAAGTCTGCTAAATTGAAAAACTCATTCTGTACTTAATGTACTTTAGTTATCCAGAAAAGACTGAAGTTGTACTCAAGTATATTTGATTGTGCTAAAGTGGAACTATTGCAAGCATACCTTCCTTAGGCACACTTTTAATATTGTGTATTTAAAGACAGATATCATACTTTCACATTCAGTTTAGTTCGGACCTTCAGATAACCTTCCATTTGTCACATGTTTCTTTGCTCAGTTTCCCGCCACTCGTCTGTCTCCCTGGTGACTGTAATTATCAGTTCATATGTATCCGCTGTGTTCCATCAATCATTCTCATTTGTGTTTGCTTTATAAGTTGGTCCCTCACATCCTTCCCTGTCCGATCACTGTTATGTTTAGATGTTTGTACAACCTGTCTGTATGCTATCTTGATCTACTAATAAACTTTGTTGTTTGGCATTACTGCCTTCGTCTGTCTGTCAGAAAACACCTGTGTGACACTATCCTTACTAATACTGATATTAAACACATTTAGGCTTAATATTAAGAAATGTGTATTGTGCAATAAAGTACTCCAAATAAACTTCAATTATAATATTTATATCAGTAAGTCTCAAGTGATATGACAGTAACTACACTATATTGCCAAAAGTATTGGCACACCCCTCCAAATCATTGAATTCAGGTGTTCAATCACTTCCATGGCCACAGGTGTATAAAATCAAGCACTAGGCATGCAGACGCTTCTACAAACATTTGTGAAAGAATGGGTCGCTCTCAGGAGCTCAGTGAACTCAAGCGTGGTACCGTGATAGGTTGCCACCTGAGCAGTAAGTCCAGTCGTGAAATTTCCTCACCACTAAATATTCCACGCTCAACTGTTAGTGGTATTATAACAAAGTGGAAGCAATTGGGAACAACAGCAACTCAGCCACGAAGTGGTAGGCCTCGTAAAATCACAGAGCGGGGTCAGCACATGCTGAGGTGTACAGTGCGCAGAAATCACCAACTTTCTGCAGTCAATAGCTACAGACCTCCAAACTTTGTGTGGCCTTCAGATTAGCTCAAGAACAGTGTGTAGAGCTTCATGGAATGGGTTTCCATGGCCGAGCAGCTCATCCAAGCCTTACATCACCAAGTGCAATGCAAAGCGTGGGATGCAGTGGGGTAAAGCACGCCGCCACTGGACTCTAGAGCAGTGGAGATGTGTTCTCTGGATTGACCAATGACCATGGCAATCCTATGAATGAGTCTGGGTTTAATGGTTGCCAGGAGAACGGTACTTGCCTGACTACACTGTGTAAGTGTAAAGTTAGGTGGAGGGGGGATTATGGTGTGGGGGTTGTTTTTCAGGGGTTGGGCTTGGCCCCTTAGTTCCAGTGAAAGGAACTCTTAATGCTTCAGCATACCAAGACATTTTGGACAATTTCATGCTACCAACTTTGTGGAAACAATTTGGGGATGGCCCCTTCCTGTTCCAACATAACTACGTATCAGTGCACAAAGCAAGGTCCACAAAGACATGGATGAGCGAGTTTGGTGTGGAGGAACTTGACTGGCCTGCAAAGAGTCCTGACCTCAACCCGATAGAACACCTTTGGGATGAATTAGAGCGGAGACTGAGAGCCAGGCCTTCTCGTCCAACATCAGTGCCTGACCTCACAAATGCGCTTCTAGAAGAATGGTCAAAAATTCCCATAAACACACTCCTAAACCTTGTGGAAAGCCTTCCCAGAAGAGTTGAAGCTGTTATAGCTGCAAAGGGTGGGCCAACTCCATATTAAACCCTACGGATTAAGAATGGGATGTCATTAAAGTTCATGTGCATGTAAACTTTTAGCAATATAGTGCATGTTAATGGATTTGTAGTATACTTGGTATGAAATATATGTATTTTAAATAGATTCTGGTAAAGTGTTTTTTCACTGGGGGTATTTCACACACTTTCAAATAAGATGTCTCTGGAGCACCTGTCCATTTTCATTCACAAGTTTATTTGTATTGCGCACTTTACACTACATATTGAAAACAAGCATTTTCTGTGAAGTTGCTTTAAAACAATGTTACAAACAGGACGTGTTCAGTTCTCCATTCTCAATGAGTGTGTCAAAGTAACGTCCATATGGCAGTGATATACAGCTATATCATAATACATGTTATGAGGTTATTTAACATCATGTGTTCAGTGAAGCAGGCTCAGCAAACCTGTTAGACAGCAATTACAATTTGTGAACTGCTATCATGTCCCTACTTCCCCACTACAATAAACTAAAGCAAAAAAAAGATTGCAAAGGTCAATGACAGCTGGCTAACCAGTGCTATAGCTCTGAAACAAGAGTTGCATTGCAAAATATAATCACACATCACTCATGATGAGTTTGTTAAACGCTATAATAAAGAGTGTATTGTAGAAATATGACAGCTATAATAAACGCATGCTTGGTTATTGATGTGAATCTTGTCTATGGCCATCTCAAGCTGCAGGTGACCGGATGACAATGGCTAAGCCACGGCACTAAGAATAGCTACAATACACTTGGATGACTAGATTAATCCCATTTGAACAATAAAATCTCATTGCTGAGCACGGCAGGCTGTCCATGTCTGTGTGCAAAACAAATCAGTCATAGATTTTCACAGGAATATCCTGCAATATAAGGCACTTTTCCGAACCTGAATGTTGACAATACATTAAATCATTTTACGTCACCTGCCCTCCTTTGTCTTAAAGCACTTAAGCTCATCAAATTCTTCAGGTACATTCACTTGCTGACGGAGTCTGAGGGCGAAGACAAACTGCCTGATGGCCACAGTGACGCAGTGCGCGGTTCAATCGACGGCAGCATCAGAATAATGAGTCTAGTGGCTGTCTATGTGCAGTAGAAGCAGGTGATGATGCTGTCGTTTATGTAAAGCTGAGTGAGATCTGTCTCGAAACACACCTGGACCAAAGTAAACTGATCCCAGCTCTTGTTTTGCGTATTCTGAAGCTCAGTTAGACTTGCTTGGCAAAGTTTGATGTGGTTAGACAGCGCTGCCATTGGCAAATGCAAATAAAGTTTTAAATAGTTACAAATTCTTGTATGTTTTATAGTGTTTCATAACTATGGAAGCTTGTTTCTGCTATGGAATAAAGAATAAAAAGGTTTTGTCCCTTTTTATCTCACAATTCTGACTTTATAGGGCCCTATTTTAGTGATCTGAGCACATGGTCGGAAGCAGGTGCTCTTAGGGCGTGTCCAAATCCACTTTCGCTAGTTTAACAATGGAAAAAAACGGTTGGCGCGCCTGGCTCATCTCTTAAAGGTCCCATGGCATGAAAATGTCATTTTATGAGTTTTTTTTACATTAAAATGAGTTCCCCTAGCCTGTATATGGTCCCCAAGTGGCTAGAAATGTTGATAGGTTTAAACCGAGTTCTGGGTGTCCTGCTCTGCCTTTGAGAAAATGAAAGCTCAGATGAGCCGATCTGGAATCTTCCCTGTATATCGTCATACAGGGAAAGGTCACCTCCCCTTTCTCTGCTTTGCCCGCCCAGAGAATTTGGAGAAAATGGATTTTGTTTATTTTACTCGCAATGTCAGCACAGGCTTTTACGATATGGATTCGCCAGCACCGCCACAAACAGTGAGTAACAGTGTTCATTAATGCCTGATCTGTGATCAGTGATTTCTGATGTGTAGCTAATCACTCAAGTTCAAGTTTCTAAATCGTTTATGCATCAGTGAATCAAGCCAGTGACTAAACGATCAACTTCACATCGTTTCTCTTAGTAGCATGAAACAAACCTGTTATTTAAAGTGTGTTAAACTACAGAGAGCAATTAAAGAACTCTCTCTTTATAATGTTCGGAGCTGTTAATAATACGTTGCGAGTGTACTGTCGACCGCATGTGTACTCAATGCTCATCACTGCAGCCTTTCATGTGATAGGAAAAGATCTAAAAATAAAGCTCGACAGCTGTAATGGTAAAAAAAACTTAGTAAAAGTATTCGAGAGGGGTTCCACATGCTACAAAGTTCGTAGAATAAGGAGGAAGACGACAGGGTCGGCGTGACTGGGACTCAGATACAAACAAAATAAACTCTCGCTCAAAGCGCTCTCAACAACTCAGCACAATATAACTTTTCTCAGCAATCTTCCTCCAGCTCTAAGGTCTCTCTGGTCAACAAGTGCCCAGTCCGTCTCTCTCTCTCTCTCTCTCTGGCAGTGCTTGCAGACCTCTCTAAACCACGCCCCCTCCACCACATAATCTAATACTCATTTCAAATGCAAAGATGTCAGCAAATCACAACAGTGGGCGTTTTCACTGAAGTCTCACATCAGACACGTCCCTTGAAACAGAGCATTCAAGCCAGAGGACTAATATCAGAATAGAAAAATGCCTTTTATTTCTAAATTACGACATTTTATGATGTAAAAATCATACTAACAATATAAGTACACCTCAGGAAACATTATAAAATTAAAATTAAAATCCACGCCATGGGACCTTTAATGAGTCATGGGTGCGTTTTGGGCATAATGTGCAATAAACCAATCAGAGACTCATCTCCCATTCCCTTTAGAAGCCAGTTGGATATACAGAACACTTCTCCAAAGGAATCCTTTTATTTTTTATATTTAAAAATGTGTGTGTGCTGCTGTGCATCCCTGTGTGTGTAATAAGCAGAGTGTATGCACTTTGTGCACCCGCCTATAGGCTCATATTATTGACACGCCCTTTAAATAACACAAAAAATACTGCGCTATTGACTTTAGACCAGGTTTGTGTTGGTCAATGGCACAGTCGTTTTCAGTTCCTCAAAACAGCAACGCGCCAACAATGCGCCTGAATACACCTGGTTTTCAGACCAGCACGCCCATGGGTGAACAGATGCGCCAGTGCGTTTGCAATTTAAACAACGTGGAGCTGGACGTGAAAATGAGAACTGTGTCGGGCTGAAACTAGCCAAAAACACTGGTGTCGCGCCTATCGTCTCATTGCGCTGGGTGTATGATAGGACCCTATAACTCACTTGTTATAAAGTCAGAATAGTGAGTTATAAAAGTCCAAATTGTGAGATAAAAAGTTGCAACTACCTTTATTATTTCCATAAGTAACAGACTGTTATGGGAAAATGTATTCATAGCTATACATTAAACATTGCGCATGAAATGTTTATTGATTTGCATATATTCATACAGAACCAGCTTACTGGGTTAAAGTTCATATACAGAATATAAAGAACACGTTCTACACTCAGAGGTCAGGATGGCCTAAACGTAGGGATCAGAGTTAAAATGAACAGCACACTTGGGATTTGAGCAAGTGCTGCTTTTCTTGTCATGTGTGGAAATTTACAGGAGGAATGACTTTGTTTGGTAAACTGATAAAAAGCTGAGTGCTGTTATGTCTAGTTAGTGCACTCTGCAGACATTGAAGATGGCTGTATGACTGTGACTCATTTCTTGCAAGAAATTAAATCTTTATGAAGACAATTGGGCAAGGTTTTGTCTCTTATTCAGTAATGCGGCAATAGTAGAAATTTTGCCACGACAGTTGGTGTCAGAAGCGGAGATTCCATGTATGTGCCTTCTGGACCCCGGGAGCGGATGGTGACTGATCATCCTGGACTTTAGAATCACAGCTCTACCCCAACATATTGAGGGAGAGAGGCCAACCGCTCAGGGGGTCCGGAGGGTCCGACCACTGGAACAAACGAACCCGAGGTGGCAACGGGACGCTCCTGGTAAGAGACAAACTTAAAATTCGGGGAAGAATTTTGATGAATAGAATTTGTTTAAATTGAAAATTTAGTTAAATTGAAAATTTAAATTGGGGTGGATAAACCGTAGTGGGGTCTGACTCTGTGGCGAATGCAACGTGGTTGATTTGTTTATGGGATAGAAACTGAAACCATGTGGGCGAATAAAATGAGAATGCAACGTGATTCAAATTTTGAGAATTTTGAGATATCACGTGGGCGAGAAGACCATGCTGTGAGCCGGTTTTGGGCTATTGGGAGCCAATAAGAGAGGACACTATTGGGAGTGTCCTCCCGTCTGGTCTTGGGTGAAGAGATCAGATCTGAACGGAGACGTCCGACAGATTCATTAGCGTACGCTAGAGGGGAAAAAGCCACAGAGACAGACAGCCAGTATGGGGAAGTCCCAAAGCAAGCTAGCTGAATATGATACACCGGTATTTTGTCAAATGAGAAAATTATTTGGGAAAATGCATGCAAGGCAGAGAAGCTAATTAAATATCATGATTTCCCAAATAAGGGAACACCAGACTGAAAGTGGTGAATGAGTCAGTTGAAGAGGGGAGATAAACTGAAGGCCTTTGTGGGAAATGTATGTGAGAAATGCGAACAAACAGAAAATTATATGGGGAAAATGCATGCAAGGCAGAGAAGCTAATTAAATATCATGATTTCCCAAACAAGGGAACACCAGACTGAAAGTGGTGAATGAGTCAGTTGAAAAGGGGAGATAAACTGAAGGGCTGTTGTGGGAAATGTATGTGAGAAATGCGAACAAACAGTGAAATGTTGGGTGAAAGAGGCAGATAAGAGAGAAAGGGAAATGTTGTCTTATCACGCAGAAGTCACAGCTGTTTAAAGATCGCCGGTGATTATGAACATTGACTAAATTCTGGCTAACATTTTGAGGGATATGATCAGTAATTTGATTAGTCGGTATAAAGATTTTGAGATGAACAAGAGCAAACGCTGTAAGCAGCTCCGCTCTGAAGCCCTAACTTCAAAGGAAATTGCTGGACCAGTGAAGGAAATGGGCAGAAATGTTTTTATTGTAATTGGAAAGTTGATCAGCAACTTGACTGGCTACAAACAAAGAGAGAACAAGAAAATTCCAATTTCTAGATTTTTGTGTTTATTCATTAATTTGTAAAATGGGTTAGGTGCAGTACACCCGAAGGGAAAATCCCAGAAGTGACTGAGATATACAATTGAGTAACTAAAAGTGATGTTGGTGAAAAAGCAGATAGCACCATAAATTGCAAGCCATTGTCTGTTTTATTGGACCCCGAGCGAGCTCTGTTGTCAGACAGACTGCCACTTTTGGAGCACACAGGTTGCTGAACGTTGCTCCATAAGCTAAAGATGAGAGTGTTTTAATTGTGGTCAGCAGGGCTATCGTGGACGTAATTGTCTTCGAACACCCATAAGGCGTAGAAAGTGTGGCAGATCAGGCCACCAGACTAAATTCTGTAAACGAAAACATTGGCCGCACAATTATGAATGCTTCTTTTGTGTCTAATCTGCTAGACACAATTTTCTTGCCTGCCTAGGTTGCTATCTGTAGAATGCGCAGCGAAACTATCAACAAAGAGTTTATTTCAACAGGAAACTGTGAGAGCAGACACAGCCAGAATGTTTTTATTATCTGAAATAACCACATATGTTTTGCCTTCCTTATAGACTATGCAGTCTTTCAACTCAGGGCCAGAGAAAAGCAGCGATGGGAACAGTGTGACTGCACTGTGCAAAATGGCGTCTGGACAAGTAGTGATGGCAAGCCTTGTTTACCCCAAAAATATTTTTGATGATTATGATTAATGGCTGCATGGGTGATCACGCAGCCAAAGGGGGAATGATACTCAAATACACAAGTTTATGAGGAGGTTACAATATTTCCTGAAAATTTTTCGCATCTTGATGCGTATTTATATACACGAAAACGAGAAAAGGCCTCGAGTAAACCTGAGACCGTTTGAGACCGTGTTTTTTGGAAGACCACCATTCATGGGAATGGAAGGGGGTAAACAATAGCTTACATCAATAGAATTGTGAATTATTGCATAGAGATGTCTTTTCTGTTGTCTAAGGTCTGTGTGCAGGTAAAATTTGGGGAAACCAGCTGGGACTCCTTTACATGACATCAAACCAGGTGATTTCGTGTTGATAGAGGGCAACGGGAGGAGGAGCTGGAAGGCGAAAAGGTGGCTGGGGCCTTACCAAATCCTCCTAACAAACGCTTACCGCCGTAAAAGTGGCTGAGAGGGAGACGTGGGTACACGCAAGCCACTGCAGAAAGTTTTCCACCAGCAGGAAGGGGAGGAGCGAAACCGGAAGTGAAGAAAGCCATGACGAAGTGCCAGGGGAACAAAGCCTGTACTTTGGCACGGCTGCAGAAACAACAGCTAGAGAAAAAGAAGAGCTGCTGGCTTTGTCTGCAAATGTCCCATGTCTGCAAAGCAGTACCACTGACTGTTGTAACACTGAATGAAACTGACTGTTTGATCCAGCAGCAAATGACTGAGATAGTGAGAGCTGCGAAGAACATTGAGCATGGGAAAATCCCAACAAAACATCCAACATCTGACTGCGAGAGTCTGAGTAGTGGGTAGTGGGTGGCATTACAACTAATTTTACCTGCCAGGTTAGAAGATCAAATTACACTTCACCTGCGACAGTTTGGGTTTATGGTTAAGCTTATCGTTTTATGCCGAGGGGAGTGTTGGCAGGTTGCTGTTACCAAGCTTTGATGAATGTGGGGACGTGCATTTACCAGGTAATGAAAACAAGAAAAAGGATAGACAGAAGATAAAGTTAATTCTGTGATAGGGACTTTACCAGATAGAGCAAATGTGGGTTGGTCTATTTTCCTGGGGGTGGGTGCAGCAGAATCGGTAAACAAGATAAATGGGTTAGGATGGACTGTACTAACTATAGCTAATAGCACGGAACACGCTTTAACAATGGTAGATGAGGAAATTAAGCAAATCCGAGATGAATATATCCAAAACAGACTAGTTTTAGACATGATAACAGTTGAGAGAGGGGGAGTTTGGAAAATGCTTGGGGTATCGTGTTGATTTCATATTCCAGATTATAGTGACAATGTAACCAATATAATTGAGTAGCCTACATGAGACAGGCTGTAAGAAAACCTGAGAGAGGGAAAAAAGAAAAAAAAAAGCAGATGACTCATGGTTTTGTTGGATGACAAATCTGAAGGGATGGGGATAGTGGTTATGTTTTATTGTATTGCAGGTTTTTGAAATTGTTGTGCTGATTTGTATGTGTTCACAATGTATTTTTCAACGCATTTCCAGGATAGTTCAACAAGTAGTGAAGCCCAGTGTATCACAACAGATGGTCCAATTAGACATTTATGACGAGTAAGACGAGTGGGTGAAGGAATTTAGTGATAGGAGATAGTGACTAGCAAAGAGAAGAATGAAACAAATTAGGGGATTATGTTTTCGTTGGTTTAAATCTGGGCGGCCTTTAGAGGCCTTAGATATCTAAATATTATAACCATGTTTTTTGTTTGCAGTGAGAGGGGGGCTTTACCCACAAAAATAGCCTATGCATATTTTCTTTCTTCCTTTACAAATTAAAGAGTGCGATGAGAATAGATTATTGAATTGGATTATTATTATTATTTTTCATTCAGTTTAGATTTTCGTTTTAATCATTTAAACCTTTACTATTACATTTATTCATTTTCATATTTACCCCTTTTTAACCTTACTATTATGTTTACTTATTTTTGAGTTTGCAGTCATATATATATATATATATATAATTTTTCATTATGGTTTATCAATGATGTGATAAAAAGAGGGGATTGTTATGGGAAAATTTAATCATAGCTATACATTAAACATTGCGCATTAAATGTTTATTGATTTGCATATATTCATACAGAACCAGCTTACTGGGTTAAAGGTCATATACAGAATATAAAGAACACGTTCTACACTCAGAGGTCAGGATGGCCTAAACGTAGGGATCAGAGTTAAAATGAACAGCACACTTGGGATTTGAGCAAGTGCTGCTTTTCTTGTCATGTATGGAAATTTACAGGAGGAATGACTTTGTTTGGTAAACTGATAAAAAGCTGAGTGCTGTTATGTCTAGTTAGTGCACTCTGCAGACATTGAAGATGGCTGTATGACTGTGACTCATTTCTTGCAAGAAATTAAATCTTTATAAAGACAATTGGGCAAGGTTTTGTCTCTTATTCAGTAATGCGGCGATAGTTAATTTTGCCACGACACAGACCAACAGCACTAGGACTTTTCACTGTTTATATCACTTAGTTTATCCATGTTTGTTCTAGACAGATTGTCGGTCTGTGCATTAGTGGTGGGATTTTACACTGACTCTTTCTGCAGACTCATTGAATCATTCATTCACACTGGTGGGCTGTCAGGGCCATTAGGGCCTTCTCTGCTGGCCCTGTCAAAATAAAAAGTATAATTACATGAAAGTGTGTCTGAACGTGTCCAAATTCAATAACTGTCTATTTCAGTATGTTACAATTATATTTCCAGAAAGAATGTGGATATTTTTTTGTGAGGATGAGCTGTATTTTCCATATGTCATCCTCTAAACACATCACACCTCCGTTGACCAGCACTAGTAGTATAGCTAGCCTTCCGCTGAAGCTGCCATTTTCCATTTGATCATAACTTTGACGTTTGATATTTGATTTGATGTTCTTGTTGGTCTGTGTTTTTGTTTAAGAGTATTTGTGCCAGTGAGTTGATTTTGATTAATTTCACCAGTTGCCTAAACGGTGACACGTGAGTGCAGTGGTATCAAGTTAAATTGCCTTTTTGTCTCGCGTGTCCTTATGTGTTGCTTGCCCCCTTCACAACGAGCACTTTGAAAGCGGGGTTCGTAACAGTAGTGCATACAGTGCATGGTTGTATTTTGTATGTATCGGTGTGTGTGGCGGCGGAGTGGGGTGTGTTGATCCTTAGTGAAGGCCCTGACTGAAACCCCACGGTACGCTACTGTTCTTTCAGCCAATTAGATTTTTTTTTTAATCTGATCCCTTCTGGGATTAAATAAGTGACTGTCTTTATAAGTGAGTCGTTGAATCATTCACTCAACCAACTTGTTTAAAAACACTGATTCATTTAGGAAATAACAGGTGACTATGTTCCACTTCACTTTTAACATGCACTCGCTAACGTGAACAATGAAGTTCATCTGAGTCCATGAGATGGAGGGAAATTAGCAAAGGAAGGACATACAAAATTGAAGGACATACAATAACTGAATCATGTACTCAGCTGACTTCAGCAACACTGATTACTATTCCGCTATTGTGAAAACTGACTAAATGACTGACAATATAGTGTCTAAAATGAATGTTAATCAATATTAATGTCTAGTTTATTGGACTGTTGTTATAAAGACAATATTGCACTCACAGCATGGCTGATATCCGGAACAATAGCAATCTTACTTACTTAAAATTGTACATTTCCAGCCTTCTTTGGAAAGACGCTGTATTTAGATATTGAGATGTCAAAAACAGGTCAGTTCTCGCCACAGTTCTGGAAAATGTGGGAAAAATCTTTGAGATCTTTATTTTGTAAGGGGTTTGATCAGTTAACACACACACAGTAAACACAGATTATGAGATTATGGTATCAGAATCAGAATCTCCTCTTTACTCAGAGTATCAGTCATTGATAACAAGCCTGTCGCTCTGTCAGCACGACAGAGGAAGCCATGCAAGTGTTTTAAGCACTTGTTTTATCGTGTCATGAATAATTATGAGACTGTCCTCTCATATGAAAAAGCTGCACAGTCTCATGAATCCCATCAATGTAACAATATTGAATCCGAAATCATTTTTGGTCCCTCAAATAACCTTTCACAATCAGTTCTTAAAAGAATAATTTTTCTTAGCGTGAAGAACATTAAAAAAAATCTAAAAATACTTTTTTCACTATAAAGAACATTTTGTGCAATGTAAAGTGTCCATGGATGTTAAAGGTTCTTCATGGAACCAGATGCCAATAAAGAACCTTTATTTTTAAGAGTGCATAGCCTACATATGTCTTTAAAGGTGAACTATGTAGGATTTTTGCAGTAAAATATCCAGAAACCACTAGGCTGTGTTAAATATTTTGTTCAGTTGAGTACTTAGAATATTCCAAATGTTTCCAACTATTTGTAAATCGTGAGAAATTGCTATTTTAACCAAGGAACCGGGACGTGTGAGCTATGCGTTTGAGGGAGTCGCCTGTCGATTGCGTCATATCTGCGTCACCCTCGGTTTCCGGTTTTATTTAGCAGAAACGCTTTACTCTCACTGCAGTGCTAACAAGTGTCATAACAGCTGCCGAGCGAACGTCAAAACTTCCTTTTCAACACACTCAGATATATCTAATACGATAAACAGAGTTGCGTTACCTCATACTCATGACTGGAAAAGAGGAAGTGGCGCCGGCGACCGTGTCATAATAAAAGTCCAGCTGGCGACTATGCCATAATAACAGTCCCGCTCTTCAATCGCTCCTGCGGCCTTGCTCAGCTCCACAACACTCGGTCCTGCTCTGCTTCAGACTACAGTAATGTTAATAATCGCATCCATGAACATGATTTCTGCCCGAGTCTTATCCTGACTCTTTTCCACCGGCTGTGAGGTGAAGACCATATGTCCCAAGATTCTGCGCTCAAACGTGGCGTCATCAAACTACGCCTTCGTTTTGAACAGGCAACCAATAGTGGACGCAAAAGTTACATAGTGTAGCTTTAACATTGAAAACATTGAAGTTAAAAATAACCTTAAAAGTTGCTTTATGCATTAGCATTTCCTATTTGTCCAATTTAAATGTGACATGGTAAATGGACTGCATTTATATATAGCGCTTTTTAACAGACCTACGGCCATCCAAAGCGCTTTACATTTTGCCTCACATTCACCCATTCACACACCGACGGCGGTGTCAGCCATGCAAGGCGCCATCCAGCTCGTCGGGAGCAGCCGGGGTTAGGTGTCTTGCTCATGGACACCTCGGCACTTGGTCAGGTGGAACCAGGGATCGAACCACCAACCTTCCGGTTTGTAGACAACCTACATGAACCACTGAGCCACTGCCGCCCCACTGCCGACATTCAACGAAACTTAAAGAGGACCTATTATGCCCCTTTTTACAAGATGTAATATAAGTCTCAGGTGTCCCCAGAATGTATATGTTGAAGTTTCAGCTCAAAATACCCCACAGATCATTTATTATACCATGTTGTAAATGCCCCTTTTTTGAGTGGAAGGAAAAACGTGCTGTTTTCGGGCATTTATCTTTAAATGCAAATGAGCTGCTGCTCCGCCCCCTATCCAGAAGAGGGCGGAGCCTGTACAGCTCATGCCTCGGATACTCTGCCAAACACTAAAACATCTGTTTGGTGTTGATGATCATCTCTATCGCGCTCACGCTCGCATCATCATCATGAAAGTTTATTATCTGCATGTGTTTTAAATCCATATCAGTCTAAACTTCTGATATATGGTTTTCTGAGCGCATACACACGAGACGCACAGAAAGCTGTGTGTCAGACGGAGCATCCCGTGAGTATTAAACTCGGTTCTCTTTCATGTCTTATTGCACTTGAACTGTCAAATACACACAAGGTTATGTCAAAAACAGACACAGTTCACATAAACACAGTCGGTTATGCCTGTGAGCGTAAAGAAATCACATGTGTATTCAGGCTCGGATTAAGAACACGTAGGGCACTGGGGCTATAACAAACCCAAGGGCCCTCATAGTAGCCGATCTTGGTGCCACTACGTTTTCTACCACAGAAATAATTAGTAATTTAAAAAACTAAATCTTCAAAGCACAGAGATATGAGTATATACTGTCTGAATATTCGATTTCAATATTAAGAAGGCCTATATATAAATATTCCAGGCTACAAAACATTAACAGCATAAATGCCTTAACTCCAGATATGAGGTCAAAGCAAACTGTTCTGTTTCCAGAAACAGAACCAACTTTTGAGCATGCAACTTTTTTATTTTATTTTTTATTATTATATATTTTTTTATTAAAGGTCCCATGGCATGAAATTTTCATTTTATGAGGTATTTCAACATTAATACGAGTTCCCCTAGCCTGAATATTGTCCCCAAGTGGATAGAAATGTTGATCGGTGTAAAACCGAGTTGTGGCTGTCTGTCTCTGCCTTTGAGAAAATGACAGGCCAGACAAGCCAATCCTGAAGTCTCCTGGTTTGACGTCCAAGCAGGAACGGTTACCGCCCTTTCCTCCACCCAGAGAATCTGGCACGCCCATGCAAACGCTCGAGAGATCATTCATTGCTTGTGAACAAGTGAACGCTGGCAGTTTCTCAGTGTTTGGATGTACAAATGAAAACATAAGTCTTTTTTCAGTTCCTTCTTATCTGTGATCAGTGATTTCTGATGTGTAGCTAATTATTTATTATTCGTGCACACGCTGCGGCTTCTCTCTCTCCCGACAGAGCAGTGTTTTCGTGTTTTCTATCTTGTGAGTCAGTGTTTTTGTACGTCCTCGTCGCGTCTATCTGTTCTTAAATGTGCATACAGTCATGAGTTTCTGCTCAACATCGGCAGAGCCACATCTTTAGAGATAAACCTCACACACGCCGAAGCTCGGCCTTCAACATCCCCGACCCCCAGTACTGCATCTGGCCCACAGCGGAGGCACCAAACGCGGCGTGAGATTAAGCAGAAGGGGGGTAAGCGTGAGGGTATCCGGCTAGGCTAGCCAGCTTTCCCCACAATAAACTGGATTACATTCGATTACTGCTGTTGTGTCTTTGTTTGCGCTGTGTACTCAATGCGCGTCACTGGCGCTTTTCATATGTTTGGAACATATCTAGAAATAATGCTTTAATCAATACTTACTAACTCGTTCATCTCGCTGTAATGGTACATTGCATGTGTTACAAAGTTGGTAGAATAATGATGAAGAGGACTCGGCGTGACTGGGACTCGTGTTTATTCAGAACTCTCAGATACAAACACAATAAACTCGCGCTGACTGACAGCGCTCTCATAACTCAGTAGTTACTATAAATAACTTTGTTAGCAATCGTTCCGTCTCCGTGATGTCCGGTTCGCGAACGAATCATTCTTTTGAATCGGTTCTTTTTAGTGAACCGAACCAGTTCACCAAATCGGACTGAATCGTTCTAAACGGTTCGCGTCTCAAGTCAGCGCTGATCCATAATTTACTAAAGTTACTAACTTTCTGACATGAGTGACAGCCCCTCCGACTAGAAATAAACTAATAACCTGAAGTATATGCTGTAACTACAACAGTTCACCCTGAACTGAGACATGCTGAGAGAACTGATGAGAAGTGAACTCAGGTCCGTCTCTCTGGCAGCAGCTCGTGCGTCGTAGACCTCGTTAAACCACGCCCCTCCGCTAATTTCAAATGCAAAGATGTCAGCCAATCACAACAGTGGGCGTTTTCACTGAAGTCTCACAGCAGACACACCTCTTGAAGCAGGGCAGTCAGCCACAGGGCAAACAGCAGTATAGAAAAAATGCCTTTTATTTCTAAATTATGACATTTTATTATGTAAAAATCATACTAACAATATAAGTACACCTCAGGAAACACTATAAAATAATAGAAAAATGCCATGCCATGGGACCTTTAATGCTCGACTTTTGAGAATGCATCTGCCTTAAGAGTAACCAGTGAGGTCCAAAATTTGGGGGGTTTGGGGAGCATGGTCCCACAATAAAATTTTGATTTCTCTGATTTACTGTATATATGTGCATTTTAAGATGTTTGAAGGCTAAAAAAATGAATAATAAATAGCTTTCAAAACCATGTTAGTGAGCAGTAGAAAATCTGTCATACCTGCTCTGTTCTCATTTCATCACTCTCTCATTTCTATCATCCTCTCACTCTTTCTTTTTCTCTCAGTCTCTTCCCCACCTAAAGCTGAGCTCTGGCTGATAGTCTTTTCGTTGTTTAACATTTCTATCCTAAAGCAGCAGTCAAATATGAAATGTATAGTTTAGCTACTTACATCTGTGCTTTGAATTCGCACTTCTGTGAACATAACATAAAGGTGTTTGATCCCATGCACTCGCAGCACTCCAGTAAATAACAGCACTTGTGGGGGCGTGGTGGGGTTTGGCGAGCGGCCCACCAGGAAAAGTTTAGGTGCTCCCGATCAACTGTCAATCATTTCCTCGGCCAATCACAGGCCCCCTCCATGTTCGGGCCCTGCGGCTTCAGCCCCACCTAGCCCTTATGTTAATCCGGCCCTGTGTGTATTTAGATCTGCGTATTAAAGTGACAGCAGCAGCGTAATATATACAGTACCTACTGTTTTATATGCTGTTAATATGAATCAAACAACAAGAGAAAAACAGGAAATCACTCACTGCTCTTGACCAGGGGTCTCAAACTCATTTTACCTGGGGGCCGCTGGAGGTAGACTCTGGGTCAGGCTGGGCCGCATCAATTATTCCACCAAAAAAGTGTTTAAAGGAACACAACTGCTCCAATCTTCTCAATCTTTATTATTAACAGTTCTTCAACATGAATGTTTCTTCCGAACATGAATTGTTCCTCTGAATTTGAACTTTCCTTCTGAACATGAACGGTTCTTCAGAACATAGGCTTCTCTTGCCTACTCTATTTTTTTTAATATAGCCTATAGAAATTAAATCATTATGTAATAATGAAATAATTAATGATTTTAATTTTATTTCAAATAATAGACTAATTCAAAGCAAGGCCGTAACCAGATCAAACAGAACAGTGAATGAAATTCTAGGTCTAATTCTAGTTGGGAAATAATCTTTTTGGGACTATTTGCAAACAATATTTGCGTCAAATATATTATTAGTCCCAAAATGCATTGCATGAGTGAATAAATACATAGATCCGCTGTCAACATTCGAGCTCCCTAGTGGTCTAGTGGTAGAAGTTTTGTAAACCGTGTCAAAGGTTCCGAGTTCTAATCCGCCCTCATATAGCCAAGTTTTTTTCTATATGAACAAAGATGTTCATCAATGATTGTATATTAAGAGCTTGGACACGTTTGTGTGCATTTTGGTTTGTGATTTCACAGAAAGAATAGAGTCTCCGCAACGGCATTTAGCGATAGATTGACGCGTTCGTCTGTGTGCAGACTGCACGAGCCAAAATAGAGCGTAAACCCCGCCTACTTTGATTTGATTGGACATCTCAATCAGCCTCACATTCTGTTCCTGTCAATCACGCGGTGTCAACCAATTATACTGCATGAGCGAGGGGCGAGCCAATGCTCTCTCTCTCTCTCTCTCTCACGCACACACACAAAGGAGGCAGCAAGCGTGGAAAACGCGGCACCCCTGCTCTTGACTGAATAACTTTAGTAGCTTTAATAAGAACACATTTATTACTTGAATGCTGCCTTTAAATGCTCTGACGAGGAGATAAACATGTCAGACTGTGTACAGCTGACTGAGGGACAGAGCTAAGCTAACAGGGCGGAGTCCATCAGCAGTCGTGGGCGGGGACTATGTTACGTCACAAATGCTTAAATCTGTAAACGGCTTGTTCTGAGACACTGCTTATGATTTATTAGGATCAAAAAATGTGGGTGGATTGGAAAAAATGTGAGTGGGTGGATTTTTACCATTATAAGGGCCAACACTGCGAATTTTGCATAATAGGTCCCCTTTAATTCATTACATATGAATCATTACAACAACTGAATTGTTTGCTAACCTGGATATTTTTTGTAAACTTTATTTAAATGTATCCCTGTTACAGTGTAATTATAGGTACTGAATAATTTTTATTAACTACATGTATTTACTATATGATTAGGGTTTGATTTAGGGTTAGTTGCATGTAATTATGCATCATTTATAGTTATTACTATAGTAACTACATGTAACATGTGTAACAAGGACACATTAAAGTAAAGTGTCACTCTTTACTTCACAATGAAGTGAGTCGTAATGTTCTGCACACAATGAAGTGAAGAAAATCACACAGGTTTGGAAGGACATGAGGGTGAGTAAATGACAACAGCATTTTCATTTTTGGGCGAACCGCACCTTTAAGCTCACAAATACTGAAATAAGACAGCATGTAATTGAACAGCTGGTGGGCTGAAATAAGGGCCGTAGTGTGAGAAAGAGAGAGACAGTGGATGGAGTGGGAGTTGAGAGAGTGAGTGAAGATATAATCCTCCAATGATCCTCTTTCACCACCCCTCCACCCGCCTGCTTTACAGATGGGCTCGTGTCAACCAGCCAGAGCACACAGAGGATTAGAGCGGCGAGCGTATTTGTGTTTGTTTCTACACAGCTTGTTGCGGTTGCTCCATTCGGCCTCATCATAAACCAACAGACATGTCAACCACTCTTACTACAGTTCACCAGTGTTCAACATTGTTTAAAGGGCTTTCCCAAAGCCATGTGTGCAATTGAGAATATAGGTTTGTAGGCTGGAAATGATCGATGGACATGCATGAGTGAGTGTAATGGAAATCCAGAGAGAAAGAAAGGTTAAACACTGGTGTCACTGACTCGACTGAGGCTAATCTTACTGGACAAAGCCCTGGAGCTCAAAAAAAGCAAAACTCGCTCTGCATTTAGAAGAAAAACGTGTCATGATAACTAGACTGCACAAATCCCAGGAAATCAGACAAAACGACTGTTAGCATTCAGTAGAATTTGTGGGCTTGCACATAACAGGAATTGTGATACGGCTTAATGTGTGTTCATTACATAAAAAATTAGCACCGCACGTTCAAAGTGAAAATGCATTTGTAGATGATTGTACCTTAAAAATGCATATTGTATGTCCTTCATCTTTTTAAATGAGCAGCTGGAAATAGTAAAGCATAGACATTTCAAAATAAGAGTCCTAGTATATTTTGGGCTTGTTTATAATTAAAGGCGGCATGAAATCAAATTTTACAATTCGTATTTTTATATTTAATATTGTAGTGTTAATTATAACTGATTTATCTGTGCACTTCATTATTTAAAAAAAATAAATTTACCCTTATAATCTTTAATCAAATACGCTAACTTTCCCTCCCCCATCGAAACGACTTCTCTCCCGGTCATGTGCTATGGCGTGAGGGCGGGGTTATCGCCCCGTCTCGTTTCTGCACCGCCTCTCAGAAACCTGTCACTGATCAATATGGTGGTTAGGTGCATTTTTCTCGGTGTACACAATACCTTCTTCAAGAAGGACTTGAGGCAAAAAGAGAGAAATATATGAGAAATAAAAGTTTTTTTATGTAAAAATTACTCAATATATTCGGACGAACAACTTGTCGTGACGGCTCGCACTGAGGAATGCAGCGTGTGTGAATGTGCTTACGGCGCGCCACCCTTATAAGGGAGAGCTGAGGAAAAAGTTTTACAGAAATAAAGCCATAAAAGGCTTAAAATAAGTGAAATATGTAGCATAAACCAGCGAAAATTGAGGCAATATGCTATGTAGAAAAGATTTAGAGAGAAAATACATTTATTTAAAGGGTTAGTTCACCCAAAAATTAAAATTCTGTCATTAATTACTCACCCTCATGTCGTTCGACACCCGTAAGACCTCCGTTCATATTCGGAACACAAATGAAGATATTTTTGTTGAAAGCTGATGGCTGAGAAAGGCTTCAGATAGGCCTCCATTGGCATTCAGTACATTTACACTCCCAAGACCCATAAAAGGCACTTAAAACATTGTTACAAAGTCCATCTCACCACAGTGGCTCTACAATAATTTTACGATGCGACGACAATAGTTTTTGTGCGCAAAAAAAATCAAAATAACACCTTTATCCAACTTGTTCTTGTCTTCCGTGTGTGCCTCCACGACGCATGCGCGAGAATATGACGTAGCGCCGGGGTTCGGGAATCCATGAAATGCACACTCTAACCTAGGGTGACCACCTGTCCCGCTTTGCGTTGTACTGCACAGCATTTTCACCCCTTGTCCCGCATGTCGCATATTGAGAAAATGTTGATTTTTAATGATCATATTGAGAAAACATGCATGCGTTCTTTTGCCTTTTTAAGAAAGCATTTTATTTATTATTTTTGCGGCATCGTTTTTCACCTATATTTAACAGCGCTTCGTCAGAAGTAACATCCCGCCTTACACAAATACAAAAGCCATTTTTTAAACCATATCCAATGGTTGAAAAGAAAGGAGTAAACACGGTCACTATTAGGTTGTGATGGCTGTCAATCAAAATGTGGAGCGGTGATTCGTTCCATGTGTTCCCTGTCAGAAAACGTATGGATAGTTCTGTATATATATGATTAACTAATTTAAAGGTCCTGTTCTTCGGGATCCCATTTTTCAAACTTTAGTTAGTGTGTAATGTTGCTGTTAGAGCATAAATAATACCTGTAAAATGATAAAGCTCAAAGTTCAATGCCAAGCGAGATATTTTATTTAACAGAAGTTCCCTTTCAAAGCCTACAGCGAACGGCTGGTTAGGACTACATCCTGGTATTTCCTGCTTTAATTACGTCAGTAGAGCAGTTTGTCGACTAACCTCCGCCCACAAGAGTACGTGAAAAAGGGGGCGTGGTCTTGTTGCTCCCGCGTGGAGAATAGGAAGTGTTGCGTTCGGTTGCGTTTGTTTGTCGCCATGTCGTCGAGACGCTTTTATTTTCATCCCGGAGTCAAGTCACCTTTGTTTGGCTTTCCCAGGGACGCTGCACTTAGAGATCATTGAGCGCATGCATCCCCGTTATGGTAAGAGGCGTGACCTTTCCGGTAACGTGCGCTCTGCGTGCACTAAGCTGCTGTCGAATCACAACACGGGAACCGCTGGCACAATCAGAACTCGTTATGTGTTTCTGAAGGAGGGACTTCATAGAACAGGGAAATCTGTCAAGCCGTTTTGAGGACAGTGAAAACAGCAGTATACAGATCAGTACATTGTGTGAAAAATACTGTGTTTTTTTACACGCGAAACATGAACACATGTTATATTGCACACTGTAAACACAATCAAAGCTTCAAAAAAACACGAAAAACGGGACCTTTAATGTTGTTTTATTTGTTTCATTATTTATTTCGTTGGATTTTAGTTGCACTTGGTCAGAACTGTTTCAAAAGTAGTTATCTGCATGATGCCTGCTGCCTGTGGGCTCAGTGATGTTGAATTTAAGATTATACAACAGTTTCAGGTTATGTTTTAGTGTTGGTAACATGTCCAACATTGTCCCACACAAACTTTGTAATCATCCCACATTTGGTTTGTTTGATGGTGGTCACCCTACTCTAACCCCATTTTGAGAACTACGCCGAGACCTAAAGCACGATCAATGTAGAATTCAACAGCTTAGATACGCGCGTCTTCCTCTGCTTGTAAACAAATCGCTTCTTGGTCATGTGTCCGAACGCCGGATCTGCGTCATATTCTCGCGCATGCGTCGCACGTGCGTCAGACCGGAGTTCTCGCGCGAGACTGGAAGGTTTTTGCCATATTTTACCGAACGGTTTGATTGACAGCGGGGGTCCTAGAGGCAAAGTTGCTCAGAATAAGGTGTTCTAGCATATGGTATGAATGTCATGGGCATGTGCAGAAAAGCGCAAATTTCTCACAGGCCTCTAGTGCCGTGAGTCAAACAGGCCCAGCGAGTTTTGTTTCGATCTGCCTTCGTTAGACCTTTTCTGACAGCCACTCAAATTCCATTTGCCGACAACAGGTGTGTTTTCCGAGATACTTGAATGTCCTCATAGACAATTGCAACACCTTGGACAAAGACACAGCTTGCCTTTTTCTTAAGTCAACTGGACTGGCCGATGCATAGCTATAGCCGTTTTTGTGTTTTTTGTTAGTTTTTTATTTTTATAGAGCCACCAACTGGCCAGTCGCCACGTCCTTTTTTACGCGACCACAGACTGAGCCCGTACACAGGTGTACCAAGTTTGGTGAAATGACCTCATTCCATTCAAGAGGAATAGCCTTTTGGCCACATTTTGGCATCCAGTCGTGGACATGAATCGAAATTTCTGCACTGGTTCGGTTCCGATCGGGTGAAAACCTAGGACTAGTTCGCAAAAGTTAAAAAAAAATCAAAAATACCCAAACAGTTAAGGATTTATGAACGATTGTGTACTTTTGATAGCTGTAGCGCCACCATCAGGCCGATTGGGACGAGCTTTGGTGCCGTTGTAGACATTGTGAGTACTACCATCCCGCAAAGTTTCAAGCCTCTACGACTTACGGTTTGGTCTGCCCAATCACTTTTAGATTTCAGCACAATGGACAGCACAAACCCCTAGATTGCACTTAATTCAAGATGTGATGTACACAGTATATAAAAACAATATGATTCACAAGTGCATTAGACATGTAGTACAAACTGTATGGTGTTAATTATCACATACATTACTGTGTAAAGTAATGTGTTTACTGTAAATGCACTGACAATGGGAAGTTTAGTCTACAGAAATAACACAATAAACAGCCCCAGATGTTTCTAAATTTCCTCAAGAGTAATAAAAACAGACACAAGACACTAAGAATACAGAACTATAACATTAATTTAGATTGCATACATGATTTAGTCTTGCAAGAATGAATGAATTCATACTGAGATTTCAGACTTTGGTATCTTGGCTGATCTGATCACAGTTTGACACAAGAAACTGAATGCAGAAACTGTAGAGGAGACACATATGATAATAACCAGGGTCTTTTTCTGAAGAGAAAGACCTAAGGAGCAAAGGATTTCAGCAAAATTATCTATTTGATCTCCTTTTAATCTCATTGCTGACTGTATAGGACATATAAAATGTGCTAAATCCACTGGTCTAGGAGATTCAATTGAGATACAAAAGACATATTTCCCCCCCATGAGGATATTTGCACTCCAACAACAGGGCATTTAAACAGCAGACACAGACATGAGCACATGGGCAAGCACCTTTTGAGTGTTTGCAAATTCCCTTCGTGCTTGTGTAATTCCACTCTAATTCACTCATCTAATCTCAATTAGCAGAAACTAATCCCACGACACAGCCAATGAGAAGTCAGAAGAGACATCACGGTACTCACCAAATCATGATTAGTTGAGTTGGAATCGTCTTCGGGGAAGGGGATGTAAACAGCTAAGGCCACACAGTTGGCAAAAATCGACAGCAGTATAAAGATATCAAAAGGTCTGGGAGTCACATGTTTAAGGAGAAACGTCATAACAGTAGCATTCAAACTTGATTAAAATTGCAATCTCAAAGCAGTTTCTGTCATGTTCGAGAATTGAAACCTGTCACGTCAGTCATATTATGTGGCAATGTAGTCTTAAAGCTATTGCATGTCATTTCTGTGTGAGTAGCAACCGTTTCCAAACACTCCCACCAACTAACACTGGTCAGTCAAACTGATGGCCCCGCCCCAAACTCACGTCATTGGTTGAATCAGAAGTTGACATGTCCGGCTGCAGAGTGAAGGCCATAAGTGAAGTCTATATGCGATGGTCACTTCAAGGATGGTTTAATGGAACATTGGAACCTTTCCATTCCACCCCACATGAAAAAATACTATACACTCTCAGAAAAAAAGGTACAGTGGAGGTATAATTTTGATCCTTAGGGTACAATTAAACCATTAGCAGGCAAGTTCGGTCCTAGTGAGTGGCTGTCCTGCAGAGTTTGGCTCCAACCCTGAAAGACATCTATAGAAGCTCTTATTGAGAATTATCAGAGATTTAGATGTGATCACCATTATGGTGATCAGTGTTTCCTTTAGTTGGCCAGTTTGACTCTTGGGTTTTTATGCGAGTTTGTGGTTTTTGTTACAGTGTTAACAAAACACATACTCTGTTCAAATCAAAAGAAGCCATAATCAAAAATTATCATGAAGAAAAATGCTTGCCTAAACTCATCACTGACTAAAAATATTAATAAATAATATTCACCAAGAATAATTTCTTGCCACAGATCAGACATTTTGAATTTTGGTTTTTAAATACATTCTAAGGGGAAAAAAGTTTAGATGCACACAGATATCAAGAATCAGCATATTAATCTCAACAATGGTGACATACTTAATGCTGCAATGCATGCTGGGAGCCATGAGTTGTATACTGTGGTGGCTTAGTAGGGTTGGAGCTAAACTCACAATTAGGTACAATTATGTACTTTATTTTCTGAGAGTGTAGTATATTATAGTAAAATTACTCTAGTAAATACTATAGTGTTTTTGAACCATACTGTACTATAGTAAAGATACTACAGTAAATTGTAGTATATTATAGTAGGGCTGTCAAAAGATTAATCGCGATTAATCGCATCCAAAATAAAAGTTTGTGTTTACATAATATATGTGTGTACTCTGTTAATTATTATTTATATATAAATACACACACATTCATGTATATATTTAAGAAATATTTGCATGTATATATTGTATATACATTTATATAATCTATAATATATATAAATATAAATGTTTTATATATAAAAAATAATATTTTTTTCTTAAATATATGCATGCTTGTGTGTGTATTTATATATAAATAATAATTAACAGAGTACACACACATATATTATGTAAACACAAACTTTTATTTTGGATGCGATTAATCTTTTGACAGCCCTATATTATAGTATTTACTACAATTAGTTAATTTACTGTAGTATCTTTACTATAGTATGGTTCAAAAACACTATAGTATTTACTAGAGTAATTTTACTATAATATACTACAGTATTTTTTCATGTGGGACAATATGTTCTTCACACTGAGAAAAAAAATTGTTGGTTACACTTTATTTTAAGGTGTCTTTGTTACACTGTAATTACACTCAAAAAATGCTGGGTTAAAAACAACCCAAGTTGGGTTGAAAATGGACAAACCCAGCAATTGGGTTGTTTTAAGCAAACATTTAACCCAACCGCTGGTTTAAAACAACCCATTCACTGGGTTAAAACAACCCCATTGCTGGGTTTGTCCATTTTCAACCCAACTTGGGTTGTTTTTAACCCAGCATTTTTTTAGAGTGTATACATTTAAGTACTGAATAATATTGAGAAACTACATGTACTTACTATAGGGTTAGGATTAGTTGCATGTAATTATGCATAATTTATAGTTATTATTACAGTAACTACATGTAACATTTGTAACAATGACACTGTCAAATAAAGTGTTACCAAAGGTTTCTTCTGAAAGGTTCATAGGGGAACCAAAAATGGTTCTTCTATTGGCATTGCTGCCAAAACCCCTTTTGGAATCTTTATTTTTATTTTTAAAAAATAAGTCAATATGGTTCAAAAGTGTCGGACCTTACACTGTTGCACATTATTCCAAGCCTCGGTGAATCAATGAGGTTTGACCTCAGTAACATCAATCCACATTGGGTTTTTTTGTCTTGTGCTCCGCAGAAAAGTGAAAAGCATATGAGTTTTGGTGAGTCACTGACAGCATTTTCCCTTTAGGTCAAGAGTGAATACACTGTTCTGATAACCAGACTGCAAATGTGATTCTGTAAATAAACACGTTTCCTTCAGTTCATGGAACTGAAGATCACCATCCCTCACCGCTGATGTAAGGATACTTCCACTCCACTAAATTAATGCACGCTCTGCGCACCGGGTTATTGAGAGTCAGGCAGAAAAGTGCTCTTGGAGGTCTGCTATTAGTGGTGCTTCCCTGTTTCTTGCTTTTGGCATATTGCTGCCGCTTCCTCTGGGCCAGAGAGCTGACCGGAGCGCCGCTAGCAGCCGCGGAGGAGTTCATGGTCTTTGGGGCGCCCTGAGATTGTCTCGCGGCATTAATCGCCGTCTGCCAGGAGAGAGCGGCGGCCTGGGCCGGAGAGTGATGGCTGGTGGGAGGGGCTTCGCTGGAGACGGGGGCTCTGGTGCCACTGGCATAGTGTCCCCCTGAATGAGAAGAAAGAGAATGGCCTTTGAGAATCCAAGCAGTTGCAAGTTAAAATAAACAGATATTGATTAAAAAAATGATTAGTATTATTCATATATACACTACCAGTCAAAAGCTTGGAAACTGTACTATTTTGATTGTTTTTAAAGAAGTATTATTGTGAAATATTTTTACAATTTAAAATAACTTTTTTCTATTTGAATATATGCAATTTATTTCTGTGATTCAAAGCTGAATTTTCAGCATCATTACTCCAGTCTTTAGAGTCACGTGATCCTTCACAAATCATTCTAATATGAGGATTTGATGCTCAAGAAACATTTATGATTATTATCAATGTTGAAAACAGTTGTGTGCAATTTTTTTCAGGATTATTTAATTAATAGAAAGTTCAAAAGAACAGCATTTACCTGAAATATAAAGCTTTTGCAACATAAAAAATGTCTATAATGTCACTTAATCAATTTAATGCATCCTTGCTGAATAAATGTATTAATTTCTTTAAAAAATTCTTACCACCCCAAAACTTTTTAACGGTAGTACAATGTTACGAAAGCTTTCTATTTCAGATAAATGCTGTTCTTTTGAACTTTCTATTCATCAAAGAATCCTAAAAAAATGTTTTACACAACTGTTTTCAACACTGATAATAATCATAAATGTTTCTTATGTTTTCTAATGTTTCTTAATCATAAATGTTTCAAATCATATCAGAATGATTTGTGAAGGATCATGTGACACTGAAGACTGGAGTAATGATGCTGAAAATTCAGCTTTGATCACAGGAATAAATGACACTTTACTATATATTCACATAGAAAACAGTTATTTTACATTTTAATAATCTTTCACAATATTACAGCTATTATTTACAATATGCAGCCTAGGGGAGCAGAAGAGACTTTCAAAAACAATCAAAATAGTATATATATATATAGAGAGAGAGAGATCATGAAGCTTCAAAGCGTTATGAATCAGTGAGTCGATTCAGCAGTTTGGATCGCCAAATTTCAGCAGTTTGGCGGTTTGACACGCGATCCGAATCATGATTCGACTCACTGATTCATTACGCTTCGAAGCTTCATGATGCCGTGTTTTGAAATCGGCATCACTATATAAGTCGTTATTTAGGGTTTTTTTGCGCACAAAAACTATTCTCGTCACTCCATAAAGTTATTGTAGAACCACTGTAGTGAGATGGACTTTGTAACGACGTCTTTAGTAGCCTACCTTTTAAGGGTCTTGAGAGTGAACCGTGCATTGTGCCAATGGAGGCCTTTCAGAGCCATCAGATTTCAACTAAAATATCTTTATTTGTGTTCCGAAGATGAACGGAGGTCTTACGGGTGTCGAACGACATGAGGGTAAGTAATTAATGACAGAATTGTCATTTTTGGGTGAACCCTTTAACGTCATATCTTTACACCACAGATGCTTTACATATCGTTATATTTAAAAATATCAGGACTTTAAAGGATGCTCCTAATAAGGCAATTCCGAACCCGGTACCGGGTTTACAACTTTAATTGCGATTGAACAGCATAGGCTTCATATAGACTATAATTACACATTCATATATGCCCAGCCAACAGGGAATGTTCTGGTTCTCTCAAAGTTATAAACAAAACCTCTTGTAATGCTAATACAATGTGCAAATGTATCTTTAATAATGTTCTCAAAACTTTAGAACAAAAACATTAGTTATACATCGTTTAAATAGTTTTTAAATGTTACTTAGAACGTTAACCTTCAAAAGTAGCATTCCAATAATTACTGAAGAATGATACAATGTTTCCATAGCATTCGCATGAGCAAGAAAAAGACGCGTTTACAACATTTTAAAAACTGGACGTTTAGAGAGCATTCATAAATAACGATTTCCAAGAACATATTCTGGTCAGCTGTTATATCCAGATGAAGCGGCCACCATGATCCTCGATGATGATGATGATGATGTGCGCTGATGCGTTACACACAACTTTGGCACGGACATCTTCACCTCACTTTTAAAATACACCCAGGCCACCAGTTTCGCTCAATGAAGCCCTTTTAATATTAAACGAATTTAATATGAAGTCACATCTGGATGTTTGTGTTTACCTTCAGTCGGTTCCTCTGGCTCGTCCATCCCCTCCTCCACATTGAAACTGTGTTATTGTGTGTATAGTCCAGTTCGCGTGGTTATGTCACACCATCTTATCTATCATGTTTAGACCGCCGTGGACGATGATGATGATGATGATGCTGATGCTGAAGCATCTTCGCAACATCCGGGTGTCGAGGACGCGATAAAGATTAAACCCACCGAGCGCCATTAGAAGCGATCACAGATAGGCTATCTGCCATCCTCAGAGATGCCTAGAGTCGGTCTGACGGACAGCGACCTGACTCCAACTGAGAGGAAACCCACCGCTGGATCCGCTCGCAGCTGTGCGTCTGTTTTAAATTAAGGTCGTGTTCGGGGAATATAGTTGCCTGGAATATTCAATTACCTCTGCAGAACATCTAACAGGCTTTGCAACAGGTCACAGCCTCTCCCGGGCTTCTGACACTGAGCTCTGGCTTCATAAAGTCAAGCAACAGAAATCTATTTCAGTTCCCAGATACAATTGAACTCAATCTTACCTCGGATTCCCAGTATGAACGCCATCTCTCGCACTAAAGCCCCTCATTGACTGAGTGCATGGTGTTTTCTGCTCATTACGGCCATATGTTGAAGCACAGGGCGATGTTAGGGAGTGTGGGATGGATTACCTGTCTGTCTGTCTGCAGCAGATAATCCCACATATTAATCCTCTGACTCAAGCCTTCTGTGCCTCTGAGCGGAAGCGAATGGGGCGCGTGCATGCTAATATTCAATTCAAAAGTGATCTGATTATGATGTTGTTTTACCATAAGCACTGATTAATCGTAATTTAGATCAATTCCGAAGTAGGCCCTATATGAGCTAATTTCAAGCAGCTAATTCGTTTCTAGCTGTAAAGTTATGCAAAATGGTCATAGCTTTTTCTTTGTAACCGTGCATGGTTTATTCACAGTTTTAACTTTTATTTAAAAATAAATAAACACACGCACGCAAAGCGCGTCGGTGTGTAACGGCGACCTCTTGCGGTTTCTCAATAACATCACAGTTTAAATCGCACACTGATCAATTCAAACTGGAGTCCAGTGCTGCGTCCCAATTCGCATACTATCCGTACTAAATAGTATTCGAAAAAAGAATTAGTATGTCCCAAATCTTAGTATGTTGAAAAAAGTATTCCAAAGATTCCCGGATGGTTTACTATTTCCGGTCAGAATCCGAAGTGCAGATCGATGCGCACTCTAACGGCTGATATTGCCCACAACCCATTGCGAGATGGACGAGGATTCGATTAGAACTACAAACGCGGATAAAAAGTGTTTAAAAAACTACAAACATGACGGTTACGCGAGTCTGACGGTTAAGTGGAGAGGATTAGATAAAGTGGTTTGAGTGAGTAATTATCAGTATTTAACCTGATGAAAAGATATTTATTCAATATTATCCACATTATATTTCTCCTTCAGCAGCATTGAGAACTTTTGTAATGATACGTTTGGCCATTAACTTTGCAAACACATGAGAGGAGTCTCTGCATTAAAGACCTACGAAAGGCAGATCAACGAGCGACTACATTTCTCTCCAATACGGTAGGAAATTAAATTGAAAGTGGGGGATTTGAACTGTGACGATGATTGACAGGGCAGTTTAAACGGTGACGGGACGCACGTAACAGAGTCTTTTAAAGATGACGAAGTAGTAGGCCTATGTCCCAAAGCTTGCATACTCTTCTGCTACACACTCAAAAGTATGTACTTTTTCTTCACAAAAAGAGTACATACTTTTAGGACGTAGTATAAGTAGGCGAATTGGGACGCAGCCCTGGATCCCGTGAAGGAGTGACAGGGGTCCGTGGAAACTTCTAAAAACCATGAAAAATGTTAATCAATAAATAAGATTAAGTGCAATAAATAAATACGATTAAAATAAATAAATAAGTTATTAAATTACATTACATGATAAAACGTAAACAAAAATACATTAAAATGAGTAAATAAATACATTTCCTTTAATATATTTAATTAATTTATTTTATACATTTGCTTAAAAGTCTAGAGAAAAAAGAAGTTAAAAGTAAACAAATAAATTAGATAAACTAAATGATTGAATGTTAAGTTATAATAACAATGTAAAAATAAAAATGAATGATACAATTAATATAAATGTGATTGAAATAAAAATGTGAATATAATATTATTATTATTATTACAGTTTTTCTCAGTCGCTTTGGTACATTTCTCAGATCAGAATTGAAATTCTCAAAGCTACCTGTTCAATCTTCACATCATTGTGTCACTTGTGCACATCAAAAAAGCAGTCTCTCATTTCTTTGAACAAGTTGCAGATGCTTGTGTACATCCATGCAAATGATTACGTACAATTCTCTGCTGTTTCCTACATTATCAGTTGCTTATGTCATGTTGATCAAAATGTATTATAATGGGTCTCTGTTGAATAGTCTCACCCCCCACAACATTTAGGCATTAGTTCATAAGATCGAGCAAATTCAGCATACATTTTAAAAATACTACTGTTAATTGTGTCACGAAATGTGGTTTTAACAGTTTTTAGGTGAGAATGTAGTTATTTAGACCTCAAATATGTGACTCATATATAAACATAGCACCTGTTTTGTTCAGACGCTTTCGCAGATGTGAGCTCCAGGCCACTGAGCGCTCAATACCCGCAGAGAACAGCTTCCTCTAGGACAGTCCTTCAGGAATTTGCCGTTGGCTCTTACTGTATGTAGATGGTGGTTAAACACGAGATATAACTCATTTGAGGTATCAAACGGGCAATATTTGGATTATTAAGCTAAATCATGTTCCAGAGCAAATCGATTTGGGTAAAGGGGAAAATTACGTTTCAAAACATTAGGCTTTACTTAAGTCCTGTATGGCCTACTAGAGCGCTGCTTTGTGCGTTTGACTGAATTTGCTTGTGTTTTATTTCGTGTTGTCTTTTCTAATGGATATTTTTATTTTAATATTGTTCAATAAATATTATTTTATATAAATATGGCGTATTTTGAAATTGAGAAAGGGTCCGTCAGTGATTGCAATAGTCGACTTCAGTGACAGTTGCATTATTACACCACTAGATGGCGGCAAAGACTTTCTTTATGAGTGACTGGTTGTAAACAGTATAATATTATGGACATCGACCTGAAGAATGAATACTATATGATGAATACTCGTTTAGTCAAGTGACAGAATTGGGCTCGACGGTTAAACTGTCAATTTGAGATTTAAATCCATGGCGAAAGGAAGTAGTTCTGCACAAAATAGATTTTAAAGACGCTTCGTTGTTGTTTCTGATTTATTTACACACTTGTGCCGTAAAAAGTTGGATAAACTCAATATCACACTCGTAGCCGTACGTGCGATATGGCTGTAACATTATATCAGTGATTACCTGCTACGGCCGAATCACAGCCGTGCTGATATACCGCTACTCGTATTATAATAATTATATTTATTTGAGCGCGGAACCATGCGAAAACTCTAGCCGAAGCACGTGCATAATAAAAACGGGACCCGGAAGTGTCCGTCGCGGAATGTGTCCCGTGTAGTTGCAGTGCAGAAGATGGAGTGTGTGAATAAAGCGGGGCATCTGATGAGTCTGGCGGCTCTACAGCAGCACGATCCCTACATAATCAAACTGCTGGACGTCACCGGACAGGTCGCCCTCTACACATTCAACTCCAAAGCAAACGAATGGGTGAGATTTCTAAACGTATCGCCTCATCTCAGCGCGCGCAGGTCATTTAGCCTGCAGTGGCTAATGCTAATAATAACATCGTCACTAGCCCAGAGTCTCCTTTATGCGTGTAATGTGTGTTTATATACGTTCACAAACAACACACGACAGAGTTATGGCAGCATGTGTGTTTGCTGGAACACCAGTGTCATGAATTAGCTGTCAACACCCAAATAAACAGAAATTACCATCACCTTCTGTCTATCAATAAAGTTCTGCAAATAAAGTTGATATCTATGGAAGCCCGTTTACACCAAATAAAACAAAAATATCATGCTTTTGTGAATTATAATTATGAAATATAAACTCGGACTTTCTGTCATTTCCACTTTACATCTCATAATTGTGACGCATGACATAATTTCGACTGTCATAATTTTGATTTAGCATGTCATAATTTCGACTGTTTGTCATAATCATGACTTGGTATGTAATAATTTCGACTGTTTTTCTCATAATCATGACCTAGAATGTTATAATTTCGACTGTTTATGACATAATCATGACTAAGTATGTCATAATTCCGACTGTTTGTCATAATCATAACCTAGTATGTTATAATTTCGACTGTTAATGTCATAATCATGACTTAGTATGTCATAATTTCGACAGTTTGTCATAATCATGACTTAGTATGTCATAATTCCGACTGTCATAATCATGACTTACTTATTAGCATGTCATAATTTCGACTGTCATAATCACGACTTAGTATGTTATAATTTCGACTGTTTATGTCATAATCACGACTTAGTATGTCATAATTTTGACTGTTAATGTCATAATTCAGAATTTTCCTTGGGAGGTGAAAATGGTCTGACAGTAAAATCATAAACCCAAAGGCGGCTTCAGTGGTTTGTTGTTTGTCCAGATCTGCCGTCGAGGTCATTGTGTTTTAGTATTGAGTGCGAGATCTGTTTGAAAACTAACACTTCTCTCTCACTGTAGGAGAAGACTGAGATTGAAGGCACATTATTCGTTTACGCCAGGTGAGTGTCGACTGACTGGAGCTGAAGATTGTTCTGTTCGTCACATGTTAAACTGCTGGTCTGTCATGTGGTGTGTGATGTTAAGTCTGTGTTTCTCCGCAGGTCGGCATCCCCCCATCATGGCTTCACAATAATGAACCGTTTGAGTACAGAAAACTTAGTGGAGCCGATCAATAAAGACTTGGAGTTCCAACTCCAGGACCCTTTCCTACTGTACAGGAACGGCAACTGTGAGTTAAGAAGTACAGACTGTGTAGATCTGTTATTTGCTGTGAGAAGAAACCCAGACCAGTCAACATTAACGCTATAAAGCCTGCCGTATCATATTTAATACATTAATTTCTAAGGCCTATTAATGATCTCAACTTCTGCTGAACACAATCTACTCCAGTCCTTCTGTCGTCTGATTGATTTTTATCAAATAAATGTAAGAATAACTTTGATATTGCAAGTAATATTTCCACTGGACTGAAGCAGCTTTGCTTTACTTGATTATGCAGACATCATTTATTATAAAAATCATAAGTTTCAAATGATCATCAAGGTTTATTTGTTCATCTCTCAATCTTCATTGTGTTGTTTTATGTTTTAAAACTACATAAAACTAAGCATTTAAATATCATCTTACCAAGACCTTAGTAGCAGATATTGATATTTATTTGCATTTTATGTAAGTATCTGCTATATTTTTATATACATTTAATTGATTTACATTCAAAACATCAGAATTTCTTCACTTTTTGTCCATATAAATATCAGCAAATGCAGCAAATTGCATATTTTTGCTCAGTTTCTGAATAAAAAAACTTTTGTAGTTTTACTACATATTCTCACTACATCGTAATTTATGAGCCATAAAAGCCTGATTATGATACTGCATATGCATGCACATTTATTTTTATTTTTAGAAAGGATCAATAAAACTTTCAAAATTCCCATTTACATTTTTTTTTCTCAGGCTTTACAGGGTTAAAATGTTTGTTTGTTTTTAAAACAAAGATTGATGCAAACATCAAATATGCATATTAATGAAACATGATTTATGAATATTTAACTAACACCATGTCAGTGTCAACCTTGTTTGCTTTAACTCTGTAAAGTTTCTTGTTCCAATCAAATCTCGGCTGCATGATTGTTAATATTGCCGCAAAATGTCAACTGTTATCACACAGCTCTGTATATACAGTTGGATTTATAGTGTATAATAACTAATTAAACTGTACACTCATGTAAAGGAATATACACCAATCAGGCATATCATTATTGTGTTAGTCCCACTTTTGCTGCCAAAACAGCCCTGACCCGTCAAGGCATGGACTCCACTAGACCCCTGAAGGTGTGCTGTGGTATCTGGCACCAAGATGTTAGCAGCAGATCCTTTAAGTCCTGTAAGTTGCGAGGTGGGGCCTCCATGGATCGGACTTGTTTGTTCAGCACATCCCACAGATGCTCGATTGGATTGAGATCTGGGGGATTTTGGAGGCCAAGTCAACACCTCAAACTCATTGTTGTGCTCCTCAAACCATTCCTGAAGCATTTTTGCTTTGTGACAGGGCGCATTATCTGCTGAAAGAGCCACAGCCACCAGGGAATACCGTTTCCATCAAAGGGTGTACATGGTCTGCAACAGATACTGACCACTGCAGTCCGGGAACACCCCACAAGAGCTGCAGTTTTGGAGATGCTCTGACCCAGTCGTCTAGCCATCACAATTTGGCCCTTATCAAACTCGCTCAAATCCTTACTCTTGCCCATTTTCCTGCTTCTAACACATCAACTTTGAGGACAAAATGTTCACTTGCTGCCTAATATATCCCACCCACTAACAGGTGCCGTGATGAAGATATAATCTGTTTTATTCACTTCACCTTTCATAATGTTATGCCTGATCTGTGTATGCTATACAGCAAATCTTGCAAAATGTAGCTATATTATCGGCCAGCTCTATTCAGCTCAATGCAACTGTAAGGCATGGAGACATAATGAATATCTTTTCTCTGTGTGTGTGTCAGTGGGCATCTACAGTATCTGGTTCTACGATAAGGCCGACTGCCAGCGGATTGCACAGCTCATGCTACAGTGAGTATCAGCGTTTTACATTAATCAACACAAGTCAACTCGCCCTGAAACCCAGTTCAATGATCAGACTGCTTTAAATGAGTAATGCGTTTATCTAGAGAAGCTTGTGTTTGTGTTTAGGATAGTGAAACAGGAGGCGTTGCGAGCGCAGCGCGTGTCCCCCGACAGAGGCTCGAGCAACAGGACGAATGGCTGTGTTCAGACCAAACCCACAGATATCCTGGAGCTGCTCAGCAAGGCTAAAGAGGAGTATCAAAGGGTATGACGGACCTCCTGTTGTTGTTCACTTTCACTGGTCTGATTTAAAGCACATAGAACTGAGGCGGGTTGCATAAACTGCTTAGACTGCTCTTAAAGAGCACCTATCATGGCATTTAAAATGTTCCAAATATTGTTTTAGGAGTCCCCAACAACAGTTTTGCATGCATGCAATGACAAAAAAGACTTTAGTTTTCTTATAATATGCATTTATTTTTACCTGTTTTGACAGCGATTCTCAAATGATTCCTTTAGTGATTCACTTTTCAAAACCCCGCCTTTACGTGACGCTAATCTGCGGTGATTGGTCCGATGACCCAGTCAGTTGTGATTGGTATAGTCTGTGCAGATATTTTCGGAAACGGAACGCCCATCAAAGTCTTTTAGTGACAGTAATTTGTTAATATGTGTCAGGAGTTATGAATATGAAAACCGCGTCTGTACCGTTTGATTGTAATATGAGCCTCAGCTGATCTCATTCATAAAAAAACTCCTCTATTCTCCTCACGAAAACTCGCGACAAATCAACATCCCTCAGGGCTTTTAGTTCAAAAGTGTGCAGATGAGGAGACATATTGATAGATTCTCATATGTCTGTGTCAAATTTCTAAACAGAGGAGTATTTTTTTATTCAATACTTCCTCAAAATGGGCAGTTATAGCCTAATCATGAGCGATTGAGTCTCTTATGTGTTGTTTTCAATTCATTCTGGCAGCCGGAGGGCGCTCTGTGCACATGTAGTCCATGTACAGACAGACGAAGAAGATACCATGTGCCATAATAGAAGTCCATAATAAAAGCTTCCTGAGATCGCGAAACATACATTTGACGACTAATAAACACACAATCGCGACGATGTATGGTTTGTCTTCAAGCCACTTAGTCTTCAAATGCTCATCCTTGGGCAGATGAAAAAAGTTTGCTTTTGAGTCGCACTTCAGAACACAGTGTCTCGTGGCCATGATGTTTTCTAGTTTTCACTGGCGTCTTGGAGCGCAATAAGTGGGCGTATCGTATTCAAATAACTTGACAAGTTGACGTCATCTAGTCAGAGAAAAAGCTTCGGTCTTCTAACGATTCTTAAAAATGACTCAGAGTCGACTCTTACTTTTGAAAGAAAATAACTATATATACGGTGTACTGTCATATTTCAAACTATGCAGGATGTTTTTGTTCACTTAGATCTATGTTACACACTACATGAAAGGTAAATTTCAAAATTCCATGATAGGTGCTCTTTAAAAGGTTTTTTCTTCAAGACTGATCCTGATTTTTTTTTTTTTTTACATGAAAAGGTAGATTGGTCTATTTTGAATGGGAAAGGTAAGACTGATTACCTCTTAACTAACTGCTAGTTGGTCAAACTAGTTCTTAAAGGAACACTCCACTTTTTTTGAAAATAGCCTAATTTTACAACTCTATATAAAGAGTGCCTATTTGAACATTTAATCTGGCGTTTTCTCAGTTGTGAGCTCCAGTGGATCAGCGGCGCTCAGTGCTCGTTAACCCCGACGAGAGCAGCCTTTCCTCAGCTAGTCCTTCTGATGTCTGCCGCTGGCTCTGATGTCTCTGTGGTGTCTCGAGCTATAATTCGTCTTGTAACAGGCAATCTTTGGTCTCATGGATCTATAATTTGTTCCCTGGCTAATCGTTTTGGCTGAGGGCAAAGTGAAGTTTCATTACTTTTTTATTTTTAGGCTATTTAACTTAACGTTACAGTTGTAGCCGTCTAGCACTGACTTAGAATGTTTGACTGAATTATTTGATTTATTTCATGTATAGCTTATTATACCTTTTACTTATACTTTTGTATTATTGATCATACAGAGACTGTGTTGTGTTTCATGTCATTTAATGTTATCACTGTGATAATCATATTGTCTGAACCAGATATTAATATACAGATTTTCTCCTCATTGTTGTCACTACTAGAGCAAGCTCCTGATTGGTTAACGCGGCGCGAATATCCGCCAAAGTTCAGATTTTTCAACTTGAGCGATTCGCGTGTTCAAAACGCTCAATTCGCGCCGCAGAATGCCTTTTCGCGTCTCTGCATTGATTTAACATGTAAATCACTCGCGCGAATCGCTTCTTTCGCGTCAGGTGTGAACGCACCATAAGAGACATTAAAAATAGTAATGTGTCCTAACTTTACGGTACTGTAGTTCAGACCGATTATCTTATTTTTTAACAGAGATTGAGATGAAGAAAATGTGTAGATAAATAACTGATACTGTGTGTTTGTGTTCATAGAGTCAGTCGACAGAGAGAGATGTTCAGGGGAACTGTGACGGACAGGAGAAGAGAGAGGACATCACAGCAGCTCAACAAGAGAAGGTCCTGCTGATCACCCTCGCTCACTAATGACACTCATCTAACAGCATGTCTAAAGTCTGTCTCTGTTTGTTTCTACTCACAGTCCAGTCACTCCATAGTGAAGCAGATCACAGTGGAAGAGCTTTTCGGCAGCTCTTTTCCCAAAGAACCGACCCAGTCAACAAACTCTGCAGGAGAAAGCATGCGCGGGCTCACGTACGGTCCTCCGCCTCACTCCGTGGAGCCTCTCCGCACTCCTCGCCTCTCCTCCGACCCAGGAGGCCCAGCGCTGGTGTCTCTCTTCCAGGGTTGCGGCAGCCGGGACCCAAGAACGGCTGCTTCGAGTACGGAAGAGAGCGGCGGCGGGTCCAGCGGTCAGTCGGTACGCCGCGGTTCAGCTGGTCCGCTTCTTCCTTCATATATGAGTCCTCTCACAGATGGTCATGGGATGGCCGTGTCACTGCCAGGGTTCATGCCCAGCCCGCTAGTCACGCCACAGAGCTTCAGAGAATCTGGCTGCAAAGTTGCAGGGCCCTTCACAGGAAAGGCTGCAGCATCGGCACAGGTGAATACGCCAAGCAATGTTTTCATGGTATGTCACTATTTGTTTTTGTTGTTTTTTTAAGCAGGAGTACAGAAGTACTTGGATAACAGTTTAATGAGTGTATATAAACACTGATGTCTATAATAGAACAAATCACCTTTAGAAAGTAACTTGACGCTTCAAATAAAGATGGTATCATTCATTCAAGAGATTCGTTCAAAAACACTGATTCATCCAGTAATGAAACAATTGAAGTCTTCATGAGTGAGTCATTGAATCATTCATTCAAGAGATTCATTCAAAAACACTTATTCATCCAGTAATGAAACAAGTGAAGTCTTTGGCCCTATCCCAAATGGCACACTTCATGTGCACTTGCGGTCTTGTGAACTTATAATGGCCTCTGCGTGTCCGTTAAGTTCACGAGACCGCAGGGTATCCCATTTGTCATTTTAGGTCTCAGAAGGGTGCTTGCGAGCGTGCCCCCTTTGAGGTCTATATGCGCCCTCAATGCACACTTCTGCCGAGCCCGCACTGTTGTGCATTACTTCGTGAAAGTGCGGACTCAGAGGAAGGCCGTGAGGGTTTAGGGTGCCATTTGGGACAGGGTCTATATGAGTGAGTCATTGAATCATTCACTCTAGAGATTTGATCAAAAACACTGATTCATCCAGTAATGAAAAAAGTGACGCCTTTATGATTGAGTCATTGAATCATTCACTCAAGTAATTTGTTCAAAAACACTAATTCATATTTTCACAAATATTTTAGCAGTTTTGCATAATATTGAGTTTGTATGTCATTTTTGTCCATTTTGACATTTGAATGCAGGAAAAATATCAACTTAATTAACACAAGCCAGTAACAAATAAAAGGTTGTCATCGGGATCTATGCAAAGTATTTTGCTAATCAGAAAATGAATAACAAAGCTTTGAAATGTCTTGTTTTTGCACAAGGCAAGCTTGTCTAATCTAAACTGTGTCTTCCTCTCAGAGTAAAGAGGTCAATGCTTTCACACCGTCCCCGTCTCTGGTCAAACCCATTCCAGTAAGTTCACTCTTAAAAACACTGGCAGGCTTTGATACCCGAGATTGCTTCTGTGATTGGGCTGAAATGTTTTGTGCGTGTTGTATTTTAATTACTGACCTCTAGCACACGGTCACTCATTTAGAATACTTCAATAGTCCTAATTCATTAAGGTTAGAACAAGGTTTGATACACTTCAAGTGAAATCGAAAAACAAACTGGTGTGACATTTCAAACATAATCAGGCCAAAACAAAGTTCTTTAGGAGTTTGAAACTGCTTCAAATTGCCATTGGTCCATCAGAAGTGGGTGTGGCTGTGGCTCTCCCAACTTTCCCTTGAGCCTTTGATAGATAAAAGTTCATCGTGATATAAGAATATCCTGTACGTTTCTGAGCTGAAAATGTCAAAGTCAAAGAAAAGCTTTTATTGACACCAGGCCCAGAAAACGAGAGATCTCAGAATATGTCGACCTGACCACTGACGTCATAGAATGCAGAAGTACCGCCTCAAGCCCGTCCACCGACTCGTGGAGTTAAACGGGTTGCGCTACCGAGCAATAAACATGACGTGCGTAAGACATTGCATTGCGCGTTTGTTCGCTTCATTTCACCGCGGAATCGTTTGTAAACAATATAGAGGTCGAGACTGGATTTGCAGACATATTGAGATTAAAACACAATGCTGTGCCTTCTATATTGGATCCGACAGGAACGGTGCAACACACTTATGTGAGTAAAACGCGTATTTATATCTGTTAGTATTGCATTGTTACAGATCGTTTGATATCTGTTGATTACATACCTTAGCACGCGGTCACAGGCTGGAGAAACCTCTATTTGAAGTGTTATTGCTCCATTCGTGATCAAACTCGGACTTGACTTTTTTAAAAGCCCAATGTCCCCAGGGCTATGTGTTTTTCAGCCTGCCAACGGGCTATCTTAAATAGTGAAATAACATTCCTTTCTTGCGTGCACGTGTGTATGTGATTGTGTGTACAGTTCGCGGTTATATTCACTGATCGGGCAACAACATTCCAATCAATCGCGGATGGATGAGAGATAAATCATTGTGTTTGTTTGATAAAGATATTTTGCTAGTCCTGTGAGCGTTTCTCCAGACGCTTTCAAAACAATCCTCACATGTACTGAGGGAGCTGAAGCTCATTAAATATGCAAATCTTATCCAATCCTAGCCATGGGCATTTACTTCCAAGTCTTCAATGCGGCACGCCCATCAAAACCAAGCGTTTCGTCGGAGAGCCTCAAAACCAGGGTGGAAAATATCCTATTACTTATTCATTATGATGTTTTTTAATGTAAAAACCACGCGAACGTCATAAGTTGACCTCAGACAACAGTATAACAAAATAAAATAAAAAAAAGTTCATGACACCTTCAACACTCGGCAAGCGCCAAATGAGAGTAAAAATCGCCGTTGGCGAGTATATGAAATTATATCAATCAATATCAGAACATGGTTCAACGCAGCACCGTTTCCGTTTAAAACCCGCTTTGCAACGTTTTGTCGCTGCTGAACGCAGCACTGATCAGTGAGGGAAAGTGACATCATTTCCTATATCTTGCGTAGTATTGGGAGATCATTCCACCAATTTAAAGGCAAAGTATGGATTTTAAAAAAGTTTATTTTTAAACAATTTAACTAGGAAAATGAATGTTTACTATTAAATTAAATATAACCAAAAGAAACGTAAAATAAAATGTTTTTTATTACATGATACATGACGGAAAATACACTAATTCAGACAAGAAGAAATCATGATTTTCAACTATTGGAAGACACTTTTACAGAAGATATTATATTTTTATGGCCTGTAACATCTTGTGATCCATGACAATGAGTAACAAATTACCAAAAAAATAAAAAATATAACCATTTGAAAAAACTTTGGGCACCAAATGTACATGCAATTATAGAATAATCATGTGTTGTGAATTAGGCAGGAAACTTTTCATGAGAAGTTCTCCTGTGCGTATATACAATCATGCAATTGGTGAACGAGATCCAATGTTTTTTGTGACCATCTGGATATCTCTCTCTCTCTCCTGTCATGAAGGCGGGGCCAGTTGTCCAGGGGGAGGAGTCTTCACTGCTACTGTCTCCCAGTGTATTTCAGCATTCCATCACCAAGACAACAGAGCCACCCAAAAACCCCGCCTCCCCGACGTCTCCCACCGCCGCCCCGTTTCCCACAGCAGACTTGCCCTCTGCCCTGTACAGTCGCTCCCAGCTGCAAGAAACACTCCTACATCTCATCAAGGTACACACTCACACCCGCACGCTCGCAAACCGACCTTTTGCTTCATAGTCTTCACTTGTCTGTCTTCATTTGTTTGCAGAATGACGCACATTTCCTCAGTGCAATCCACGAGGCCTACGTGCAGAGCATCTCTAAAGGCCTCAACAACATCAAGCTATAGCCACAGTCTCCAGAACACGAGTGTGACTGCATCTACACACACTGACTGACACTGATTCCACACACACCTGAAGGCTGATGTCGCACTCCCAACAAATCTCGGCGTTTCCTGTTGGAATCCTAATTCATCCCCATTTCCCGATCGCATTATTTCAACCAGCACAAATATGTTAAGGGACTTGTGCAATAAGAAGCATTGAATAATTGCTTTTCATTTATGACAAATGGATATTTCATAGTCTCAATAGTGTTTTACTGTTAAACCAGTATGTTTGATGAGCATTGAAATTCTCTACGAGTTGCCAGCAGATTTGGATTTTGAAGACATTGAGAGTAGGATGTGCACTTATTCCCTCTTTTCGTATAAACTCGCTTGTTTAATTTGGGCCTAAAGATGACCAGTGCATAAATTAAAGATTAGTAGAGGTTCAGGTTGTTCGTTCTACGGAGCCATGTATTGCTTTTTTTAAATTGCAGACCGTAATATGAAATATTTAGTGGTTTATTTGAAGTCAGATGCATCAAATCAACATTTGTGTTCCTGAACTAATCCGCTAGTTTAGTCTTTGTATGTCTGTGTAGACAGCAAGATCCTTTAACAGGTGCGTTTAATTAAATTTCATCCTTAAAAGTAATGAAATAGTTTCCGCCACACTAACTAGTTCATGTTTTGTTTGTTTGACAGGAATTGTATTTTTAATACACACAAGGCTTATGTACTTATTGTGTTTACACTTATTATTTTTTGTACAGTTTGCTTTTGATTGTCATAGAGAATTTTAAAACCTCACCACAGACTAAAGTTGATACCGCAAGGCTATACTCGCGTCACACGCAATGCTCTTTATATGACTTCATACCAACAGGATTCTCTGTTACAATGGTTTGTCGTTTGAGTTAATGTGCAAATAAACTATTGCCATCGTTTAGATCATTGTTTGTGTTGTTTTACAGTGAGATTTTACAAGAAGATCTGCCTTCTGTTCTTGCCTCTCTTTAGACCCTTTTGCGTTTGGTCACTTTTATTTAAAGATGTGTGCCGTGTTTGTGATGGATTGATGCGAGTACAAGCTTTCCGTTCAGATAAATCAATGCTATGATCTTTTCTGTGCTTATTAGTGTTTATGATCGTCACTCCTCAAATATAGTGGAGAGTGGGGTAAGATGAGCCAGTGGGTAAGTTGACCCACCCTCTTTATCTTTGTCATGTGATCATATATTTCGGAACCACCCATCATTTCTTCCAGACTGAAAAAGAGAAGCACGTGGGAGGAGTGGAAGGCTCCCATTTACTTTTAAAATGTACTTTTTGGCTTGTCAAAATACAAATTTAGCATGATGGATGTAATGGCGTCAAAGCCAGGTCTAAAATATTTATGATGCATATTGGTGATTTAGCAATGTATAAAACCAAGCAAATCATTTAGATAAATATTAGCCTGGTAAGCTAGCTAGTTTTATCCAAAATGGCAGCTATGGGACAAAGTGAGCCAAATCATGTGGGGTAAATTGTGCCAGTGTTTTAACTTAAACCCACCATAAGGCACTGTATTTGAGTTGAATCTGGAGTATAAACTGGTATAATTTCAATGTAACGCTACACAACTGGTTTAGTTTATAATTTTCTTAAACATTTTAGTTTTTAGGTTTTTTTATAGGAACAATGTACAAGTGCACCGCAACCTCTGATACGAACCAGAACATTTGGAAAGAACCAAAGGAAACAGTGACGCGTGAGTGCAGTGGTATCAATAAATAGTTAAAATGCCTTTTTGTCTCGCGTGTCCTTTTGTGTTGCTTGCCCCCAGCCCAACGAGCACTTTGAAAGCGGGGTTTCGTAACAGTAGTGCATACAGTGCATGGTTGTATTTTGTATGTATCGGTGTGTGTGGTGTTGATGGCGGCGGCGTGGGGTGTGTTGACCATTATTGAAGGCCCTGACTGAAACCCCACGGTACACTACTGTTCTTTTGGTCTTGTTTTGGGATCATTTAATTCATTTGAATTTCTTCACCACTTTATTAATAACCTGGGTGTTGATGTGTTGTGATACTGAAAGCTGATTGGCCTTGATGGTTACTATATATGCGGGAAGAGGCAAATTTAATTAATCTAGAGTTTATAAAAAGATGATGTCTGATTTATCCTCCCTTGTGCCTTTTTGGACTGAAGACTATGGGTTCCAGTAGAGTCTAATGGTTAGACTGTAAGTGCCTTGCAAGATTTTGTTCTATGAGCTATGATGAATAATAAAGATTTTAGACAAGAATCATTCCACGGATGATAATAATAATAGTAAACTGATAGTAAAGCCTGTCATTAATGTTCTTTGATGAATATTAATGACAGGCATCAGCAGTGCTCCTGTCACTTTAAAAACGGCCGCTGACGAACATGACGCGGATCTCACGCGCTGCCCCACGCATCTCATTTCCTCACAACTCTTTTAAGTTAATTTAAGACGTTATTTAACTAATTTAAGACTCCTAATATGAGAATACTCAATTCTGTGTTGTTGTTATTGTTTGTTCAAGAGCAAAAGAGAACTCGATGTGAGCAGGAGACTGACGCGATTCTGTCTTTGTGTCGAGTGTGTGTGTGTGTGTGTGTGTGTCAGAAACTGTCAGCATTCACTCGTTCACAAGCCATGATCTCTCGAGCGTTTGCATGGGCGTGCCAGATTCTCTGGGCGGAGGAAAGGGAGGTAACCGTTCCTGTGTGGACGTCAAAACAGGAGACTTCAGGATTGGCTTGTCTGGCCTGTCATTTTCTCAAAGGCAGAGAGAGACAGCCAGAACTCGGTTTACACCGATCAACATTTCTATCCACTTGGGGACAATATTCAGGCTAGGGGAACTCATATTAATGTTGAAATACCTCATAAAATGAAAATGTCATGCCATGGGACCTTTAAAAAAATCCCCTTCTCCTCTCGACGCTACACACCCCTATCCAGTTAGTGGCGCTAATGCACTTCAGCTGGTTTGCCAACCACCATTAAACCTCAGAAGGAGGAGTTGTTGATGTTACAGAACTGAAGTTGGGTGAAAATGTCAAAGAGGTGCGTTTTCGGTTGCCTTCCTAACAAAACCCTGTTCAGTATCCCGAGACCGCGCTGGTTACGGGCCCGCTGGCTGGAGTTTCTGCATTTCGAAGAGGAAGGATTGACGGTGAATTCGCGGCTGTGCTCGAGGCATTTCACGACCGAGTGCTTCCAGAATTTAACACAGTACGAAATGGGCTTCGCGAAAGTGCTGTACCTGAGGAGCACCGCCGTCCCGTCAGTCTACACGGTCGGAGCATCTCACAGTATGAAGGTAAGGGTGTGTATATCCTCTTAATAATGCACAAGGGTCATTCCTGGGATTCGGTGCCCTTCTTTTCAATTATTATATATATTTTAGTAATTATAATCGAGGTTTTTAGCTTGTCCCTCAATTTATTGTCCACCCTGTTATTTTTTGACTTCTTTCCCTTTAAATGAAAGTTGGAAAAATTAAATGACATCATAAAGCTGTCATCACTTCTTTGGAGAGAAAACAACTTGGAAATTGAGTGAGATCCTCTATTATTTTAATTGTCTGTTTTTCTTTTCTTTAACCAATTTTATCTTTAAATTTTGATGTCGTCAACCTTCATATGTCCACCCTATTATAGGAAAAATTAAAATTTAGTAGGAAAAAAAAAAAATTGTAAAGACCATGCAATTATTTATTAGATAAATCTTCTCTGTTAGCTTGTTTTTGCTCAGACACGGTGCAGCGGCTGATTTTAGCTCAGAATGTCCACTCTGTCCATCCTGTTATATAGGCTATAGTGTACATTAGGGGTGTAACGGTACACAAAACTGACGGTTCGGTACGTACCTCGGTTTTGAAGTCACGGTTCGGTACGAGTTCGGTACAGCAGATTTACAAAATTGCTTTTTATTTATTTTTTATATTTGACAGTGGTTTACTGGGGAAAAAAAGTGTCTGTCCTTGAATGAATTAAATTATATCTAAAAGTTTATTTAAGATATTTCTGTAAATTATATAGGGATCCCTTACTTGCACATTAATATTAAAGATTAACCACAGAGCCCAAACTATTAGCCTAAATTCAGTTGCTATTTATTTTTAGGTATAATAATCAACACTCAAATAACACATTGTGTGGAAATATGTAAACTTCACATAAGGCAGTTTTGGCATTAACTCCTAAATCTAATTATAATTATTTTTTTTTTCTCCAAATCGTTGTTGAAATATAGTACTTTATATACAGTGTTTGTCATTTTCATGACAGGTTTATTTAACATGCATGAAATAATCAAGACATCACTAACAGGTTCAGTAGAATATAATGAATATAACGGCTAATATAGTGCACATATTTAGTGAAAGAGTTGATTTCTCTAGTGAATATAAATCTGTGGACACTGAATGACTGCCTGAGGTAAATGTAATGCTAACGTTACATGACATTGTTTAGTTTACAGCAGTTATATTGAGGTCTTTCCGCCGTTGAAACACTGATATAGCGAATACACCACATATATACATGACAGTAAGTTGTAATGTATCCTCAGCATACCTTCAGATCGTTATTCATGTTTATTCTTTAGTAAGAGATGATCGATCGCCTTCACAGATGATCGCGTTCACGCGGGTGCGCGTCGCGCGGCCGCTTGAACTGTGATCAGTGACCAGTCACGCCACATAGAGCGTCAAAACGGCATTTATCGTTTGAATTTCGTGATAAAATGAACTGAATACTTAATATGTTTGTGTGGGAACTCGGATTGAAGTGTGTTCCGCGCTTACAACAAGCCGACTGAACTGTTAAAGATTACATTCACAGAGCTGCCAACTTTTCAAAAAAACTTAGAGTGAGATTTGGTGGGGCCAACCAAAATTTTGCCGCGTACAAAGCAAAAATTACAACAACAAAAAATTAAATAAATAATAATCATATATATATATATATATATATATATATATATATATATATATATATATATATATATATAATAGCTATATACACACACACATCACAGAAAACACTCTCTCTGCATTAGCATTTGAGTAGTATTGTTTTTTTGTTTTTTTTATGTCTTTTTTGCCTTTGATAAGGTTGAAAATTAATTCTGTCTATTTAGACAAAATGCATCTTTATGACGCTTTGTATACAGTATATCCTATAGACACACACACACACACAATTTTAAAGCACTATAGAGGAATGGTTTTGTCTAATAGAGCAAATTGATTATACATCAACCTACAGTATACGGGTCATTCCTGGGATTCGGTAATATTTCAGTCCCCTAGATTTTTGAAAGTGGTGGTTCACCAAAATTAAATGTTAAAAGCTTTTCACAATACTTTGGTATGTCCTTTATAATGAATACAAATAATTATTGCATTTAAATAATTTTTATCATTAAAAAAAATCTTATTTATGTCTTACAGCAAGCATTTTGTCATGTCCCTCAGGTTCTTCGCTGAATTTGTACTTGGAAAATAATTAATAAAATATGCACAGTGTCTATAATTTTCAGCAATAATGCAAGTATTTATTTGTGTTCTTTGCTTTTGAAAAGAAAAAAATTAAAAAAATGCAAGATATTTGATAAAAAACAACTTATAAAGTTACGTCCCTCAGTCTGAACTCAACCCCGTCACGCCAACCATTCTCCGCCCATAATAATTTAGACTCCACCCATATGTGACATCATTCACAGGAAGTTGCATCATTCCGCTCTCTTTAACAGCATGGTGCAGAAGAAGGTGAGTGATATCACTCTTTTTATTCATTTTTTTAGGTGTTTTATAGCCAGGGAGGGTACTGTCAAGCTTAACAACTCAACCCCATCACATATATTTAAGATGGAAAATGATGACTTTTCAAAATTGTATTTTAATCCATAAAAATCTAAAATATACTTATTTAATTGGCTGCCATGTGGCCCACTCTTCTACACCACATTGAGAGCAGTGGCCATTTTGAGCAAAAAAAACTCAACCCCATCACACTCAACCCCGTCACATTTGTCATTGTTTCGGGGTTGTAAACTTTGTGACAGGGTTGAGTTATTCACTTAATTTAATCAATTATTTCAATTTAAAAATGTAATTTCAATAAATATATTATTACCAAAATCATAACTCATATTTTTGTTATAGATAAAATATTTGATGTAATGTTTCCACTTAAACTTCAACGGGCATCCTAGTCAGAAATGGCACCCACATCAACAGCAGACAGGCAAAGGCAGTTTCGTGCACGCAGAGATGCTGACCCAGAAAAAAGCTGGGGCTGGATGCCATGGTGCAGACGTGGCCGAGGCTGCGTCTGTACGCTTTCCCCCGATCGCTCTCCTGTATAGGGTCCGTCAACAAGGGGTCAGCCTGCTCTTGGTGGCACCTCGTTGGCCGACTCGAGTTTGGTTTTCGGACATCATAGCTCTGCTGGCGGGTCCCCCGTGGCAGGTCCCTCTCAGGAGGGATCTTCTATCTCAGGCGGGGGGCACGATATTTCACCCCCGGCCAGATATTTGGAACCTGTGTGTCTGGCCCCTGATACCTAGAGGCCGGCCTGTCGGCAGATGTGATTGAGACCTTGCTCAGCTCCAGGTATCCGTCTGCAAGGAGACTTAAATGGAATGTTTTCTGCGTTTGGTGTAGAGAGCGTGAGGTGGACCCAGTTAAATGCCCGGTGGCTTCAGTGCTGGAGTTCCTCCAAAATCGCTTCTTTGCGGGTCTAACCCCGTCCACACTCAAGGTGTACGTTGCTGCCATTGGGGCTTTCCACACTCCTGTGAGTGATGGGCCTTTGGGTAGGCACCATCTGGTTGTACGGTTCCTCTGTGGGGCTCGGAGGATGAGGCCTGCGGCTCGTTCTGGCGGTGGTACTTGAAGGTTCGGCTGAGGCCCCCTTTGAGCCACTGGAGTCAGCTGAGGCAAAGAACCAGACCCTTAAGGTGGCCTTTATCCTGGCTATCACTTCTCTGAGGAGAGTGGGGGACCTCCAGGCCTTGGCGTTGACGCTGACTTGCCTGGAGTTTGCCCCTGGCGGAGTTAAGGCCATCTTGCATCCTAAGCCGGGCTACGTGCCCAAGATGCCATTTAGTGTGGCCAGGTCATTGGTTCTTCAGGCTTTCCATCCTCCACCTCATGTGACAGAGGAAGAAGGGAGACTTCACCTGCTCTGCCTGGTTAGAGCTCTTAAAATATATTTGGAGATGTCTGCGCAGTGGAGGAAATCAGAACAGCTGTTAGTGAGCTTTGGTTCACCCAAGAAAGGGCTGCCTGCTTCGACTCAGACAATCAGTAACTGGATTGTCCAGGCTATAGCCACGGCTTATCAGGTGCGCAATTTGCCTTCACCGATGGCCGTGAGAGCTCATTCCACCAGGGACATGGCCTCCTCAGTGGCCCTCCTTTCTGGAGTCCCGATGCAGGAGATCTGCGAGGCGGCTGGGTGGGCCACCTCGCACACTTTCATTAGATTTTACAGCTTGCATCTCCCTGCGACGCCCGGCGCTAGGATGCTCCAGTCCTAGTTGTGCCTGGTCTCCAGCTTCACACTAGGGCAGGCGTGACCCTCGGTGTGGCCTAGTGGGTACTCGTTCCCCGAATTCGTCGTTCCGACGCAGTGCGAGTTCCCTCGAAAGGGAACGGCTCGGGTTATGTCTATAACCCTTGTTCCCTGAGTCTCGTCGCCACACTTCGTCACGCCTGGAGCGCATGCTTCATCGCGATAACTGACATTACTATGCGCCGGCCCCCCTTATGTAGCTTCCGGGTATGCCGTCACATACTACGTCATGACGCAACATCAATCAGGATTGGAATAGTTTCATTCATACTTCAGACACGCTATTGCTAAGGGAGCGTCCCCAAATTCGTCGGAACGACGCAGTGCTCATTCCCTTTCTCAGGGAACAAGGGTTATAGTCATAACCCGAGCCGTTTTCTTTGTTTAAATTCTCACTGCAGTTCAGATAATAAAGTAAAAACTAAATATGACTGTCTTTATTACATGGTTGCCTAAAATTAAATAGTGTTTTGTTTGAGTCTCAAAGAGGGATTTTCGTATTAAACACATACAAATTAAAAGTAGGCCAGTGTGTCCTTTCAACCCTGTTACAGTATTCAACCCCATCACAGCATTCTCAACCCTGTCACATTAATATTTTTGGAAAATAAAATAAGGAAGACAATTAAAAATTAAAGCATTTCTTGCTGATTACCACCCGACATGTTAAGGGCTAACACAGTAAAATTGTGGTTTTAGTGAAACATCTAAATTAATTTTTTCTTACTAAAATAAAGAGACCACGGACAAACAATTTGGTTATTTGTAACTTCCATCACATACAAATGTGAAAATGATCATAAATGTTACATTTGAAGTCATTGAATTGGTATGAGGGACACATGAGCAGTAGGTAGATGATGATTTTATAACAAGTTTTGTGTAAAATCCTGTTTAAACTAATTCAATTTTGTCCGTTACGGGGTTGAGAATAAAATGTGTACACATCTGAAAAAAACTCAAAATAATAAAAAGTCTTTAATGCCTGAGATGGGAAAATATGATTTTTTGAAGGTTTGATATGTGCCTAATAATGTGGGGTATTTAGAAATTTAATCATATGTAGTTCAAAAATTAAAAAAGTACAAGTTAAAATATTACCGAATCCCAGGAATGACCCATACATTTACAGGGAAGAAAAAGGAAAAAACTGTCAGTCCTGTCTGTTGCTCTTCTGTCTGTTGTGTGGTTATTTTTTGCTGCGGCTGATCTAAAAAAACATTGTAGTAAAAACTACTTTAAGTAGTTAAGTTACATTCAAGTTATACCCTTTTGAAAAAGTAGCTACACTACAAGTTACTATCAAAAAGTAGCTGGCTATTGAAACCACTTTTTTCTTTTTCTTTTTTTTTTACAATGAGATTGTTACAAATAACTGAATAAGTGTTAATGAAGAATGTTATACTATTTGGGGTTTCAAGCTTCATAATGCAATGTAATTATGATTTCAAAGAGTATAGGGTGAATTCAGGGTTATTGGGACACTTTTCCCCAGACATTTCAATGGAAAAAAACTGTCAGAATCATTACACACTCAAATATAGCCTATCTCAAACTGGCTGTTAAAGTGCAAAATGGCTACAAATTTAACATCAGTGCAAGAACAAAATGTATGCAAATCAACTTGCGATGCTGTTTGCGAACGTTCGTTGGAACTATGGGTTCGGGAAAAACGACTCGTTTAACTATGCTTATAATGACGGAACTTGTGACCATATAGCGAACGACACTTTCGGGAAACGCACCTCTGAGCCTCACTCCACTCCACTTCGCTCATTACAGGCTCGTTCTCGTCAGAACCCAAAACAGTATGTAGTTTTAGGTCGCGCAACACCGTATTTTTTTGCACATGAATCTTGAACCCCCTCACCGAAAGCATAACTAATCGATCAACATGATCGGCTCAACATGTAGATCTATAGATAAACTCATCTTTCAGGCATTTGACCGACCAGGTGACACTTCAGCGTGAGAAATCGGGGGTGTGGCGTGTGAGCGTGTGAAACCAATCAAATGCGTGTGTCTCACGGCCAATGCGTGAGAGTTGGCAGCTCTGCATTCATAACCGTTCGATACACGCGTGCACCTTCACAAATGATCGCGTTCACGCGCGCGCGCCGCGCGGCCACTTGAACTGTGTTCAGTGATCACTGATCAGTCACGCACATTAAAGAGCATCAAAACGTCATTTATCGTTTGAATTTCATGATAAAATGGACTGAATACTTAATATGTTCGTGTGGGAACTCGGATTGAAGTGTGTTCCACCCTTACAAGAAGCCGACTGTTAACTGTTAAAGATTACATTCATAACCGTTCGGTACACGCGTGGACCGAACCGGAAGCCCTGTACCGAAACGGTTCAATACGAATACGTGTACCGTTACACCCCTAGTGTACATACAGTAGTGATTGTGAAAGTAATTCATGTTTAAACTTCAAGTAGTGCATTTAAAGGTTTTGGCAATGTTTAACACATTGTTTCCCATCTAAATCCAGTTCAAACTAAAGTAATAATTTAACTGGATGTCCACCCTGTTAATATTGTGTCCATCCTGTAAATATTGTGTCCGTCTTGTAATCACTTTGTCCACCCTGTTAAAGGGATAGTTCACCCAAAAATGAAAATTAGCCCATTATTTACACCCCCTCAAATCATCCTTGGTGTATATGACTTTCTTCTTTCAGACGAATACAATCAGAGTTATATTAAAAATGTCCTGGCTCTTCCAAGCTTTATAATGGCAGTGAATGGTTATGTCGTTTTTGAAGCCCATAAAAGTGCATCTATCCATCATATAACTGCTCCACACGGCTCCAGGGGTTAATAAAGGCCTTCTGAAGCGAAGCGGTGTGTTTTTGTAAGAAAAATAACCATATTTAAAACTTCATAGACTAAAATAACTAGCTTCCGGCGGTCAGCGGTACGTAAGTCGACTTACTGTGAAAGAGCAACCCCTGATGCGATGTTTGTGGATGGGGCTCGGCAACAAACTCAAGCCCCTCTTCCCTTATATCGAAATCCTCCACCATTTCTCTTTAAAAATTCTCGTTGTAGACTTTTAATTAATGACCGGTCTTTTGTTTTGCTCTATCCTCTGCACTTCTGCATTGTCAATACGCAAGCGTCAAAGGTTCAAGGGTTACTTTTTCACCTTAAGTCGACTCGCTGACCGCCGGAAGCTAGTTATTTTAGTCTGTAAAGTTTTAAATATGGATATTTTTGTAACACAAACGTGCCACTTCAACTCAGAAGGACTTTATTAACCCCCTGGAGCCGTGTGGAGCAGTTATATGATGGATAGATGCACTTTTACTTCATAAACGACACAACCATTCACTGCCATTATAAAGCTTTAAAGAGCCAGGATATTTTTAATATAACTCTGGCTAATTTTCATAACCCGTTAATTTTTTTTAAAAATATTACAATAAATTCATAAAATCAGCAAAAAACATGTATAACTAAACTAATAATTCAGTGACAATGAACATGTATTGGAGTATCAATAATACCTTATTACTTTATAAAGTAACAAAAACTTTTAGAAGTAACTGTATCTGAAAACATGTCAAATGATGCGCTTGTAAAGAAAGTGCGTGCAATTCATACGCAATATTTATATTTTCTGATAATTTATTACCTGATATGCTGTTAAAGGGTCAAATGAGTTGTCTAAGATAACACACACAGTGCCCATACATTAGATTCATAAGTATTGTTGTTAATTTGTCCCTAACAGGCTGGACATTTGACCTTTCATTTATTTTAAATGGTTAAATGTATTTACCCAAATGTTTACATCCCCCTATCATGACTTCATTTTACATTTTATTATGGCCAACGGCACCAAATAGCAGGAATGACCCATATCATATGGTGCTGATCAAGCTTTGCTCCGTCTGTCCGACAGCCTCTGACCCGAGATGTGGGCTGCCAGTGTAGCGATCAAACCTCGAAGAAAAGCGCGTCGGTCCAGGCGTCATGCTCGACACCGAAGCGACGGAGTAAAGGTGAGGTTTAGGTTGGTAGTGTTTAGTTTAGGTTTATCGCATTACTAAAATAACCTGTTTTCTTTTGTTGTTTGATGTGGTGAAATAGCTATTCAAGTGAAACCTTTAGTGCAGCCTGACAGCGTCGCCTCTGAGACTCACTGCGGATCAGCGACGCCAGCGAAGCGGTCACGAGAGGAAGAAAGTGCCGCTGATTCACACAACAGCTCCACGGTGACCGTAAAAGAAGAAACAGATTTCACCTTTGAGGCTGAAACCACAGAAGACGATACAAAGTAAGTCATTCTCTGTGCTGTCAGTAACAGTGTTGTTTTAGTATCATTGAGAATAGCAAGCTAGCTTTAAAAGCATTAGATCCCACCCTCCCTTCAGAGCGGCTCAAAATTCAGACTTCGAGACAATCGAACATGTTTTGGTCCTGTGATTTGCACTGAAGATATACACTAATCAGGCATAATATTATGACTTCCTAATATTGTGTTGGTCCCCCTTTTGCTGCCAAAACAGCCCTGACCCGTCGAGGCATGGACTCCACTAGAAACCTGAAGGTGTGCTGTGGTATCGGCACCAAGATGTTAGCAGCAGATCCTTTAAGTCCTGTAAGTTGCGAGGTAGGGCCTCCATGGATCGGACATGTTTGTTCAGCACATCCCACAGACGCTCGATCGGATTGAGATCTGGGGAATTTGGAGGCCAAGTCAACACCTCAGACTCGTTGTTGTGCTCCTTAAACCATTCCTGAACCATTTCTGCTTTGTGTCAGGCGCATTATCTGCTGAAAGAGCCACAGCCACCAGGGAATACTGTTTCCAAGAAAGGGTGTACATGGTCTGCAACAATGCTTAGGTAGGTGGTACGTGTCAAAGTAACATCCACATGGATGGCAGGACCCAAGGTTTCCCAGCAGAACATTGCCCAAAGCATCACACTGCCTCCGCCGGCTTGCCTTCTTCCCATAGTGCATCCTGGTGCCATGTGTTTCCCAGGTAAGCGATGCACACGCACCCGGCCATCACGTGATATCAAATAAAACGTGATTCCTCAGACCAGGCCACCTTCTTCCATTGCTCTGTGGTCCAATTCTGATGCCCACGTGCCACTGTTGGCGCTTTCGGCGGTGGACAGGGGCCAGCATGGGCACCCTGACTGGTCTGTGGCTATGCCGCCCCATACGCAAAAAACTGAGATGCACTGTGTATTCTGACACCTTCCTATCAGAACCAGCATTAACTTCTTGAGCAATTTGAGCTACAGTAGCTCGTCTGTTTGATCGGACCACACGGACCAGCCTTCGCTCCCCACGTGCATCAATGAGCCTTGGCCGCCCATGACCCTGTCGCCGTTTCACTTCTTTGGAGCACTTTTGATAGATACTGACCACTGCAGACCGGGAACACCCCACAAGAGCTGCAGTTTTGGAGATGCTCTGACCCAGTCGTCTAGCCATCACAATTTGGCGCTTGTCAAACTCGCTCAAATCCTTACACTTGCCCATTTTTCCTGCTTCTAACACATCAACTTTGAGGACAAAATGTTCACTTGCTGCCTAATATATCCCACCCACTAACAGGTGCCGTGATGAAGAGATAATCTGTGTTATTCACTTCACTATATGCCTGATCAGTGTGTGTATATACAGTGCCCTCCACAATTATTGGCACCCCTGTTTAAGATGTGGTTGTGGACTTCTAAAAATTCTCCTTTTTTTTTAAACAACATAGAACCCAAATGCAAAAAAAAGAGAAAAAGTACAAGTTACATTAACTACATTACTTTGGTGGTAAAAAAAATCACACATTTAGAAAAAAAAAAAAAACTTGAAATCATGTGTCCCACAATTATTGGCACCCCTAACAATTCCTCTGAAAATTTTTATTGATTTTTTTTTAAATATATTTTTCTGTAGTTGCTAAAGTTGGTCAGGGTATCTAGGAACTTTTAATTAGTAATTCATGACTTCCTGTTTCCCTGGGGTATAAATATTACGTGACACAGAGGCCTAATTCTCTTACCCATTTGTCAACATGGCAAAGACAAGAGAACACACCATTCAAGTAAGGCAGATGTGTGTCGACCTTCATAAGTCAGGCAATGGCTACAAGAAAATAGCCACTCGCCTTAACTTACCCGTATCTACAGTCAGAGGAATCATTAAGAAGTTTAAAACAACTGGAACAGTGACAAACAAGGCTGGAAGAGGTCCCAAGTTTATCTTGCCACAACGCACAGTGAGGAGGATGGTAAGAGAAGTAAAAAAATGTCCTAAGCTCACTGTCACAGAATTGCATCAAAGAGTGGCATCTTGGGGTCACAAAGTCTCCAAAACAACCATCAGACGCTCTCTACATGCCAACAAGCTGTTTGGGAGGCATGCAAGAAAAAAGCCTTTTCTCACTAACACTCACAAACGTAAACGTCTGGAGTTTGCTAAGCGGTACTGGGACTTCAACTGGGATCGTGTGCTTTGGTCAGATGAGACTAAGATTGAGCTTTTTGGCAACAAACACTCTAAGTGGGTCTGGCGTAAGACAAAAGATGAGTATGCCGAAAAGCACCTCATGCCCACCGTGAAGTATGGTGGAGGATCTGTGATGCTGTGGGCCTGTTTCTCTTCCAAAGGCCCTGGGAACCTTGTTAGGGTGCATGGCATTCTGAACGCTTTGCACTACCAGGACATTTTAAATAAAAACCTGATGGCCTCTGCCAGAAAGCTGAAGATGGGTCGTCATTGGGTCTTTCAGCAGGATAATGATCCAAAACATGTGGCAAAATCTACACAAAAATGGTTCAGCAGTCACAAACTCAAGGTCCTCCCATGGCCATCTCAGTCCCCAGACCTCAATCCAATTGAAAACCTGTGGGGCGAGCTAAAGAGGAGAGTGCATAAGAGAGGACCCAGGACACTGGATGATCTAGAAAGATTGTGCAAAGAAGAATGGTCAAAGATCCCTCTCTCTGTGTTCTCCAATCTTGTGAAATGTTATAGGAGGAGATTAAGTGCTGTCTTGTTGGCAAAAGGGGGTTGTACAAAGTATTAACATCAGGGGTGCCAATAATTGTGGGACACATGATTTCAAGTTTTTTTTTTTCTAAATGTGTGATTTTTTTTTTTTACCACCAAAGTAATGTAATAAAATGAAAGGTTGGATTTTTGTCTTTTTTTGCATTTGGGTTCTATGTTGTTTAAAAAAAAGGAGAATTTTTAGAAGTCCACGACCACATCTTTAACAGGGGTGCCAATAATTGTGGAGGGCACTGTATATATTTACTGTTGGTGTTTTTTTTTTTTTCATAGGACAGTGTGCCAGATGTGGCAGCCACACAGGGATGAATATGAGTGACAGTAGTGTGATGGACATTCGGTGAGAAGCTTGATGCTCTCGGTGAAGAGCAGATTGTGGAGAGTTTCTGTGCGTCACCTCGACTTGAGCGCTGAAGAAGTGTTGTAGAGCGACGGTCCATCAATCATGTGTGAGATTTTCACCATCACAACCACGACACCTCCACTGACTGCAGCCTGAAAACTCTAGAGGAGCGACTGGGGCGGAAAAAAAGTAAGACACTTTCATTTCAATTGTAAAATTAGATGGACCGTAGTTTCATAACTGATCAGCAGACATGCACACAGATAAAGACAGATTCCTGAAGTACAAACGGGGAATATTCAACTGAGAAAACATACAGTTAGTAGTTGGGCTGGGTAAAAAATTAATCCATTCTTATTTTGGAGAACCAACGTGAATCCTTAAATCTCAAGAATTTATCTTTTAGTGCTGTTTTCAGTGGATGAATGAACACAACTTTGTAACGGCTGCCATTCACTAAATAGCAATTGTGTGTTGCGACTTCTGATATGAAACCGTCTCAGCTTTGAAATGCTAAATTTTATGAAATTTGACCAATAATGAATGAACATCAGAAGATGCAGAACAACTGACTGACATCAATCATGTGTTTCAACTGTCAGTTCATCTGCTGGAGAACAATGTCACGTAACGCCAAATTTACCTCAGAAAGGCCTTTCAGTGACCATAAACGCCATAGTCAGCTAGAGAAATTAACATAATATATAATGCCCTATATTACTAAATATATGCCCTATATTACATATTCATTGTATTTCTACTGAACCTGTTCTTCAATATTTAGTGTGTTTGAATAATCCATGTTTTTTTATGACAGCCACCATTTTAAATGTTTGTATTTAAAAAAACATGTCATTAAAAATGTATTGTAACATCATAGTTTACAGCATTTTGAAAATTAAATGAATCGCAAGCTTGTGAATCTTTGAATTTTGTCAATGCCCAGCCCTAGTTAACACCACAGACATACGTGTTAGTCATAGATTTTCATTTACAAAAAACTATTCAAAATTCATTTTATTTTTGAATGGAGCCACGTAGATGACCAACCTTGCACCTTTAGAAAATCATAATGTAATAACTGCACATCATGTAATAAGCATTGCATTATAACATAAAATGTGTATTCCTTTACAGTGCATTTTTAACAATCCAAACTACCTGCTAAAATGCAACGGAATTAAATATTCATGCAATTATTATTATATTTCTATTAAACAAAGCATTGGTATTCCCCTTTATAGTACATTTAAAAAATCTAAATCCAGTTTTAACCTGCCTACAAAATCCACCAGATTACTGATATTATTAACAATACTAAAGGAATACCAATGCTTTGTTTAATACAAATATTATAATAATAATTGGACGAATATTTAAATGTTGCATTTCGCGGGTAGTTTAACACTGGATTTAGAAAGGAACACTAATATATTTTGTTTTAAAAGCTATTACAATTATTACTGTTTTGGTGAGTTTATAATGCAACATTTTTTGCATTGAGGAATTGATATTATGAGCTCGATATTAATACATTGAGAAAATGATTACATTATGAACATTTTATCACAGTAATGTAATATGTATTACATGATGTGTGGTTTTTACATTGAGTTGCTACACACATCCCTGGTTAAAGTGTACAAAAACGGTTTCCAGGCAAACCAGTATGTGCTCAAATTTGACACTTAAAAAAAAAAACATTCTTCTCATGATGTTAAGGATATGGATCAAATGTCCTGATGGTCTTGAGACAGTTTGCTACTTCAGTCACTGTGGTGTGAAAGGCTTTTATAACGTTTCATCTGTATTTCAGACGGTCGACACCCTGCGTCCTCAATCCGGCCCGTCACACGAGCTGAAGATGCGGATCAGAGACTGGACCTAAGGGAGATGATGGGGCCAGGCCCGCTTCTCACCACTGGGCCCTACATTTGTGTGTGTTGGTTTGACCCACATTAGGACAGTGTGTGTCTTTCCACCCCTCAATATGAACACACCCAGCTGCCCCTGGAGCTTAAATGGCTAAATTATTTATAAAAAATGCAGAATGTCTTCAGATGGTCTGTGTTGTTCAGTGCTGATCTTCACCACACACACACACGACAATAGTCTTCTGTAGAGCTGCTTTACAGTAGAAAGTCTCATATTTGATGAGTTTGCATCATTGACTCTTATTTCCCGGTTTATTACTGTGAAGCTGATTTGAATCAATCGGTGTTGTATAATATTTCCAATAAAGCCAAAAACTGACATTGGTGCAGTGTTACATTTACAAATTACTTGGTCATACGCACTGTAACATAAATTTAAACATCTCAATATCATAATTTCAACTTTTGTCAGTGAGAACTGAGGAGAATTAAGACGAAACTTACCATAGCAGAAATATACAAAATAAAAGAATTGACGGCTACAGCAAAGATGTAGACTGATTGATGCTTTCATAATGAGTTGACCACTGGACCTGAATAAGGCAAAACTTACCCAAATGTATGGCGTCTCATGTAATCACTCAGTGTTTCAACAGGGGAAAAAAAATATATCAGTGCATCACTGAAATTCATAAAAAGGCTAATATTACAAACATACAAAAACTGTTAAAATATGTTTTGTTTAAAAAAGTCTTTGGGGTATCCCAATTCTCATACTTCAGACTATTTATATAAAAAATGGCATTGAATAGTGTGTTATACGTTAAATATCCAGATGATGCACTAAATTAACTGAACAAAATAAGTGTGGAATGTTGGACACTTCATTCTCCAGACAGTTACAGGTTTAAGTATGGGGAGGGGCATCAGACTCTGACAGTGAATGACAAAATCACCTTATGAAGTTACACATTTGGGATGCAACTTTTTTTTTCAGTTTTCCGGCCTAGAGAAAAAGGACTCAACAGTGAAGGGGTGAATCTCTAAAACATCAAGAGTGCAAAACAGACAAAAAAAACTCACACACACACAAAAACACAATTAGCTTTTGGAATGGCACGCGTTTATGTGTGTGTGCGTGTGTTTTTGTGTGTGTGTGTCTGTTTTGCACTCTTGATGTTTTAGAGATTCACCCCTTCACTGTTGAGTCCTTTTTTTCTGCATCCTGGCTGATTTGTAGATTGTATGCACAAAAAAACTAATTTCCCATTCATTTCCTATGGGGATGAAGCTACGATTTTGTAAAAAAAATTATAAAAACACAAGATCCACTATAGTGGTAAAAATGTGCTATTGTGTGATAAAAATGCTCAATGTGTCCACCGGATGGCACCGATCTCATAAAAAAAATTACTTTCATGGGGCCTAGGCTTTACTCTAAAATGAAATACAGCTTTAATAAAAATATATATAATATAATTATATTCAATGGGAAAAAATGGGTCATAATTATTGCATAAATATTAATTATTAATCATAAAGTTATCTCAAAACACCAAAGAAGGAAAGAAAAAATATTATTAAACAAAAATATATTTCATTGATTTTACTCAAATCTTTTTTACCTTAATTCCGCCCTCTGGGTCATTTTTGACCCCGAAGGCCCTGAATGTGACCCATAAATGAAGAACCCCCAAAAATATTCAGCCAAATGAATAAACCTTTGTCCAATTTCGCCATTTTGAATTGAAATAGGCCCATGTAATGTCATTTATAATATAATTAACAAACAAGAAATATTAACAAAGCTGTTTTAGGCATAAGATTAATAGTAATGAATGTGTGCATATTGTAAATTAAAATAATTCCATGTGTAGCTCTCAGTAAATCAAAAAGCTCAGCTTTTTTCAGCCTGTATTGGGCATACGATTGGTAATGAATGTGTGCATGTTGTGAATTAATTTAATAAATTGAGTTACCTAGCTTTCCTGTTAGCCTTCAGTAAATTAACATGTCAACAAAAATGATTCATAAAACATTTAAATATCAGTTAAACATGTGTTTTACTGTCTTCACTGACTAAAATGGAAAAAACTTAATCAGTCATATCTGCCCACTGACAAGGTTTTCAAGTTATGGTTCTCTAATTTTTTGGCGTTCAGAACATCTTAAAATGCACATATGTAGATCATGGAAATCAAAATGTTCTCAGGGGAGCAAGCCCCAGAACCCCCCTAACTACCTCACATTTGGGATCTCAGTGATTATGACTATCAATCATTAGTGATACTGAAAATATATATATATATATAAATATGGGCCAGAAGCTGTATGTAAATAAAAATAAACTCCAAATGTACTGGAGAAATGAACCCTTCAACGATTGAAAAGGTATCGAAATATGCCTTATTTTATCCTTTTGTAATCGTTACTGTAATATCAGGAGGCCTTTAAACCACTGCAGTAGTTAGAGATCGGGTCAATAAAGAGCCAAATATGTAGTAATGATTGGTGAAACATACACAACAAACACACAAAGGACAAACTTTAAGTGACTTTTTATTTGCATTTACTGACTTTCCCAGCATGACTACCTCTACACAGAGTAAACCTCTAGAAAACAACACTTTAACTTTAACTCGGTTAGTTCAAGAGTCAGGGACCAATTCAAAACGGAACATCTTCGGAGTTGTAAGTTTGTTTTCGGTTCTGTGTACAAGTCTCATAGCCGAGAGAAACATGCATCTGACATCATAATGCACATTATAAAGTTCAGTACTGACGACGTGTCAAATGAATGTTATTTTATATAAAGGTATCAAACTTATAGATCCTTATAGATCAATACTGGAACACAATAATAAGAGTTTCCAATGATAAGCTTCCACAGCTAGTTGAATATCACAATGCCATCACTTCCAGCAAACAGAAAACCTCTTTTACCGCACAACTGTTGTTATTAGTCCTCGTAATTGCACTTAATTTATTTTCTCGCTGACTGTATTTGTTAATTTTACGCCTCAACAAACAAAAAGTGACTTTCGTGGCACCGTTTGCTTGTTGATGCAGCATGTTTTCTGTTTCCTGAAATCGTAATGCTCATATAACCGTCAAAAATGTTTAATAAAAAACAAAGAAACAAAAAAAAAACAAACAAACAATCAGACAGAAAGAGACACGAGCTTCCCCACAATTGTTAACAACACTATCAATATCACATGACCTCCTACCTCACCGCACAACGCTAGAATAACACCAGTCTCCGACAGCAAAACAACACGACGGTTTCGTGTCTCCCAATGTTTGTTCATATCGACGCAAAAGAACGACAAATCTGGCTTCCAAACGTCTGACGAAAAAGAACGTTTTCTAAAACCCCTGAATTTGCGATTAAGATCACTGACCTGACGAATTCAGCACAATCGGTTTCATTTCTCTAATAATTCATATCTGCACACCCTAGAACACAGAATGAATGTCTTCTGTACTTATTGCTGCTGCTAAGTTTAAAACAAGCCATCCGCTGTTCTTCCTTAAGGAGTGAGAAAAATAAAACACCAAAACTAAAACGCTAAGCTAGGATTCTCTCTTGAAACAACAAAAAGGCACTAATGGTCAGAATGAAGGTCATAAACGGGAAAACCAAGCAAACGGAGGGTGAGGTCGAGCAGGGAAGACCCTCATCGTACGGCTTCTGATCCTTTGAACCGACCCAAACGCTGTACCAACACTTGGCACGATAGATTTCAGAGAGAGTTACAGCATTCCAATTTGGAATTAATTCAATGCTCTTGTACAGAATGCAGAAGGTCAGTGATCCGTGTAAAGCTTGAGCGAAGGTGCTTGAAATGAGTAAAAGAAAAAAAAACACTAACACTTTACAGTAAGGTACGTTAACATCACCACCAACTTAATTTATCCAGGTTTAGGGATGCACTGATAATTCTTTATATTTGAAAGCCGATAACCGATATATCGGCCGATAAATCTAAAATTTTTTATAATATTTGAGAGCCTGATTACAAAAACAAAAAGTCTCACCATTAAAATCCATGACCCAAACACACAATTATGCTCGGATTATGTTATGTAGCCGATATGACAGACTTTACTGTATTTTCCTTTTTTGAATTGATTCTGATCATATTTCAAGCAATTCGAACCCATCATGGCGGGCATCTGAAGAGTCTCAGATGGAGGAAATAGTACATTATTTATCGGCTTTAATATATCGGCTCTTATCGGGCCGATAACGGAAATTAGGGATGCACCGATATCAGAATTTTGGCCGACACTATAACCGATAATTTATATTTGAAAGCCGATAACCGATATATTGGCCGATAAATCTAAATCCACATTTTTATATAATTTTTGAGAGCCTGATTACAAAAACAAAAGTGTCTCACCATTAAAATCCATGTCTCAAGCACACAATTATTATGTTCTCATTATGACTTTTTGTAGCCGATATGACAGACTTAAGCGTATTTTCCTTTTTTGAAGTGATTCTGATCATATTTCAAGCAATTGAAACCCATCATGGCGGGCATCTGAAGAGTCTCAGATGGAGGAAATAGTACATTATTTATCGGCTTTAATATATCGGCTCTTATCAGGCCGATAACGAAAATTAGGGATGGACCGATATCAGCATTTTAGCCGATGCTATAACCGATAATTCTTTATATTTGAAAGCCGATAAATCTAAATCCACATTTTTATATAATTTTTGAGAGCCTGATTACAAGAACAAAAAAGTCTCACCATTAAAATTCATGTCTTAACCACACAATTATGATGTTCTCATGACTTTTTGTAGCTGATATGACAGACTTTACTTAAGTGAGTTCAATCATATTTCAAGCAATTCATAACCATCATGGTGAACTGTGCACATCTGAAGTGTCTCAGCTGGAGGATGTAATACATTATTTATCGGCTTTAATATATCGGCCTAATTTTCTTATCGGGCTGATGATGACATTAAAAATTAACATATATCGGCGGATACCGATAACTCTTTACATCTGAAAGCCGATGACCAATATAATCGGCCGATAAATTTAAATCCAAATTTGTATATAACTTTTGAGAGCCTGATTACAAAAACAAAAGTCTCACCATTAAATTCCATGTCCCAAACACACAATTATGATGTTGAAATATAATTGTATGTATCTGATATGAGAGACTTAGCTGTATTTTCATTTTGAAATGATTCCAATCATATTTCAAGCAATTCAGAACCCAATCATGGTGAACAGTGCACATCTGAAGTGTCTCAGCTGGAGGAAATAATACATTACTTATCGGCTTTAATATATTGGGACGATAACATCAAAAATTAACATATAGTATATCAGCCGATACCGATAACCGGTCATTTTTCATATTTGAAAGTCGATCACCGATATACTGGCCGATAAATCTAAATCCAATTTTTGTATAATATTACAAAAACAAAAGTCTCCCCATCAATCCATGTCCCAAACACACAATTATAATGTTCTCATTATGACTTTATGTAGTCGATAACTTAACTGATTTCAATCATATTTCACAGGCAATTCATAAACATCATGGTGAACAGTGTCAGGTGTCTCACCTGGAGGAAATAATACATTATTTATCGGCTTTAATATATCGGACACATTTTCTAATCAGGATGACAACATTAAAAATGTATATATAATCGGCCGATACCGATATGGTGGCTGAAATATCGTGCATCCCTATCCAGGTTAATATTTGAATATACTGTTTGTTCATAATACATTAACTTAAAGTTAACTCAAAAATGTATTCATACATAAAGATTAATAAATGCTGTATTGTTCATTCTTATTTGAACCTTATTGTGAGGCGTTACAAAAACTCAAGTTTTGTCATCAATTTGCTGGTTTTACTTCCGATCAGATTAAGCCACAATGTAATGCTTTTATTTTGTTCACTTTGAACTATTCCTATATAGAGAAAATAATAATAATAATAAATAGAATAAATCCCAGCATCTGACCACCTTAGTTTCAAACATGGCAGTAAAACGAATGTGAGAAAGAATAACCCTTCAGTAAAACACAGGAATAATCTTGCGGATTCAGACCGGGAGAGGTATAAAGAAATCCAATACTTTAAAACAGTAGTGTAAAATAAGTGAACCGACTCACGAACCTCAAACTATATCATAAAGAGTAATATAAGCTTATATTAAAAGAGCAGAAGTTACAAAATCTCAAAACACAGACGAATGTTTTGAGGAAAAGCACATCTTCTGACTGAGATTGACTCGAATTATTAACGTTTTCAGGGCTTTGTGAGCTCTGGCTTCCTGTGTGTGTGTAAAAACAACCCTGAATGAGCTCATCTGCTGAATGTGCAATGTCAATCTACAATTAATACGTTTCCAAACGACTACAAAAGAAAAAGACATGCCATGCCATTCTCTCGCAAGTCCAAGAAACTTTACTCTGGATTTGAAGGCAGTGGAGGAATGTGTCGTTCCCAGCTGAACTGCAAATCAAAAACAAGAAATGACAGCAGATATTAAAAACGGTTAAACGTACACAGCGTGTGCTCAAGCGGCGCTCCACCTGCACAAGTCACCCGGAGCCAAAGTTGTGCTGAAGTTAGTGAGGAAAATCAGCAGGAAGCCAGAGTTTCTCACAAGCACTGAAAACCTCAACCTCACCAAACCCAACATGCAGTTTATTTTAATGCAATGCATTTACCAATCAGAGATTGGCTCTTTTATTTAGAAGGCGGGGCTTATTCCGCCATATTGCGCGTTACGTAGTCTTTGTGTATCTAAAGTCTTTGATTTTAATGCAGTAATTATGCCTTATAATGCAGCTTATATATGCATTGTATGATCTCATGAATAATTGTAAACCGTTATAATACATATACTTTCTATAGGTGTAATGGTAAGTGTTAATGCATTAAAACACATGATTATATTTCCCAACCAAATTTAGATTATATTATAATGCACTTTAACTTTGGTTACAATTATTGATGAAAAGATATGCATTATAACGTACATTATGAATACCTTTACGGTGCATTATACAGGCTTTAGGTAAACTGTGATTTTGAATTCTGTCGTGTTAATTCTGAAATGATCTGTATTGTATAAAACGAAGTAGAAATAAAAGTGAAGGTAATAAAACCGATTCAATGACTCATATAAATAATAGATTCATGAACATTTGCAACATTTGTTGTCGTTTTAATAGTTAGACATGCCAGACAAACGAGACGTTTTGTCTTTTTCTGTGACGGTTCAAATAAAAAAGAACGACAATAATCTGACGAGGCACGTTGAGGACGTACGAGTTTCGCGTTTTAACACTGCTATAATTTTGACGCTCCTAAAATGTGTACTGGTCCTTTTTAAATACCGTGATTCGGAGAAGCACGAATCTACGTTAGCTTTCAAGTAGATTATGAACTTTTAGTTCAGTTTGTCTGAAAAACCCTTAGTTAGTGTCGAGCGCTTCAGTCGTGTTCATCTCTCACACGCTGCAAACACTAAAGAGTGAATGCCTTCGACATGGAGATGAGTTTCCTTTAATACGTTACCTACTGACAGATTACCAATGCAAAGGTCGAGTATAACTAGGAGAATATGATCGTATTATCAAAAGCATTAACCCTATTTGTCGCTGATTTCGGATAAATGTCTCACTCGAGCCAGAAAACCAGCCTGAAATCTTTTGTTTGCCAAAGAGAGTCGAAACGACAGATAAGGCCTCGCTAATGTACGTCTGCAATGTAAATACACAACTGTGAGCATGTGACAAGCCCTTCACCATGTGTCAAGTGTGCTCAAGTAAACGTAATCAAGTCTAGGACATGTTAAAGCTCTCAGAAATACGATAAAGCAAGCCAGAAACCCATCGGCTGATTTAGGAGCGCACATCGTTCCCGCCTGCCTCACGAGTGACATCGTTGCAAACATCGCTCACTCTCCAACCCGTCGTGTTACTTTTGAGTTCTCGCAAAAACAAAAATGGCACAATTCAAATGGGTTTTCCTGCATGTCAACAAGGCAGGGAGGAGGTTTGCATATCTAGTTTGATCGGGCATGTAAACACAAGTCGCCTGATCGGACGGGTTGCTGATTTCAGAGGCAGGAGAGAGATGGACAGAGGAAAAGGGCAAATGGCTATTGACTTGTGACATGACCACAACCCAACATGGCTAGCTCTCTCTAGCACGCCTAGTATAGAAACGTGCCGTAAATCTGTGCAATTCGGTTTGGTGCCGCTGGCAGAAACACACTTAGACTAAACGTTATATCATTCTGCCCTAAGCTAGCTCTACAACATGCACCTGTCTACGAGAACGCTAGCAGGCCAGCCCTAAACACACGGACACATCGCATGGGTTAGCACGGAGCAAGCAAGAGCGCGCGAGTCGAGCTTTGTACATCGGCGAACGGAGCCGCGGCTTCAGTCGCAGTAGATCTTGTACTTCTCGCTGCAGAACACCAGCGGCGCTCCCACGTGGCCGTTGGTCTCGCCGCGAGCCCCGGCCGCGTGACTTACGTTGGACGGGGTGGATTTGGTGCGCGAGTAGCCGATTTTGGCGCGTCCGCGGCGGATCTGCTCGTGGTCGACCTCCAGGTCCTCCAGCCGCTGCGTGAGCGCCAGCTTCTGCTGAATGGCCATACGGAGGAGAGAGTTCAGCGTCTTCTTCTCGTCCTCCGCTGCTGCCAGCTGCCTCTGCATCTCATCCAACTGAGTCACGTACTCGTCACAGCTGGGAGACAATCAAAGAAATGAACAACAAAATCACCACGTGTCTTAAAATGCTATGTACTAACATTTACGTTCATCTGTCTTTAGTGTGTGATGTTGCTGTTTGAGCGGGAGTTCTTCTCTATATCAGTGTCAGTGTTTCTGAACTCCCTGAAACGCCTCCATTGTAGTCTTGAGTTTCTTCCGGGAACCAACACGTCACAATATTCCTCATTATAATAATTAATACGCAGAATAAAGGGGCGGGGCCTGGTTGAGTTAGTTAGAAATGTGTTGAATCTGGCGGCTATGGTAAGGTGTGGGGCATTTCCCAAACACCAATCACAACACACTGCTCCAGCCAACCAATCAGAGCACAGTGTGCTTTTCAGAAGGAGGGGCTTCATAGAGACCTGAACTAAACAGAGCGTTACTGACAGACTGGGAAGAGACGAGCCACAACAATGGAGAATATGAGGAAATAATCAACATTCAAGCAGGAAAACCTGCTCTAGTAGAGCACAAACACAACTTTGTAAAAAGGGCATAATGGTTCTCCTTGAATAATTTGGACATTACAATTTTTATATCACTGATTGTGTCAAGATGTTTGAAATCGTGCTGGTATTTTGGCTTTCTATACAGTAAATCTTAAGCAATTTGCTTCTTTTAGTCAATTGTCTACCAATCTACCAATGAGGTGAGACAGCACCGAAGCCCCAACTGCTCCCCGGGCGCCGCAGCAATATGGCTGCCCACTGCTCTGGGTGTGTGTGTGCTTCACAACTGTGTGTGTGCACTCGGATGGGTTAAATGCAGAGCACAAATTCCATATGGGTCACCATACTTGGCCACATGTCACTTCACTTTCACTCAAAGTTCAACAGGTTTCAAGCTTTTACATTTTTAAAAGACGAGTAAAGAGTTTTTTTTAAAGATGCTTTTGTTTTGAGTATACTGATAATCAATTTATTGACGTTATTGATAATGTGTGAAACCGCATTGTCAATGATGTGTTATTTTTATGTTGGCATTTCACCTTGTGAAGCACTTTAAGCTGCATTTTAAATATAAAACATGCTATACAATGACAGTAAGCTGGATGAGAGTTTTAAAAGGTTAAACATGAATATGTTCTCACACACACACACCCCTATCATTTCACTTCAGAAGATTGATTCCTCACCTGGGGTCACATGGATTACGGTCATGTTCGTTTTGTGCGGTTATTGAAGCATCAACGTTGAGGGTCTCATTCACCGATATTACATGGACTCACAGAGATGGATTATTTTTCTAAATATCTCAGTTTGTGTTCCACACATTTACTAATCCTCATGCCGTCCCAAGATGTATGAGTTTCCATTTACAGCAACAATGTGTCTCAACATGGTTCAGCAGAAAATACACCAGGCCAATTTTGTATTGGGATTTTAAGAGAAAATACCTTGTTTAAAGATCAATTTGCTTTCTTTATTCATTCTTTATTCAGATCTCGGTCTTAATGAGTGATGAATAATCAGGAGATCAGATAATGCGTTCACACAAGCGGGAACAGACAGAACGATTACAGAGCCACACCTCTCTTAAACTGCAGATTTAACTCTACAGCCTAAAGCGCAGTGCATGTCAGCGCACGCTAACGCTACTCAACACATAATAAATCACTCCGAAACATGCCATTACCGCCCTACAGTCATCACAAAACTCATAACGTGTGATTTTCCCAAGGGTGTGATTCATCAGCCCTTCTCAGAAGACCAGATGTGAAAATCTGAGAGGTCAAATATGAAATGGTACTTTAAAAAGAGCTTCCTGGATGGTTCCCGCTCTAAAATCTGATGAAATGAGCTGTGATCATTTGATTTTAGATTGATGGAGAAGCGGTGTCAAATAAAGAAGGGAGCACCCCAAGTGATAACGTCTACAGAGCTCTGTTAAAGCCAACTTTTTGATAAAAACCCTAAAATGTTATTCATGAGAGTGCAAAAAAAAAACATCTTCCAAACCATGTCTTTACTTCACCTAAATACACTTTAATAAACCTATAACAATGATTTAGATTTTAGATTTGTCAGGATGGATTTTGTCATTCCTGGTGCCTCAAACCATATTCATCTACACAGAGGATCAGAGACGAAGCTCAACCAAAACCATGTTCCATGTGTTTTATTCTTTAATTATGTTTTTTCATTAAATTGCTAATGCAACCTTTGACACCACAGACTGAACAAAATTAAGCATTACTTGGTCGTTTGGTTGACCTAAATTGGCATTATCTAATTGTGTAGTTACATTTAAAAGCTGATTGGTTGATTGTAATCCATTTAAACCCTTTCTATCAAAGTTATCTGACATTATCAAGATGAATATGTTCTGACACAGTTCAGCTCTGAGTTCTTGTCATATTTTATTACCATTTTCTAAACTTAGCGAATAAACTGATAATGTGAGAAAATGTTGAAGGCGTCTGAATAAGTTTTGGTGAATTAACTCGTGTGAAACTGAAAGTTGGTAAGGAGAACTGTGTGAAGTGTTTTGAAAAAGTGAACTAGGCATTGAGAAATGTATCTTAGCAATTGTAAAAAAAATGGTCTCGCCTGAGATTAACGGAGGGTGAGATTAAGGTTTCAGGCACATAAAGACACAGCGCCTCACAATAGAAATCAGTGCCGCTTCATTAGCAATCGGCCCCTGGGAACCATCACTCTCAACGCAGGGGTCAGGATTTTCCCGGGAAAAGAGGCCAGGGGTCACGTGTGAACCCATCTGCGGCGCGTGAGAGCGAAGAGCCGTGGTGTAAAGGAGGCGTGCGGGTGTTATTGTGAAATATGTCTTGACACACATTCAGAAGATAGAGAAGCAAAACAGAGAGAGAGAGCGCGAAAAAAAAACAAACATACATACTCATTAAGCTCAGCACCCACAAAAAGTTCAAAATTAAGGAGTATGGTCTTATGCAAAAAACAATTTCTTTCTTTTTTCCTGATTTTGGGGGGCAATATGACCGAGCAGCTTTAGAGATGTTTGAGACTGTGGGAAAGAGGATTGAGCCCCCCCCGCCTGACAATCTTATTAGCATATTAATACCCCAGTGATCGGGCAAATACAAAAGCTGAAGCACAGAGGCAGCTGAGAGCGTGTTTAAAGGGCCGCAGCTGCTGATGGGAACTCTTCCCACTGAACTGTGTGCCGTAAATGAAGGGCTGGTGAAAGAACGGTTTCATCTGTGTTTGTTCATTTATGGCATGTATAAATGGGAACACAGGAACAGGAAAACGCAGTTTTGTTCACTCACTGAAGTGCCAGTGGGAACCGAAGAAAGAATGAGAAGTGTACAAATATTTTCAGTGAAGAATTACCAGAGTCTAGGTAATGAATGGGAAATATTGGACTATATAGAAAATGTACAAACTATAGACACCGATCAGGCGTAACATTATGACCAAATATTGTGTTGGTCCCCCTTTGCTGTCAAAACAGCCCTGACCATCGAGGCATGGACTCCACTAGACCCCTGAAGGTGTGCTGTGGTATCTGGCACCAAGATGTTAGCAGCAGATCCTTTAAGTCCTGTAAGTTGGATCAGACTTGTTTGTTCAGCACATCCCACAGATGCTCGATTGGATTGAGATCTGGGGAATTTGGAGGACAAGTCAACACCTCAAACTCGTTGTCGTGCTCCTCAAACCATTCCTGAACCATTTTTAATTTGTGGCGGCGCATTATCTGCTGAAAGAGCCACAGCCACCAGGGAATACCGTTTCCATGAAAGGGTGTACATGGTCTGCAACAATGCTTAGGTAGGTGGTGCGTGTCAAAGTAACATCCACATGGATGGCCACTGGTGTCATGTGTTCCCCAGGTAAGCGACACACACGCACCCGGCCATCCACGTGATGTAAAAGAAAACCTGATTCATCAGACCAGGCCACCTTCCTCCATTGCTCAGTGGTCCAGTTCTGATGCTCACGTGCCCACTGTTATCGCTTTCGGCGGTGGACAGGGGTCGGCATGGGCACCCTCACTGGTCTGCAGCTATGACGCCCCATACGCAACAAACTGTGATGCACTGTGTATTCTGACACCTTTCTATCAGAACCAGCATTAACTTCTTGAGCAATTTGAGCTACAGTAGCTCGTCTGTTTGATCGGACCACACAGGCCAGCCTTTGCTGTCGACTCGATAGTGCATCAATGAGCCTTGGCCGCCCATGACCCTGTCCCGGGTCACCACTGTTCCTCTTCCTTGGAGCACTTTTGATAGATACTGACCACTGCAGACCGGGAACACCCCACAAGAGCTGCAGTTTTGGAAATGCTCTGACCAAGTTGTCTAGCCATCACAATGTTCATAATGTTATGCCTGAACGGTGTATATTTGCAATAATACAATTTATGTACATGGTAGTATTTGTTGTACGTCCTTTATTTCCAAATCCATTTTAGTAAAATAAATCTTTACTAGAGTTCCTAAAAGTTACTAGACTGCAGCACATTATCATTACAGAATATCTAGAGAGAAAGCATAAATTAGAAAACAACAAAGATCACACATGGATGCCATTCACCCGTCCCTGATGCGTGTTAAGCACAGAGGAGCCATTGATGGCGTTCACGTGATTCTGCAGCATATGGCGTCACGGCTTAGCCTGTTTTGGAAGTCTTAACTGTAGATTTACTCTGACACATATCTGCATTTAAGATTGACCGGTTCCATCACTGAGAGTCTGTTCTCAAGCTATCAGCATGTGATATCTTAATCTGGTCAAAAACTGTCAATTTACACAGGAGGAAGCCATCTGACCTACATGGAACATGACCAGCCACAGTCCTACGTACAGAGAAAATCTAATTTACTCGTTACAAACTGTTTTAAAAAAAAATCTTTAATTTATTCCTTCATTGCATTACAATTACGATAAGACTTTCCAGTGTTACAGACTCTACCATAGACCTTATCATGGAGCGATATTTAATATTTGAATAGCCATATTTAATATTTTACAGGAGTGAAAATGGACTGTATTGTTGTGACTTTCTGCAACTGGCATGGACTCATTCAGACTGGTCAAAAGACTATTCCAGCATTTATAGTCACGGTCACCGTGTTCATGGAGAATATTCACGGCGACCGTGAGAATAGGGAAGCTTGACTTGGGTTAATCTTAATTTATTTTATTCCAGGAATAAAAGCAGAACGAAACAAGTCTACATACAAGAACTGAGAAGAAGTTTACCAACTCGGCCCAATCGACAAAGAAGCGCGAGCTCAGAGATTTCAACAATGTTAGAGATCTTTTATGTTATTATGAGAAGGGGGGTGTAACGGTACACAAAACTGACGGTTCGGTACTTACCTTGGTTTTAAAGTCACAGTTCGGTACAGCAGTTTTACAAAATTGCTTTTTCCGTGTTCGTGTGGACAGGGCCCTAGGGACCCCCCCACCAGTGCACATTTTGTATGTCTTCAGCCCTGTCCACACGAACACGGGTATTTTCAAAACCGCAGCTTTTTCTATGCGGTTTGGCTGTTCGTCCACACGCAAACGCAGTATCCGGTTACTGAAACCGGACTTTTTTGAAAACTCCGGCCAGGGTGAAGTTTTTTAGAAACTCCGGTTACAGCGTTGTCGTGTGGATGGTGAAACCGGAGATTTAGGCTTGTTAAGTCAAAATGTGCGCCGTTCTCTCCTTTGTTTGACGTCAGTTTGTGCGCCGCTATCGCTTTTGTTTAACGTTACATGAGTCGAGTCTATGCAATGGCGGACGTAGCTTTTAATAACTCTGCTAATAGCGCTTATCACATGTAGCCTATACAGATACATGCGCAGTTATCTCATTGTATTGCAGAACAGAGGCGCCAGAATGCAATAATACAACATAGTAAGGCAAGTGTGTGAAGCTTCAGTCCACTTGGGCCTGCCCATGTGTACAGTTACCTGTCACTGAGTCCAAAGTAAACTTTTAGAAAGGTTTCACTGAGCCCATAGCATCCCTGCGTGGATGGGACCCATGTGGAAATCAGGCAGCCAATCATAGCGCGGTTTTGCGTTTTCATGTGGACGGAGATTTTTTTTAAACCGTGCTTGTGTGGACGCGATTGTTTTTTTAAACGGAGGAGGAAAAACTCTGGTTATAAAAATACCCGTGTACGTGTGGACTAGGCCTTCCTCATCTTGCAGTCTTTACTAATGAGCTGATGAGTTGGATCAAGTGTGTCTGACGAGGGGAAACATGCAAAATGTGCAGTGGTGGGGGGAACCACCGATCTAAACTGTGCTAATACTGTATGAGAATAGAGGAGGAGATACAGGAGTGTGTCATTTGCTAATGTGTGTGTATTTATAAATGTGTCAGTGTGCGTCTCATACCGAGTGGCAAACATGGCTCTGAGTGAGGAGAAAGTGGCCGCATCCTCTTTTAGGGCTTTGAGCTCGTTGCGGAGCTTCATCATGGTTTCAGTCACCATGGCCTTTTCGTTCTCATATTTGCTCTTCAGGTTGGCCAGCGCCACCTCAGCGGTCTGAAAAACAAACACACACACACACATGGGCAATCGGAACGTGTAGTGTGTGACCCACTGATTTGATGATGAGGGTGAAACGCTAACCTGTTTGTTGGCCTTTAGGACGGTTCGTAGTGTGGCTATCTGCTCCCTCTTGGTGCTGAGGAGCGATTTGAGTTTGAGAATCTCCTCCACGCTGGCTTCCTGCTCCCGGTCGGCCCCAAGACCCAATTCCAGAGAAGCCATGCGCTGGCGAGAGAGCTCTGTCGTGCGGTCCACTGCTAGCTGCAGGTGTCTGATCTGGTCACGGATGATAGCCACCAGGTTGTAGATGTTCATGGGCTCTTTGCGGGGATCAGCCACTGGGGACGGAATGGAGGAGACGGGAGAGGAAGTGCCATCGCTGGTGTCAGGGGTGGGGAAGAGGCCGCGGGTCAGCAGTATGGGAGAGCGGCGGCCGCGACCGTCAGGGCTGCACCAACCCGTGGTCTGTGTGCCATTAATCCCGGCTTTACCTTCGCGGTAGTAGTCGAGCATGATGCGGTTAGGCGTTTCGTTGTTGCACATGCAGACGTGATGATACAGGTTGGCTAGCTCCTCGCTGAAGGTGGCGAGCTCATCTTGAGCAATGTTAAGGCTGCCCTGGGATTCGCCCGCCACTTCACTGGCCTGACGAAGCTCTTTCTCCATCCGCGCCAGCTGCTCGCGGTCAGCTCGACTGCTGCGCTCCAGAGAAGTGACCTGCGCGCTCAAAGACGCTACCTGGCTCTCCAGCTGCGTCTGCTCCTCCTCATATTGTGATTGACAGGCTGAGTGTTCCGCCTTTAACGTTTTGAGCTCCTCCTTCAGTTGACTTGCCTCGGACACTGCCACCTGTGGTTTCAAACAAATTAGCATTATAAATTTGTCTGGCTATCACCAGACCAAGCTCAATCTTTTAAGACTGAACACATAGTTCAAATGACTGTACTAGTGGTGTAGCGGTACACGTATTCGTACTGGGCTTTCGGTTCGGTGCAACCGAGTCGTAAGCCGTTTCGTTGTGACGTCAAGACGAATCATTGCAATCCACTTATTGCACGCGCATGCCGCGCAGACACATGGGAGAACTTCAAATTATTAATTATTATTACTACTGAAATACTACTGTAGATCAGCAGTGGGCTGCAGTTATACCTAAAACTGAGTCTATTAATGCAGATTGTATGTCGCTCTTACTACTTTGAGTACAGATAAAGGATGGAGCAAGATTTGTTTCGCAAATTTGAATGTTTACACCGGTCATTCACGTTACCGCAATAAATTAGAAACACACACACACACACACACACGCGCACACATGCACACACACACATTAATGTCCCTCAAACTGAGTAGCATCACTGAGAAACGTCCTGCTCAAGGTGTAGGTTGAAAAATAAGTTGTTCCAATGTTTCATCGATTCGGACTCGCGCTGGGATTTATGTAAAATCGACGTCATCAGTAACGTCTTTACAGTGTGTACTATTGAAAACTCCAGACGGAGCTGGAGTTCAGTTATGGTTAATGGGCGTTTGTGTCCAAAATATGCGCTGTACGTGGTAGATCAATCACAAAAGACTGGGCTCTGACCAATCAGAGCAGAGTAGGCTCGTGGAAAGGAGGGATTTAGAGAAAGGGATTCATTCATCGAGTCGTTTGCGAATCATTGAACAGTGATGTGCAGTGTATATTATAAGAAAATTAAACTGTTTTTTGACCTTTGATGCATGTAAACCTGTTGTTGGAGACTCCAAAACTAAATTAGGAAACTTTAAAATAGCATAATAGGGGCACTTTAACACTAAACACCAACAAAATGAACGAAAAGCAAATTAATGGAAAGAAGAAAAAAATAAATAAACAAGCATGAAGATTGACTAAAGTCATGTCATTTGCATGGTGGAATCGAATCATTAAAGGTGAGCTGGAATATTAACAGATAAAGTGAGATTAAGTCCATGAAGTGTATTTGTACCATTTCATGGATTATAATTGAACAATGTTCAGTGTTTGCATTTCCCTGGGCAATTGAGGCTTTTATTTCAGGCTTGAGCTCAAAATAATAAAATGCTTAGTACACAAAATAGAAGGTATAGTGCATTTATAAATAGATATTTTTGGTATTGAATGAATCCCAAGTATACTGTATTTATTGACCTATGCACCATTTCTTCTTGCCAAAGATGAAAACGCTGTATAAAGTTACCTTAAAGGGTTAGTTCACCCAAAAATTTTAATTCTGTCATTAATTACCCTCATGTCATTACAAACCCGTAAGACCTTTGTTCATCTTCAGAACACAAATTAAGATGTTGTTCACGTGAGCAACATGACGAATAAGTGACACTGACGCAGGAGCTGACCAATGGAAACTGACACAGACGAGATTTTTTTTTTTATTAAGTCGTTATTTTGTTTGTATTTTTGTGCACAAAAAGTATTCTCGTGGCATTTTTAAATTAAGGTTGAACCACTGGAGTCACATGACTATTTTACCGATGACGACTACCTTTCTGGGACATGAAAGTGTTAATTAAACTGCTGTCTATGGAGGGGTCAGAGAGCTCTGGGATTTCATCAAAAATATATTTTTGTGATCCTTTGTGTTCCGAAGATGAACGAAGATCTTACGGGTTTGGAACGACATGAGGGTAATTAAATGACAGAATTTACATTTTTGGGTGAATAAATAAATAAATAAATAAATAAAATGGATTTCTATACCTTGTACTTGCACTCCAGGATCTCAGGGCCGTTGATGTCCACCTCATAGTATTCAGTATCCTCATGGCTGTCGCGCTCCTTCTCGTTGTCCAGAGCGGACTGGCGCTCCTTGCTGGCCTGGAGTTTGCGCATGGCACTGAGGTTCTCGGTGAGGCGGCTGACCTTCTCGTGTTGATCAGAAAGGGCTCCATGCACCTGTTCCAGCTGCTTCTGCGATTCCTGCAGTGTAGACAGCAATGTCACCTTCTCCCGCTCCACCTGAAAAAACACATATGGTACGATATGGTTCAGGTACGACAGAAAATAGTCTTTCGTTAGCACACACAATCTTTGTGATTCCACAATGACCATCTTTTTCACTCGGCTGACATTGACTCTGCTATTATAGTGCAGACCGATACTAAATCAGTGTTGATTGGCAAGGTCAAATGTATGGACTTCTATAAAGTCCTTCACTGGAATGACGCTTTGAAATTGCTGATTGTTTGGAATGGTATAAATATTATTTAGTCTTATAACAGAAAGTGAAAAAGTGGTGGAGGTAAACTGCAAAAGAGTGGATCTCAAGTGGATACTCGTTGAGTATCTTTCATAATTCAGTCAAAGCAGAAGCTCCTTCAGAAGCACATTTGCTCTGAACATTAATTACAGGACTTGCTGAAACGAACAACAGTGTAACCTGTACTGACATGACTCAAAAATGTGGCTGCTGAGATGGGAAAAATACCAGTCTATAAAAGGAATATGAAGTTTTGGCTCAGTACTGTGGCTCACGGTTAACAATTAACTGTCTGTTTTGATCATGTCAGTTACAGAGGGAATGTAATTAAATATTTTATTCACACGGAACTTGGAAACAATAAAATGTATTATTTTCTTTAAGGCTTTATAAGCAAATACTGCACAAGGAAGAAGTGCAGTAATGTCTTTATAATTATTCAGTTATTACTATATTGGAAATAAAGCCATTACGCAGGGCTCGACATTAAGCCTGTTCACACGCTTAATCTGTCATTCACTTGTCCGAGTAAAACATTTGCTTGTCCGGATTTTTTTTGTAAATATAATCTATTTTGAAGTAGGCTTGCTACGATAGTCGGTGTTGCCGGTGTTACCGGTGTCCAGACTCAACACCGGTTACATCACTTGCCCACCGTGGCACCGCCCACCGTCTTTTTGATTTTTTTTTTTATAGTAATAAAATAATTTAGTTCAGTTAGAGAACAGACAATACAAATAAAAACTGAAAGTGTCTGCTTAATAAAGCAGGATCCGACCGTGAGTCTCGGCAGGAGTCTTTCATCAGATTTAAGAGTGAGGAGCTGACTGAGATGATCGCGGAAGATTTGGTTTCAAAGCGAAACGTAAAAGCGCCTATTTAAGGGAGTTTGTCATTTGTTTTGTTGTTGTGTTTTTCATTAAAAATAATAGGCTAATGAACCCATAATTCAAGCAACCCGCAGCCGAATTGGCGCTAATTAAAAACCGAAAGTAAAATGTGCACGGCCGCACAGAGCGCGCATTGTTTACTTTCGCCTGGCTCCGCAGATTTATTTTTGCCGTGCGCACCCTCGCGCTCGTGCGGGCGCGTCGAGTATAAACGAGGCTTTACTGACGAACTAACAGTGTGCATTCAAGGCGTGCATCTCAATCATAGACTGATCAATGCTTGATCAGTGCCCTGACTACTGAACTAGGGAACTGATTGAGACGCGCCCATGGCCTCACAGAGCGCGCATTTACAGACGAGCTGTCATTCACGGTGTGCGCGCACTGGCGCGTTTTCAGTTCAGAGCGGTCACGTGCATGTTACTTTCGGTTAGATAGAATTAGTGATTTAAAAGCCTCCGCCGGTGATACCGGTATTACCGGTGTTGTCACACATCAATTAACCGGTGGGAAAATTTCCTCACCGTCACATCCCTATTTTGAAGCAATATTCTCACCAGTGTTTAATAAGCTTTGACATATTTAAATATGCATATTTGTCATATTTGTACCTTTTTATAAAGGTCATTTTTCCATAATCTTATTAAATATAGGATATGCTTCAGCTTTCCTTTTATATTCTTAAATTTGATCTATAAATTAAATTAGAATAAGACACTATAGGCTGTTACCAATCAAATTAAATCATTTACACTGACGAATTACAGCTGCATTAAATAATGTTATGAGATTATTTTAAATATTTTTGAATATACAAATAAGAAATGTTGGAAAGATGAAACTAAACCACCAGAAGGTGGCAGCATGTGACCGTCTTAATGAGCGAGTCATTGAGTCGATTCAGTGAAACGGCTGATTCATTCAAGAATTTGGCGGTCGTTTACGAATAGGTCATTGAATCTTTGATTCAACCGATTCTTTAAAACGCTGAATCATTCACTAACACACACTGTTGCTGTGAGATGCGTTACGGTTCTGCTGTGATATTTGTTTTTTGATATATTTTTTTTATTTTCGCTGCTGAAATAGAACAAAAACAGTCCATATTGCTTCTGAAATATAAGTGACTTAATGTTAAATAATTGTTTATGGAACTGGCGTCTGAAATCAGTGTCATTTTCAGTCGTGATGGTATTCAGGAAAACAACACTCTTGTTAGAGTAATGTTGCTTAACTGTATTATGTTATAAATATAAAAACTGCACATTTTAACTGTGTGTGTTAACTGAGTTTCTGTGTGTGAGCGGCGTTCATTTGTTTTCGATTTTCTCCTCGAGAGGCTGCACGAGCCTCAACAACAGCACAACCTTGTTAACGTCAGTTCCTTTTATATTATTATCCTCTATCGATCGCCACTTACACTGAATGCAGAATCATTATTGCACTTTGGTGATTCCCTAGTTATTTTTTGTTTTGACGTTTTAACCAGGATACTTGTCCGTCGGGCAAGTAAAATTATTTTTCTCTTGCCCCTTCAAAAAATCCACTTGTCCAGGACAACCAGACAAGCGTTAATGTCGAGCCCTGCATTACGGTAAAATATTTCTGTCCTTTGTTTATTTAATTTCATGTGGAAGTTGTAGATGTTCCTGTTAAACCCACATGCCATTTCTCATGAAGGACATTTTCCCCAAAAAAGGTACCAATGTGGGGTATATGTATATATATGTGCCTTCTGAGAATATAGTCCCCAGTGTGTATACGTTTATAAGATGGATGTAACCTTGTTATTTGTCCACACTGTGACTATACACATCACAACATGTAAATAGGAAAATGTTGGCGTTATTTTGTCACTTACTGAGCAGTAGGCTAGCTGGAGCCGTTTACCTCCAGTCTTTGTGCTAAGCTAGGCTAGCGGTGGGTGCGTCAGACAGAGTTATGGCACGCACGGAGATGAGAATGGTATGTATGGACTTATCTAACTCTGGGGAATACAGTTAATAAGCCAAAGTCCCAAAAAGATGGCGTGTTCCTTTAAAGCTTTTTAACAGTTATTGTGTCAACTATGGTCCGATCTCCCTAAAAGTTTGCATGCTTCTTTAGAGTCATATGCTGCATGTGCTCACCCATTCACGTGACGTTCCGAGCTTTTGTTTAGGATTTATAGGCTTTGTTATGGCTTAGTTTCGTTTCCAATCGGCCTCCATTAACCTTGTCTAATAGGTGCTCAAATGACGTCCATGTTTTTTGAGATACACCAATGTCCTTAGACTATCATGGCACCTTGGACAAAGACAGTGTATGCTATTTTCAAGTCAATCGGACAAACGGTTGTGTAGTTATAGCCATTTTCATGTTTTTTTCCTGTTATAGGGCCACCAAGTGGCCAATCATCGCAATTCTCAGAAAGAGCCAAGGATTCCTACGATATAAGACACTTGAGCCTATGCCTAACAGTTTAGGAGATATGAGCCATTTCATACTTTTGACTGCCGTAGGGCCCTGTCAGGCCGATTGGGGCCAGCTTTGGTGATGTCGGTCACTACAACTTACGGTTTGGTCTGCCCGATCAGTTTTAGAGGAGAATGCTGATCCTTGGAAAATGTAACAATTACAATAGGGTTTCAGAGCTACGTGCTTGAACCCCTAAAAATCATATATTTAACAGTTTTGTTCCTATAGTGTGTGGAGAGAGTGACCAATACAGCACAACACACACTAACAGATCCATTCACAAACAACCAGAGCTCATGAAATTTTCTGTAATTAAAAATGTATGCAAAAATAGCAATTGTTCATTTGAGATGTAAACATCTCAGCTGCTTTCAGCTGCTCTTGCTAATGGTGTCTGGAATGGATTTCGTGAATGATCAATAGGTCATGAGGACTATGTGAGGGTCTGATTACCATAATGGACAGCACTATCTCAAGGTGCAACAGACTCCTATGGTTATTGCAAGCAGTGCGATCATCGCCACTGGACAACACACACCCGTATGCATTGAGAGGACCCTTAAAAGGTCAGAGTTTGCAGGTTGACTTCCTGACAGATGGCTGAACGGACAGCTCATTGTGTCAGATGGGGTGGATCACTAAAGGCAACTTCCACTAATAGGATTTAAGCAGTCCAGCTGTCAGCCAATCAAACAAAGATCTGAATGCACACTATAGGGCTGCATGATTTGGGTGGGGGGGGGACTAATTGTGAAGATTGTGATTTTAAAATCAGTAGCAATTTTAACATTGAAACAAGCATTTTCTGTGAAGCTGCTTTGAAACAATAAACAAGTAAACATGGTAAATGTATCAGAACAGCTTAACTCATTACCTGCAGCAGTTGTTGCTTGAGCTTCTGGATTTCGGAGATGTTGAGTTCGTTCAGGAGGTTGTCCACGAGGCTGGAGGAGGGGTGGAACAGCTCTCCTTTTTTGGGCGTGGAAACACGGTTGTCGTTGTTGTTGGCGATCTTGTCTAAGCCACTCTCATAGACGTGGAGGGGTTCGTCGTTGTTAGGCTCGATGGTGGTGTCGTCGCTAAACTTCAGCCCGTCGAGGGAGATGCTCAAAGGACTGTGGTACATAGAGTCCCCGATGGTCATGTACTGTGACAACTCCTTCCTTAAGGCGGCCTGTATTAATGCACACCAAGAAATACCATGAGTTACACCTCAGACTAGCAGGCTCAATGGCATTTTAAACTAGATCTATTAAAGAAGGGGGGTCTAATGCCATTTCATGCATTCTGACTTATTCACACTGTTAAAGAGTTGATTCTCATGCTAAACATGGCCAAAGTTAAAAAAAACCACACGTATGACAGTATTTCTGCGTCTCCTTCAGGATTCGAACAAGTTTCGGAATGTTTTTTTTCAGAGTATAGGCCTGTATGACGTTATCAAGGTCGGAATTCCTCCATCTCCCAGATGAATGTGCACATGCACACTGTCATTGTGTTTTTAGACCACAAAATCAACAATGTCACTAAAGAAGTGTGTTTCTGGTTGTGAGGGAAAGATAACCTTGTTCAGCTTCCCAAATAACCCAGAGTTAAGGGAACAGTGGATGCAGTGTGTGTTTCTGGAGTTCTGCAAGTGTGTGTGTTTGTCCCCGGTCATGAGTGGAAACCACAAGCGGTGAGTGAAACTGCATCAAATGTGTGTGTTTTGTTGGCAACGGCGTGCAAGGGCATATAATGTGAACAACACCAACGTATAGTGAATCGAGAGTTATCCAGAGATAATGCCATGATCTATTGTGTGCGTGTGTGTGTGTGACTAATGTTATGGAAATTTTAATGCATGCTTTAACATATAATTTTCAACAACCAATGCCTTATTAAGTAAAGCTCTCTTCTTAGTTTTGATGCCTTATTAAAATAAACTTCAGAGAACATTAAGTTCTGCTTAGTTTCGCCGAAACTAGATAACAAGAAAAAGGGCCTAGTTCAGAGAAACTGTAAAAGAGGAAACTTCTGCCCGGCAACAGGCAGATATGCTGTGTATTTATATTAAAGGCGGCATGAAATAAAATTTTACAATTCGTATTTTTATATTAATATTGTAGTGTTTACTATAACTGATTTATCTCTGCACTTCATTATTTTTTAAAAATTCATTTACCCTTATAATCTTTAATCAAATATGTTAACTTTCCCTCCCCCATCGAAACGACCTCTCTTCTCTGCCGGTCATGTGCTAGGGCGCGAGGGCGGGGTTATCGCCCCGTCTCGTTTCTGCACCGCCTCTCAGAAACATGTCACTGATCGTAGCAATATGGTGGTTAGGTGCATTTTTCTCGGTATACACAATACCTTCTTCAAGAAGGACTTGTGGTAAAAAGAGAGAAATATGAGAAATAAAAGCTTTTTTTATGTAAAAATTACTCAATATAGTTGGACGAACAGCTTGTGGTGACAGCTCGCACTGAGGAATGCAGCGTGTGTGAACGCGCTTACGACACGCCCCCCTTATAAGGGAGAGCTGAGAAAAAAGTTTTACAGAAATAAAGCCATAAAAGGCTTAAAATAAGTAAAATCTGTAGCATAAACCAGCGAAAAGTGAGGAAATATGCTCAGTAACATATGTAGAAAAGATTTAGAGAGAAAATACATTTATTTAAGAGATAGATCGAGTTTTTCTCCACAACTGAGTGCAAACTTCAAATCTGCCTCCATTTTGTTAGAAACGCCCTACTTCCAACGATCCAATCAATTCCCGAAGGACGAAATCAAGCCTCGCCCTACATTTTTTCTGATTTCAGAAGCCGTTTCACTCGGATATACATCACAATAAGGAGAATAAGACGATCTCAACTTCCATTTCATGCCGACTTTAATGAATATGACATGCTATGTTTGTATTGCTATATGTGTGTTTTTGATACGTGACTTTTGTGAACCCTCCGTGTGCAAGCTGCAAAAATAAAGAGGATGTTGAGTGCGAGAGCTTGTGCGCGCGAGGGTGGGTGGTATAAAGCTTTCAGACACAGAGGGAAGTTTGCCTTCGCTCTCTGAATGCTCAGAGTGATGAACGCCTTTCTTGCAAGAAATAAACAATTGTTAAACCTTTCAATACTTCTCTGAATCCTAATTACTTAGAAAATAAAATAATTTCCACCACACTCCTTAGCTCCGCCCATTGCACGCCTCCACGAGCTCGGCTGTTTTCTGAAAGAATCGGTACAGCTTCTCTGTCTTTATAAATATGATGAAACTAAAGACTCTTGGGAGATATGAAGGATGCAATACAACTTTATAGGTACTCAAGATTAACATGAGACTGGCAGAAACTGCGTGTGTTATGCCCCCTTTAAAGAAAGATCAATTAAAACCAAATATTAAATCAATATTGCCACCTAGCACGAAATAGACACTGGCCATTTCTCGATATCCGTTCTTTCTTGTCTTTGTGTCCTCGTTCAAGATACAAAATTTCATTTATTTATTTTAGTGTAATTTAATATATTTAGTAAATTAATAACACAAATATTTTTATTTTAAATCACATTTTTATTTTCATTTATTTATTATAATATTTATTATTTACATTTTTCTCTAGCCTTATCACAGGTTTATGGGTCTATGTTTGTTGGTACGAGGTCAATGTAACAGAAAGGGGGGTCACACTCCCAATAATATCTATCTGCAATAATAATGATAATTCAAAATAAATAGATAAATCTCTTGCCTTCTGCTCTCTCTCAGTCTTGATGGTTTCCAGCGCCTCTCCAAGCTGCCTCTCAGCGATCTCCTTCAGACGGATGGCATCTTCCAACTGGCTGTTCAGAAACTGGGTATCTTCCTCCAGGCGACGAATTTCATGCTTCAGACCCTCAAACTCAACCTGCAAGATCCCATCACACACACACAAACGCTGCTGTGACTAATCACGTTTCAGCTGATATTTCTGCAGCGTGGCGATGAGTTTAGCATGTCTGAAGCTACAGCAGCCGAATGTTACCTGGCCCTGTTTTAAGACAGAAACATGTTTCTGGAGGGTGATGTTCTCCTCCTCGAGCTCGCTGTAGTCCTGCAGCAGACGAGCCTCTCGGATCTTAAACTCCTTGATGTCGTCCCGTAGATGTGACCTCTGCAGCTCAACCATCTGACTGTTCTGTAAGACAGAAGAAGTGTGTGAGTGTGTTTTTCTGCTGTATATGTAATAAAGAACGAAGAAGCAGGACACAAAAAAAGCCCTTTACCAAAAACACTCCTTTTGCTGTAAACACGGGGCGGTACTTCACTCAGTGTACTTCGTCATTTTTCAGATGCGATATATAAATGGTATTGTCCAAAGCACGTGCAGTGCTTGAAACAATGCTGTGTTTGTTCACATGCATGGCGAACAGAAAGAAAAATCTATGAAAAACTTTCAGTATCTGTGTATGGTTACATCTGTAATAAAAGCCTAATTTTGCTAACCATCGTGGTGGAAGGATTACCACCATCACAGCCCTAGTTTTTAATGTTTATGTAGTTTATATAGTGTTTTTAATAGGCAGGTACAAACTTGATTTATCAAACAATTTGTTATTTTATCCCCTAAACATGCAGCTCGTGATCCATACGCATGGCGTTCGTTCAGTCACACAGTGGACTGACCTCTCTCAGTTCCTGAGTGATGGTGGCGAGGCGTTCGTTCTCCGACTGGGCGTTTGTCAGGATATTACGTGCTTGTCGCAGTTCTGCCTGCAGCTCTTGCATGCGCTGCTCGTAATACGCCTCCTTACAAGCAGACTCCTGGATGAGCGACTCCTCGCGGCTCTCGCCGTCAGCCGCCACCTTCCTGTGGTTGGAGTGAGCCTGTCCGAACGCCTGAGTAACAGAAGATAGATATGAAGATTAATCATTAATAATTTATCATTATATATAGGGATGATTCATATTGCCAAAGGGGGAATGTGAAGGAGGAAACAAGTGGTATACCTTTCAAAAGTGTGTATACAAACACTGCAGCAACAATCCATATATGGAGGGTCTATTCTAAAGTCTGTGAATTAATGAGGTGTTAAAATCTCTATTCATATTCAAACCACACTCTATGCCTATTAGGGCTGCACGATATTGAAGAAAAATGTGCTAACTTGTTAAATTATATTCAATATGCGATACGTTAATGCTGTAAGTGTGTAAAATACATTTTACTTATATTTAATTTATATTTTTATGTTTAAAAACTGAAAATGATATAACCAACATATATATTTCACATTCTTTTTGTAAGAAGAAAGCCTTCCTACAACTTCTGAAAGTGAACATCAGTGTTTTACTATAGCATTAGCTAGCTACATAAAAAAAAAAAAAAAAGAGTAATTTTAACGTTATTTAAACCAGGGGGTTTAGGGTGAGCCTACATTTATTTAACAACAGAAATTGAATAATCAAATGTAAAAATAAAACGTAGCTTCACTGTATGAATTAAATACATACTAAATCTTATTAAAGCCACAGTTATTCTGTCAAGAGCAGTAAGTGATTTTCTCTTTGTCTTTTGTAGCTTGATTAACATTAAAAACACAAGCAGGTTTATTAGGCTGCTGTCACGTTAAGAGTGAATGCACAGATCCAATATATTGATACGCGTGCATTTTCTTTCTCAACTGTTCAGCCCACTTACTTCTAGACATAACTGACTGTGTTCACGTGAATGCTCACGAAGACGGGCGTTTTGACAATTTTGTGTATAGCTGCGGAAAAGAACTGAATTCGGATCACACACTGTCCATGAGGCGGCTTTCTGTGCGCGCGAGTACTCCGTTTATTGTATTTAAAGGGATAGTTAACCCAAAAATGAAAATTAGCCCATAATTTACTCACCCTCAAGTCATCCTAGGTGTATATGACATTCTTCTTTCAGACGAATAAAATCGGAGTTATATTACAAAAGTCCAAGCTAATCCAAGCATTAGAATTTGATTCATAGTTGCTCTGTTTTAGAAGTCCATAAAAAGTGCATCTGTCCATCAAATAACTGCTCCACACGGCTCTTTGGTGTTAATAAAGGCCTTCTGAAGTGAATCGATGCGTTTGTGTAAGAAAAATATCCATATTTAAAACTTTATAAAGTAAACTTTTGGCCGACCGCCTTCCCTGTTCAATATATGGAAAAATTGTTGAAAGTTCCCCTGCCGATCGAAAGACTAACGCGACCAGGTAGGCTCGTCATGACGTCACGTACGCATCTTGAGTTTCACTTTCAACATTCAACACTTTTCCACAGAAGGCGGTATATGGATATTTTTCTTAGACAAATGCGTCGATTCGCTTCAGAAGGCCTTTATTAACACCCCAGAGCCGCGTGGAGCACGTTATTTGACGGACAGATGCACTTTTTATGGACTTCAAAAACAGAGCAAATATGAATCAAATTCTACAGATATTTTATCCGATTTTATTCGTCTGAAAGAAGAATGTCATATACACCTAGGATGACTTGAGGGTGTAAATTATGGACTAATTTTCATTTTTGGGTGAACTATCCCTTTAATTACATTAAGCATGTTACACATATGTAACTGTCATGTGTCCAGTCAACTCTCTGCTTCGACCTAAAACTTTGACTTTATGTAATCTTTTGGAGTATTAAAATCATAATTGACCCCTTGCGCAGTCAATCTGAGGACTTCACAAAGCCATCTAATCGGCAGTACTGATGGACGGACGGTGTATACTTCATATCAGGTTGGTCATTTAAACAGCAGCACAGCTCAGTACGTTTCAGAACAAAGGCAGGGTTCCCATGACCATTCTTCCAAGTCTACAAGAGGAGGAAGGAAGTGTTTCCTGTTTTTCCCAAGCGGCAACCTCCAGTTTCTCTTGAAGCCAACACGGAAGAGAATCTCATTGAGCTCCATGTTAAAATGCTCAACTTTACAGAAGAAATAAACATGTTTACAGTCTGGTACAAATTGTGGTTTTGGTCTATATGGCTAATTTTGCCCTTCATGACAACTGTGAGAGGGGTGAATTTTTTTATAACTCATTCGTTTACATTATATAAAGCCTTAAAGTTTTGCATAATTAAGGGTGTGGCCACTTTGAGTGACAGGTGGATGGCCGTTTGTCTGCTGTCTGTTAGTCATCACGTCACCTCAGCTCCAGCCACGTCCCGCCTCTTTGCACATTGTCAGTTATCTGGGAGTGGGTGATGTCACGGACACTATGTCCATATTTTTTTTTACAGTCTATGGTTTTTCCTTTGAGTTCAGGCAACATGTGAAGCAACTGTTTTTAACAAAGTTAAGCCCCCTCAAACGAAGCAAGAGCACCCTCAGTGGATACTGTAAAAAAAATCATCCCTGCGAAACAGATTTGGCAAAATCTCCATGCCGTATTTGTGTTTGTGCTCTGGAAAGCGACAAAGGTTTATATTTACAATGCGTTTTTGCAGCAGTGAGAAATGTAGCCAATCACAGACATGTCTGTTGATCTTTTGAACGCAATGGCCAATCAGAGCCGTTTAAGGTTATTCAGAATCCACTCAACCGCTCAAAACTGCTGCTTTTTAGTGATTAGAATGGGAATATCCTTTAATATTCCGTGTCACAGATGTGCCTTGTTTTTAGGTGTTGGTTAGGTTCACTCAAGGTAAGGGCTGGGTTGTTGATGGTATTTACCATGCGGTGACAGACATGCATCAACCAGCACAGATTCTGCTGCATCATTTATAGCGCAGTATGTGTCTGTGCAGCTCTGATTGGGTGGGACTTTATGGTGTTTACATGTGATAGCAAAAAAGAAACAATGAGGAATGCGCAACAGAAGAGCAAGGCTCCTTCCAAAAAAGGGAGATGTTGTTATTAGGGTGTTTGTTATGCACAAGTGACGTTTATATGTTTTTGTTGATTATGGCTTTCAACCAGGGATGCACTGACATAACATTTTTGGCTGATACCGATAACCGATATATTGGCAGATAAATCTAAATCAAAATTTTCATATATTTTTTGAGAGCCTGATTACAAAAACAAAAGTCTCACCATTAAAAGCCATGTCCCAAGCACACAATTATGATGTTCTCATTATGATTTTATGTAGCCGATATGACAGACTGGCGCTGCACATGTTGCACTGGAACTGTATTTTCCTTTTTTGAAGTGATTCTATTCATATTTCAAGCAATTTAAATGATCCATTATTTATTGGCTTTAATATAATCTGCCAAATTTTTATTATCAGCCGATAACATTATAAATGAACATATATTGGCCGATACCGATATGGTGGCCGATACTATACATCCCTACTTTCAACTGGCCACATGATAGTATTTAACTGATGCCCATCAAAGGGGTGCAAAACTTTAACGTTTCAATTATCGAATCGCAGGCCTATAATTGGAAAATGGCAATATTTTTTTAAGGCGATTATCAATCAAATATTTTTAACATATCGCCCAGCCCTACAGCACAACTATAACGACAATGGCACACTGGCACAGAGAAACGATATCGTTGGAACGATTTTCTCCGGCTGATGAGGGATAAAAACAATGACAGCCAATCAGAATCCATCCTGCTGTAACGAACTTGAGCATTTAAAGCGGCAGACGACAAAACTGCAGCATGTATACAGAATGTATAATATCTATAATTCATATTTTTGTTATATATTGTATTTGTCCTATTGTTTGTAATTTTACTAACACAAATAACTTTATTGTGATTATATATATATATATATATATATATATATATATATATATATATATATATATATATATATATATATATATATATATATATATATATATATATATATATATATATTAGGGCTGCAACGACGCGTCGACGTCGTGCGTGAAATGCGTCGACACGTCGGCGGCACATTATTTACGTTCTAGAATGGAACAGAAGATCTAGAATAATGGCAGCTTCTGCTCCCGGGCATAGTGAAAATGATCATTTATCATATAAAGCCAGACCGCGACATTCAAAGGTGTGGGAGTACTTTAAACAGAAGCCGAATAAAACTGTGCTTTGCTCGCTCCTTAATGCCGGTTTTACACTGCGCGCGGTGGCAGAGCAGGAGCTGTGCGCGTGGAGAGCGGGAGCTTTCACACTGCCAATCAGTGTTGCCAAGTCCCGTTTTTTTCCGCGGAATTGGGCTACTTCTACACTGTTGCCGCGGGCTGTCTCTCATGTCCGCGGGTTGAAGCGATTCCAACTATGTGATATTTAGCCCCGGGAATGAGAATTTTAGCAGACAGCCCTGCAAAAAAACCACACATATTTAACCCCCCGAGCGCGATGTTTACCAGAGAACCTCCCCGAAACGCGATTGGGCTTGTTTTGGGCTAGTTTTGAGTTACGAATGGGTGGGTTTTGTTGTGAAAACCTGGCAACCCTGCTGCCAGTGTTCTCTCGCGCAGCTGAACCGTGGCGCGTGTATTGCAACAGACGGTCACATTTTCCGGGGTTCTTCTCCGACCCCAGTACGTCTCGTGCTTTTATTTATTATGGGCTGCATATATCTCCTGTTAATGCGACCTGGTTCCGCTCTGTCCCAAACACATATGCAAAATAACATGCTGTATATAGGTAGTTTGCATGATTAAAGTAACATTAAAGTTAAGATATGCCTCTAGCTTTAATCATTTAAATGTGTCTTTGAAGTTTGGGCAAAAACTTCTGGCAGATTTAGTCGTTGTTTATGCACATGTATCTTCAAAATAGACGACTAGTTATACTATATTAAAACTATGCTGAAAGCTCCTGTGAACCTTTCGCAGATAAATACAAGTGCATTTTCGTTTACTATTGACACAAATCAATAAGTAAATCATACTCAACTACTATAGTAAACAACTTTTCCTAATTAGGCCTACTCTGTATACATTTTATGATGAATAGTATCATTATATATTATGTTTAAAAAGCTTCTTGTGTTCATATATTTCATTATAAAATGGCATACTATGTACACTACCCTTCCTGAAATACAATTAATATTGTCATCATTCATTGATTTCATGTTAAAATAATATACAAATTCACTACCCTCTTTGAAATACAATAATCAGTAAAAAAGAATCATAAGATTAAGCCGGAAAAATAATCGTTAGATTAGTCGACTAATCGAAAAAATAATCGTTAGATTAGTCGACAGAAAAAATAATCGTTAGTTGCAGCTCTAATATATATATATATATTACTATCGTGAAATAAAATTCTCCTATCATGAAATAAGATTTCACCCACTCATAAACAGGTCTAATAGGCTGTGTTCAGACTAATGCACAGAACATATCAGATGTTTGTCTTTAGGACAGAAATAATTTTACATCATAAAATCATTTAGAGATGTAAATGCATTTGACCAGAATCGATTCAGAATCTAAGAGAGAATTGCGATGCATCAGAGGATCGAGTATCTCTGTAATGTTCTCCAGAACATCACCACAAGTGCTCGAACAGCTGTGAGTAAACGCTCTATAAACTCCCACATTCACAGATAACCTGTGGGACACCCACCAGGAACAAGACCAATCCTGAGCTGTGCCAGTGACTAAATTTAGCAGTCTTGTTTTCAATTGCATCCTGAAGAAACAAAGACACATTGTTGGAAACAGCTTGAAGAGAAGAACCCTAGCTGATCGTTTTGCCAGCATCTAAACCCCCACTAACCTATTTCCACTGATTTTCATCATGCGCATTTGAAAAACATTTATATCTTACAAAAAAACTCGAAATCACAAACTAAAGCGATACATTTAGTCCTGGATTGCTTAGTCATTCTTAACACCAAATCTAAAGATAGCAATCCTAAAGTCATAGGGACACGTTCACAACCTGGTCAGTTTTTATGACGTATAATTTTTGTATAGAATTTTATAAAATGTGTAAAGGAGTGAAAACAGCGGCAGGAATCCCTCCGTCACACACACAAATGAAGATATGCTGCTGAGATGCGGTTCTGACGCCTGTACCGAAAGTGCATATATATATGGGGTGTGCATTGGCACTGCCCTCACAATTCGATTCGATTACGATTCACCAGGTAACGGTTCGGTTCGATTCGATTCGATTCGATTCGATTCTACGGTGCATTGCGATGCATCAAAATTCTACTGCACACAACAAGGCAAATTTTTAATCGGTCATGAGGCAATACAAGCAGTCAGATATTAAACAACAGATTTTACTGGCTGCTATGTGTGTATTATCACTCTCCTGTATCTTTGACATAAATATCATTAAATCAAATAAAATTTAATGGTACAGGGTATTGGATATGGCATTTTCAAACCTGAAAACATAAATCACTGCTTTCAGTGCTTTGAATGAGAAATGTTTCTCTTCTCTTTGCTTTAGAAACATTTGAAATTAAATAGAGCAATAATTACAGCCAACTTTTTCCAGCAGTGAACATAAGTGTTTTTTTACACACAGTAAAATAGTAGCTCTAAGACCGGGCACTTCCTGAACTCCTGTCCAAATATTAATCAGTAATCACAGTCACACTGAAGTGAAGGTAGCTCTTGTCGGTAGCTTATACCGGGGCTCAATTGTTTTAAGCATGTGGCGAAACCCCGCATTTTCTGCCACAGAATAGGGTCGTAGATCCTTCGCTATGAAACATGCCACCGATCATGTGATCCTCTTTGCTCTCTCGGAGTTGTGTGGCAACGTTGACACTAGCGACTCGTCCATTCTTGGCTGGGATGTGTCGACTTTTTGTGTTGTTATTGAAGCCAACTCAGGATGCCAACGATCAACATGGTTTGTGAAGTTAGTTGTATTGCCAACGTGATTGATTTTAGTGTGGCAGGTTTTACACACCGCGTAAGTCTTGTCTAGTTTCCCATTAACTTCGTAGAATTCGAAATGTGCCCAGATGTCCGCTTTCCAAGCTATGGGTGCATTTTTAATTACCCGTCTATCGCGGTCATCTCCCTCTGCCTCAGCCATCTTGATTCTTGTTGTTGTTGTTGTTGTTGTTATGACCCTGGAAGTAATTGAAACTTCACAACTTTATTGTCCAACTCAAGGCCAGAAAATAAACGGTGACATAATCGATTATGGCACTTTGCCGCATCTATGCTGAATCGTGCGTGCCCGCATTGCGATGCATTGCTGAATCGATTATTGTTGACACCACTAATATATATTATATATATATATGGGGATGATTAGGAAGCCATGATGGACAGAGGTCTACCTGGAAATTTGGCCAGGATGCCGGGGTTACACCCCTACTCTTTATCGAAAGGACACCCTGGGATTTTTATTGACCACAGAGAGTCCGGACCTCGGTTTACTATCTCATCCAAAGGAAGGTGCTTGTTACAGTACAGTGTCCCCATCACTATACTGGGGTGTTAGGACCCACACAGACCACAGGGTGAGCGCCCCCTGCTGGCCTCACTAACACCTCTTCCAGCAGCAACAGTTTTCCCAGGAGGTCTCCCATCCAGGTACTGACCAGGCTCAGCCCTGCTTAGCTTCAGTGGGAAACCAGTCTTGGGCTACAGGGTGATATGGCTGCTGGCAAACATTATTCATCTCAGGGTTCGTACCCCTTTTCAAGGGCTTGACGAGAAACAGAGGTGTGTTTATCAGCAGCTCATCCGCATTCCCATCATTCCTGTTGAGGCTGTAACTCACTTGGCCGTTTAGGCGGGGACGAAAACTCCCGCAAAAATTCAAAAGCAGGGCTGTCACATTTCACCACAGCACATGAGCCGAAGGACTCACACGGTACAAAACCAAAGCGTTATCATTTCATTCTGAAACTTGACTTGAGATAAAAATCACACAGTGTGATTAAAAGCAACATCAGAAGAATATGAGGTGCAGTAAATAACCTTTGGACTCAATCAGAGCAGCGTTTGATCAAACCAGGGCTGTGATTCCAGCACAATGGCCAAAGTCACTGCCAATGCATCGCTGCTGGGGAAATAAACGCGGTGAAAGCCATCTGTAGAACTTAGTGGCGCTCGTGCCACTGCTCTCAAATGTTATTCTGAAGCCCTGTATACACTGTGAATACAATCATCAGAAATGAGTCAAATGACCTTTAAACGGAATGCACGGTTTTCCTCATCTGTCCGGATGAGGAGAATTTCTCATCCCAGAGCTGATTTTCCAGTATTTTCATGATTGTTAAACTGTAAAATGCAGATGTCCTGTATGTGTGAAAGATCCTATTAGCTCATCTTTTCAACAGAGCTTCTGCATTCGAGAACTATTTGCACAATAACTTCGCTTGTTTACTAGTTAAACTTCTTTACTGACCCCGACAGGAAAGGTCATACTGACTGTTCTCAATGACAGACAGAAAGTAGAGCCATCAAAACCGTCAAAAAGAACCAGAATGTAGCAAAAACCACTCCAGAACCATCATGGAATTTCAAGAAAAGTTTATGAAATTGGAAAGAACTGGTTTTAATAATAGCTTGCCAGTCACTTACAAAAATGCTTTTCTTAACTTTGAGGTTTGTGGCTGATCGACCCACAGGACAAATCCCTAAAGTGTTCTCTCTCTCTCTCTCTCTCTCTCTCTCACTCCCAGCATGACGGAAAACAGAGGCGTGTTTATCAGCAGCTCATCCGCATTCCCATCATTCCTGTTGAGGCTGTAACTCGCTTGGCCGTTTAGGCGGGGACGAAAACTCCCGCACAATTTCAAAAGCAGGGCTGTCACATTTCACCACAGCACATGAGCTGAAACACTCACACAGCACAAAACCAAAGCATTATTATTTCATTCTGATTTTGAGATAAAATCACACATTAGTGTGATTAAAAGCAACATCAGATCAAGAACATGAGCAGTAAATAACCTTTGGACTTAATCAGAGCAGCGTTTGATCAAACCAGGGATGTGATTCCAGCACAATGGCCAAAGTCACTGCCAATGCATCGCTGCTGGGGAAATGAATGCTTTTGTTTCCCAAAACTGCAGTTTAGAGCAGGGATGATAACTATAATGATAAAGATATAGTTTTAAAAATGTTCTAAAACCACGACTATAACAATATCGACACAGAGAAACAATATACTTAGAATCAGTAAAAAAAAAAAAAAAAATTCTTTCAACTGATGATCGATAAAAACATTGACAGCCAATCAAAACGGCAGTCTGCAGAGTGTTTATAATAAGCACAATGATATTGTGCGTTAAAGTGTACGTATATTATCGGTATAGTTAGCACTCGTAGTGTTGAGTTAAATGCGGATTGCTCTTTGAACTCACCAACAGAAAATCAGACTCACAGACTCTAAAGTCGGCATGAAATAAAAATTCACCATACATATTTTCTAAATGCATGTCATATTTGCCAGCATATTTGCCAGCATATATATATATATATATATATACATATATATATACATATATATATATATATATATATATATATATATATATATATATATATATATATATATATATATATATATATATATATATACATACATATATATATATACACATATATACATATATATATATACATATATATATATATACATATATATATATATATATATATATATATATAGGTGGATATTTTGTAAATTTCCTCCCGTAAATATATCAAAAATGTATTATTATTAGTAATATGCATTGCTAAGGACCTCATTTGGACAACTTTAAAGGCGATTTTCTCAATATTTAGATTTTTTTTGCAACCTCAGATTCCAGATTTTCAAATAATTGTATCTCGGACAAATATTTTCCTAATAAATCCATACCAATATTTATCTATTTCTATTGCCATATCAGCATCTGTGGCTATTTTCATGGCAAGATCAATATATTAGAAATAAATATGTAAACAAAATTAACACAGTTGTAGCAAAAAAACTAAACAAATACAACAATTGATAATCTCACAAAAAATATAACAAACATTATATAAGATTTTAATTTCAATATTTGATAAAGAACGTAAGATTATTCCTGGTGAAACATTTTCAAAAACATCCATTAAAGAACTTTCTATGGTAAAAACATTGCCTAGTGAAATTCAAAGCAGTGCATTCCAACAAAATCAGTTTTATAGACAAATGTGTTTGACAAAAATTACTTCATATGATGTATAAATCTCAATTTAAAACACTTATGACTGGTTTTGTGATCTATATATATGGCTGCATCCCAAAGAACAGGCAAATATTTAATAACTACAAAGCTTATTTCTTGCTGGAAACGGAATCAAAAGTTGAAACCATTTTTGTTATTATTTTTTATTCTTCCCAACAGGCAAAGGATTGTGGGATATCATAGGCAGCATATGACAAATCTACGCAAAACTCAACCAGATGAAGGAATCTCAGGAAATAATCATTGGATTGGAACATGCCAGGATTCTTCCCATGTAGTCTTTCAGACCCATCCAGTGACACAATTGACAGCGTTTCACCATGTTCTAAAACAACATGAAGTCACTCCATCATATGAGCTACACAACGGCATCATTACTCCATGTCTGCGTTTCACCACCTCACTGATTTCACCATCTCACCCACAGCTGAAATACGTCTCAGACAGCGTGCGAATGCTGAATTGAGATCTCTTTCACGCCTTCTTGCGCTTGAACGGACATATTCACACAAAATTAAGCCCCGTAAACAGAGCCTACATCTCAATGTGCGTTCTATCCATCCTAAATAGTATGTGACATTAGTAATATTTAATACTTTTTAAGGCGTATAGGGTGGATAGTATGTACATTGGGATGCAGGGATAGTCAGTTATATCTTAAGTGAACATAAACAGCTGAAAAATAAAACACATTTGTGTATCAATATATTGGATCCGTACATTCACTCTTAAAGTGACAGAACTTTAATAATGATTCATCTGCGTTTCATTTCTACAGTTAATATTATGCAGTGCTATTTTACATTTGATTATTTATTTTCTCAACCTGTAAATTACTGTTAGGCTTACCTGAAAAACATGAAAATCAGTGTTTATGTTTGTTCTATTGTATTACTTGTAATTTGATTACTATTTTAGTACTGACAGTTTACTTAATATTTGAAATATATATATGGAGTTGGGCTAGCAGTTTATGGTGACACAACCTTATTTATTAATTATTGGTCAAAAACAAGGCCTATTTTATTCATTTATTACTTTTTGTGCTGGGGCCAGTTAAAGTTTTGACAGGAATAAAATAAAATTTGAATAAAAATAAATAAGACATTGATTAAACAGAAAAAAAAACTGTAATGTACCTTAACAGACACTAAATATTCTAATATAACACTAAATATTAAATACTTTAAATTGGTATTGTAAACTATTTAAATTGGTTATGGTTTATATATATATATATATATATATATATATATATATATATATATATATATATATATATATATATATATATATATACACACACACACACACATTTTAATATGGGGGGGGTCTCCCGAGGATGATGATATTTGGTGGTCCGTGGCCTACATAACTACACTGATAATATGGCAGCATTTCGCGACCGTCGTTAATAATGTCGCAGTTCTGACGACGACGACTGTTGGCCGTTACCTCTCTCAGTTGCTCGAGCTCTTGGCGGATGGTCTCATATTCCGCCTCCAGCTCGTCGAACTGCTGCTTGAGCTGCTGCTTCTCCTCCAGCACCGCCAGCCCGTACTCCGCCGCTTGGATCTTCTCCTTCGTGGTCTCGGCCAGCTCCCGGGACAGCCGCTGCATCTCCTCCCCCTCCGCCTGCGTCCAGTCGCGCTGCTGCTGCTCCGCGGACATCTTTAACGGCAGACGCTTTCAGATTCTCCCGTGCGCGCGCTGCATGACCGCTTCACTGATATATTCCTGCTCTGGAGCGGGTGATGAATGCTGTCGATCTCCAGGGGCAGAGGAGCTTGTGCTTTATTTCTTCATGACCGCGGATCGATCACCTCCTCTCCGCTCCTCTCCCCCTCAATAACACGGGGAGGAGAAGAGGCTGTGTAATCTACTGAGGGATACGCCGGGATGGGGGTTTCCTTGGAATGAGGGGAGGCTGTTATTATGGGAGTTGTAGTTTAGTTCAACAGCATTTGAAAGTTCTCAAATGGAGCTAAAGACACATATCCCATGATTCACTGTGGTTTGACAGTTGGATGCCGGAAGCCCGTGTGAACCGGCTCCCTGCTTGTGACGTGGAGATCTTCGTTGAGTTCAGTGGCAATATTTATTTTCTCTCTAATATGATGTTATTATTTTCAATAACTTACGGCTTGTGCAACAGACTTGAATAGCCGCTCAAATAATGTGGCTTATTGAGGAAAGGCGTGCTGTCATTTACTAGTGGTGATGATGATGATGGGAGAAACGAAGCTTAGATGGCTCTGATTTGCAAAATGATTCACTGATTCGAATCGTCCGGAACGCCACACGCTGGTGACCCCTGCTGGTCAGAACAATGTAAATGCAACAAAAATATGCATAAAACCATCTTATTAACCCATTACAAAACGGATAATCTTTCAAATGCAATAAACTAATAATCTAATACCATTAAAAATTAAAGGGGCTCTATGTAGGTTTTTGACTCTACTAAAGCATAAAAATACCAAAATATGTCTTCAGATATTTAAGAAAAATGCTAAGTTAACATACTTGTTTATCTTAAAAACAATGCTATAGTAGTCAATTATTCTCCTGTGAAAATGTGCGTTCCGTGTCGGAACTTATGTCTTTGTTTTGGTCTGTGTAACACACCCACTGTCAGTTTATCCAAATGTATTTCGGCAACCGGGTTGCCAGTTGGCGGCAAACACGGCGTGTTTCATTTCAGTTTAGTCCAGTCATGGAAGCTGCCAAACGAAAGGGGTCCGAGTCAGAGAGCGAACATTCCTGTCCAAAAAAACCTTGGCATCCATCCAAAAAACTGTATGATCCATCCGGCCCTTTATTGCTATCTGCTACTCCTTAGCAGCCGAGGGTGTCTTTTGTTAACAACAGCCGCAAGTGCTGATGAGAAACCCTGCGTAATTTAAAAATACTACTGTTAATGTGTGACGAAATGTCGTTTTAAGAGTTTTTCAGGCGATAATGTACTTGTTTAAAGCTCAAATCTGTGGTTTATTTATAAAAAGAGCGCCTATTTGAATATTTTATCTGCCGTTTTCGGAGTTGTGAGCTCCAGTGGATCAGCAGCGCTCAGCGCTCGTTAACCCCGGCGAGAGCAGCCTTTCCTCGGCTAGTCCTTCTGACGTTTGCCACTGGTTCTGATGTCTCTGTAGTGGTTAAACATGAGATATAATTGGTCTTGTGTAGATGTAACGGGCAAACTTTGCTCTCGTGGATCTGTAATTTGTTCCCTGGCAAATCGTTTAGGCTGAGGGCAAAGTGAAGTTTCATTACTTTATATTTTTAGGCTATTTAACTTTGCGTTAGCAGTGTAGCCGACTAGCGCTGACTTTGTATGTTTGACTAAATTGTTTGATTTATTTCTTGTATAGCTTCTTATACCTTTTACTTATACTTTTATAATGGCTATTATTGATCATACATAAACTTACATCTAACAAAAAGAGACTGGGTTGTGTTTTATTTCATAATTAATTTAATTACAGTGATAATCATATATGCACACTTGTCTGAACCACATATTAATATGTTTAATATTGTTTTAAATGCAAACGAAACGAGGCAGGGTTGTGTTTTTTATGACATATTTAGTTTTATTGTAGACTAAAATATACATAGAGATAACCGGCACCTTCTCCACTTTCAGGTCTTGCTACTCCCTTGTCATTGGTCAGATGTCAAAAAGGCGCTTGACGTAGGGCGTTTTTTATCAGAAAAGTTCAACTTTTTTCAACTTGAAACGACGCTCTGAGCTGCAGTAAAAGACGTCGGCGTTATAGTTGCCGCAGTGTATAGTTGTCATTTTCCTTTTGTATGTATTTTTCTAGATAGTATCCATGTTTTATATCTCAATGACACGCAAGAAAACAACCAAATAAACAATTTCAAGAGAAAAAAAAAGGTATTAACTTCCTTCCTGTCACATGAGACTGCCAACTTCCTACCCCTACTTCCAGGAAGCATAACGAAGGCAAACCCTCCCAAACAAAGGTTATTTTCATGTTACTAATAAGTATTTTTTGTTGACATATACATATCTACATAATTGTGAAGGTCTCTAGAATCATCCAAACAAAACCACTCTTACAACAGATCTATAGTTTTTTGTACACTTAGTCAAAAGTCCAAGCGGCAACTATAGTTGCCGGTGGGCAAATGACTTGTAAGTACATATAATGGGGAAATGGGGTATACTGTGTTAATTCTTGATTTATTGACCTGTTTTGGTCTTTAGTGCTTTGTGGTTTCCACCTAAAACATAACTTCACCCTTTAACTGACATCTCTAATGCACAGTAGACCTTAATTTGATAGGGAAAAATATCATATTTTATGTTATTATGTCTTGTAAGAGTCAAAATATTGAGGACCCTTCATCCAGTTTGGAATGGATGCGTTTCTTTCTAATCGGTCAATGACCCTAATTCTTTTTATGACTAGTAGCTTACGATTCCATTACAATGTGGAAATTCAGACAAGTAATAAGTTTACATTTACATTATATATGAAATCACCTACTACAGTCAGCCACTGATGGGACTATTTATTTATTTTTGTTATATAGATGTAATTTTTCGTCATAATATTAATTTATTTTCATTTAACTTTTTGATACACAATGCCCTGTTAGGGCAACTTAATGGCTGCACTTTGTTCTGCACTATGTTCCACCACTTTAAGACAAATGTATTTGTTGTTTGTTGTATTTTCATATTCAACAGATTATAAGATAGATGCAGCTTTTTTGAGTTTGCATCGAATGTTCTTCGACTTTAATACTTAATACATTTGTTTATGAATAAAGATTGATCTGTTGAAAGCAGTTATTTTGAGTCAGATGCCAAATGTTCTCCTCCTAGTCAAATTTGACATTGAAGGGGTGCATACAACACATTCGCACACCGGCAACTACAGTTGCCGCACATTCAAATACGATTTTCAAGAAAAAAAAACTAAAACCTGTGGAAAATAAATGCAGAACATGTTCACATAGGACACTATTAACATGACTATATGCATGAAACCATTCAGAAAAATTTGGGCACAAATGGGTTAAAAAAGCGCTCATGAATACACGGTTTACTCCATAGGATTATAATGTAAAACAGACGCTGGCAGCTTCAAAAAAGACGTCAAGATATTTTGAATTTGGATTGCAAGTTCAACCACTGGTTGTCCATCCTACATAAAGCCCCTTTAAGTGTCTGTAAAAACGTGTTATTTTATCAATGTTCAGGGCTTGTTTGGTTTGTTCCATGGATGGCTCAGCTAAACAGGCCAACAAGAGACTATTACAGTTTTTCTCAGTCCCTTTGCAAAGTACATTTCTCAGATCAGAATTGAAATGATAAAAACTACCTGTTCAATCTTCCCATCATTGTGTCACTTGTGCACATCAAAAAAGCAGTTTCTCATTTCTTTGAACAAGTTGCAAATGCTTGTGTACATCCATGCAAATGATTATGTACAATTCTCTGCGGTTTCCTACATTATCAGTTGCTTATGTCATGTTGATCAAAATGTATTATAATGGGTCTCCGTTGAATAGCCTCACCCCCCACAACATTTAGGCATTAGTCTTTACATGCAAAATGGTTGAACAAGTTGTCATAATAAGTTGAGCATATTTCTATACATTTCCATTAGACTTTTTTTCTAAAGATATTCGTTGTGATGTGGATGAGAATTTGTGGCCCAACAGGAACGTCAGGAGGTGTAGGAAAACTGCACTGTAATTCCTACAGCACTGCATGAACAGGTTTCCCTAAGGAGATGTTCACATTTCTACCGGGGTTTTTTCTTCTTCTTTGTGCTTTTCCTTTCTGTATCGAAATGACATGGTCTATCAACAAATTACAGTACAAACAGTAAAAGCGTAAATGTGAATCTTGTCCAGTCTCTTGCGATCAAACTCTCACACACACTAAGGTGTAACCTACAATTTACAAGAATTGTCATCAAACTTTAGCCATAGTTTACGTCAGAACATCCCTCTGTACACTGTTATATTGACAACATGACTAAGCAATTTGACTGTGTTATCCGTACACAACTATTTTTTTACGGTCTATGGTACACAATGACACAAGGACATTCTGATGGCAGTGACATGTTCATTGACACAGATGTTTACTTTTGAGAGATGAACTAAGGATTTTGAGCAAGAGACTGGCTTTTGCAGGTAATCCATGGTGATTTGCTCTTTGTATGAATTGTTTTGAGAAATGCACTTACTGTTTTGCAAATGTCGAGGATGATTCCAGAAATGTACCAGAGCGACTGAGAAAAACTGTAAAGTCCTCATGAAACCAAAATTGACCCTATTTACTTTGTTAGCACACATTACAGTTCTTAAGCCCCGTTCACACCGCCAGCGACACGCAGCGACAAGATCCCATTCATTTCAATGGAGCGCTGGCGACTTCCGGCGACAAGAGCGACAGTGACCGTTGGCGACAGAATGTGGGCGTGTCAAGCGACAAAAGTTCAGAAATTTCAACTTTATGCAAATGAGAAGCGATTTTCGCGAGCGACAACCAATAGGAGTGAAGTCAGTGGAGTGGACGTGATCCGTCTGCTCACTGCTACTGCGGTGTCGTATCAAGATGGAGGAGAAGTTGATTTTAGCTGTTAGCAGCTGTCCAGCCTGAAGTACTGCTAGAACCGGACTTCATCCAGCCTCCAAAATGTTTGTTTTTAGCAGCAAACGGAGGCTAATGACGTTTATAGGCAACCCGTAGTGGGAACGCCCACTAGCGACATGAATCTCTGGCGCTGGCGACATGCAGCGACAAAATCGCTGGCGGTGTGAACGGGCTTTAGGGTGAACAATTAATCCGTGCAAGTTAGTACACAGAAAAAAAAAATTATTTGCCGTGGTAATCTTTAATCAATATCTGAAAAGTAACTTTCGGTCTGGAATGGCGTTCCTTTTCCGAGGACGTCGGTTTGACAGCTTGGGTTTGAATATCCTTAACCACTGCCCTCCAACCGTTAGTGTGCTATGAGCTAGAGATGGAGAGGAGGAGCGCTGAAGTAAAACCCTGCCCTCTATTCACGTTCTATGTGGTTGCTAGGGTGTTGCTAGGGTGGTTGCTATGCAGTTATTGAGGTAAGGGTGTTGCTATGCGGTTGCTATGCAGTTGTTAAGGTAAGGGTGTTTCTATACAGTTGCAAAGGTTCTCGAGGTGGTTGCTAGGGTACTCTGGGTGGTTGTTAGGGTGTTGCTATGCGGTTGTTAGGGTATTCTAGGTGGTTGCTATGTTGTTCTGGGTGGTTGCTAAGATAGATAGATAGATAGATAGATAGATAGATAGATAGATAGATAGATAGATAGATAGATAGATAGATAGATAGATAGATAGATAGATAGATAGATAGATAGATAGATAGATAGATAGATAGATAGATAGATAGACAAACAGATGATAGATAGATAGATAGATAGATAGATAGATAGATAGATAAATAGATAGACAGACAGACAGACAGACAGACAGACAGACAGACAGACAGACAGACAGACAGACAGACGGATGGATGGATGGACGGACGGACGGACAGATGGATAGACAGACAGATAGACAGACAGACAGATGGATAGACAGACGGATGGATGGACGGACGGACAGATAGATAGACAGAGAGACAGACAAATAGATAGACGGATAGACAGACAGACGGACGGACGGACGGACAGATAGATAGATAGATAGATAGATAGATAGATAGATAGATAGATAGATAGATAGATAGATAGATAGATAGATAGATAGATAGATAGATAGATAGATAGATAGATAGATAGATAGATAGATAGATAGTATATAAATTTTAGTCTCAGAAGAATAATAATATTAAGTTTAATATTAAGAAGAAGAATTTCAAGCCAACTTAATTAAAACACAACAGCCCTCTATTCACATTCTATGTGGTTGCTAGGGTGGTTGCTATGCAGTTGTTAAGGTAAGGGTGTTGCTATACAGTTGCTAAGGTTCTCGAAGTGGTCATAACGTGTTAAAAACGCCCTTTCACACCAAAATGCGACGCAAAAAAGCCGGAACAAAATGGCTTTAAATGTTAATGTTGATATTGTTATATTGTGTTGATTTAACTATATTCTTACTGTTATTCTCTGTAACCTTTACTTTGTAACTCTGTAACCCCCCCGCAAAACTAATTGTCAAGGAATTGTCCTTCCACATCCGAGGCTTTATTTTATTAGCCTGCCCTACTGGATGATGGGAAGAATCTTCATGAAGACTTTCTACTGAACAGGGAAAAGATTCAAAGAGTCAACAGCGCCATCGGCTGGATGGTAACATGTAATGTCTGAAATATACTGCATCATTATCAACTGGAAATAACCCTCTGGTGTTCTTGGTCACTTTGGACTTCATCGGAACTGTACAGCACTTATGACTTTTGTGGGAACACACAGTCGTGGACATGATTAGAGAAGGTTAAATAAATAAATAAATAAAAATTATATATATATATATATATATATATATATATATATATATATATATATATATATATATATATATATATATATATATATATATATATATATATATATATCTTTGCTTAGTGGAGTGTTGTAAACAGTGACTTTTATTTTATTAAACTGCTGCTGATGAAGCTAATGCAGGATTTGAAGAGCTAAAGAAAGAGATCTTGCAGCTGAACATTAAGACCAAGAGTGTCTTATTATCAACAACGTGTTTGTGGAACAGATGCAGTTTTACAACAATCAGTAAAACATCTAGATTACTTGACAAAGCCTTGAAGAGTTGGTGAGACAGACAACTCTAATCAATGAGTGCCAATCTGACGGGACTGAGAGATTGTGTGAGAGTGTGTGTGAGTGCATGCGGGTGTGATTGCGTAAATGTGTGCGAGTGCATATACGTGTGTGTGTGTGTTAATGCATGTGGGTGTGAGTGTGTGTGTGTGTGTGTGTGTGTGTGTGTGTGTGTGTGTGTGTGTGTGAATGCATATGTCTGTGAGTGTGTGTGTGTGCGTATATGTGTGTGTGTGTGAGTGCGTATGTGTGAGAGTGTGTGAATGCATGTGTCTGTGTGTGCGTATATGTGTGTGTGTTTGTGTGTGTGTGTGTGTGTGTGTGTGTGTGTGTGTGTGTGTGTGTGTGTGTGTGTGTGTGTGTGTGTGTGTGTGTGTGTGTGTGTGTGTGTGTGTGTGAGTGTGAGTGTGAGTGCGTGTATGTGTGTGTGTGAGCCAGTCCAGACCTTTAGTGTTGAGGAGTCGAATGGCTTTTGGGGCCCGAAATGCTTCGGTACCTTTTCCAGATGGCAGCAGGGCGAGGAGCGGATGTAAGGGGTGTGTGTGGTCAGCCATGATGCTGGTGGCTTTTGGGATGCAGCGTGTGGTGTAGATGACCATGACGGAGGGCAGAGAGACCCGATGATCTTCTCCACTGTCTTCATCTGTTGAAGTGTTTTGCGAACCACACAGTGATGCAGCTCAGGATGCTCTCGATAGTTCCTCTGTAGACCGTAGACTCTGTGCCTTCCTCAGCTTCCTCAAAGTATAGATGTTGCTGGGCTTTCTTTGTTATGGAGCTGGTGTTGAGGGACCAGGTGAGGTTCTCCACCAGGGATTTGGTGTTTCTGACGATCTCCACGGGGGAGCCGTTGATGTACAGTGGAGAGCGGTCACTCTGTGTCCTCTTGAAGTCAACAACCATCAAATTTAGTTTTGTCCACATTCAGGAACTGTCTTTCCAGTCTTTGTCTGAACAAATTCCCAAGAGGAGTTTACATTCAACACTCAAGAATATTTACATTTCAACATTGTACATACATTGAACATTACATTCAAGAATTTTCAAGAGAATATATTATATGATATGCACATTGGAAATGTAAAAAACACGTCTTAATTACACATTTTAAACCGATTTAGACCTGCCTATATATAGCCAAGATTGTATGATATAATCAGTCACCATGGATTCCAAAAGTAAACCGAACTGGTGGGAGGAAGAAGCACTGCTTGCTGAATTAGTCGAACAGCGGAAACATGTTATAAAAGGCAAGCTCTGCCCAACATTAACCAGCGCTGACAAAGATGACAGCCTGCTCTGTCCAAACGACACCGTTTGATGAACTGCTCGTCGTCAAACATTTCAAAAACATTCTTCCTCTCCTGAAAAATTCATGCACGCCCCTGTCTCCTCAGTGCCATCACAAGCCCCTACTGGCAACTCCTAACCTCTCGAGCTGTCTTAAATAACTGGGAGAGTAAGAGTGATTCTTAGCTTTAAGAAATTTGATAACTTGCTTTTATACTTAAAGGGTTAGTTCACCCAAAAATGAAAATTCTGTCATTAATTACTTATCCTCATGTCGTTCAACAGGGTTGCCAACTTTTAAAATCAGGTTGGAGTGAGATTTTCTTTTCTTTTTTTCAGTTTGTGGGGCTGACGGTATACGACGGTATATCGATTTCGATTTCAGTATCAATTCATAGCCTGCTGTACATATAAAGAAATGGTATGGAGCTCCGTGAAGCACGACCGCGCGCCGCCGGGAGATGAGAGAGCATGTCGCAACTCCGTTTTTCAACACTCTAGCTTTAACTGTTATCAGTCCCTCCAGAAAAACGCATAATAATGCATAATCAGCCAAAGTCCGCATATTTATGCGGGGCCACATTTTTTCAAATACGCTGCACTTTCGCCGCATAAATTGCCTATTTCCGCATGCAAAATATGCGGGGCTAGCATGATTCCATAATCCCTGCATTTTCGCTGCAAAAAAGTCATATATATTAGCCGCCATTTCCCCCTATTGCCATGGGAACGTTTTGAAGTGACGTAATTACCCGACACGAACGTCATCGAAAAGCTGCAAACCCCGTGGAGGAACCATAGATATCGGTGAAACCATGATGAAGCACGCAAACTCCCATCTGCCAACAAAAATAACAGCAAAAGACCGCGCAAAGCAGTTTCCCGGTGTGTTGACCGATTTCAAAAAACAGCACCATGAAGCTTCGAAGCATTATGAATCAGTGAGTCGATTCAGCGGTTCAGAGCATTTTAAATCAGTGAGTCGATTCAGCGGTTTGGAGCATTATGAATCAGATAGTCGATTCAGCGGTTCAGAGCGGTAAGAATCAGTGAGTCGATTCAGCGGTTCAGAGCGTTATGAATCAGTGAGTCGATTAGCGGTTTGGATCGCCAAAGTCACGTATTTCAGCAGTTTGACATGCAATCCGAATCATGAATCGACTCACTGATTCATAACGCTTCGAAGCTTCATGAGCTGTTTTTTTTTAATCGGTCATCACTGCATAAGTCGTTATTTAAGTTTTAGCATTAAAACTATTCTGATCGCTTCATAAAGTTATTGTAGAACCACTGTAGTGAGATGGACTTTGTAACGACGTCTTTAGTGTCTTTTATGGGTCTTGAGAGTGTAAAGTACACTGTGCCAATGGAGGCCTGTCTGAGCCATTGGATTTACACTAAAATATCTTCATTTGTGTCTGAAGATGAACAGAGGTCTGACGGGTGTCCGACGACATGAGGGTCAGTCATTAATGACGGAATTTACATTTTTGGGTGAACTAACCCTTTAAGAGATTGCACTTTGTGCATTGGAAGCACTCAAATGTCTGTTTTGTATAGCTACCTCTGTAAAACAGGAAGTTATTTATTCATTTTTTCAGAAGTTGTAGCATATTCCTTTTGTAAAGCTACAGAATTTGTTTGACTCAATGTTTTGTAAATTTGAGCCATGTGTTTATTAAGGTCTTCAATAAAACAAGATGAGAACTTAAATATTCCCAGCACTTTCTGTGATGTGGTGCTTTTTTTTTCTCTTTTTCATCAAACCGAAGTTTTTGCAAGTTCCCGCAATTTTATTGCATAAAATTGCATAAATATCCCGCATTTTCCATCGCATTTTTTAAGAAAATGTGCCGCATAATCAAGGATTTTCTTATATAGTGATGACCGATTTCAAAACACGGCATCATGAAGCTTCGAAGCGTTATGAATCAGCGAGTCGAATCTGCTGAAATCCCGTGACTTTGGTGATCCAAACCGCTGAATCGACTCGCTTCGAAGCTTCATGATACAGTGTTTTGAAATCAGTCATCACTATACAAGTCGTTATTTAGGGGGGGGTTTTCGCACAAAAACTATTCTCATCGATTCATAAAGTTATTGTAGAACCACTGTAGTGAGATGGACTTTGTAACAACGTCTTTAGTGCCTTTTAAGGGTCTTGAGAGTGTAAAGTACACTGTGCCAATGGAGGCCTTTCTGAGCCATCGGATTTCAACTAAAATTTCTTCATTTGTGTTCCGAAGATAAGTTAATTAATGACAGAATTTTCATTTTTGGGTGAACTAACCCTTTATGTTTGAAAGTAGGAGTACATTTCATGAGTTCTCAGCACTTAAGACTAAAATTGCACTTTGAGAAGCTTGATAAACACAGGCCCTGGTCCTCATAGCAAGTTGAGATTGCGTAGCTTAGCCATGTATGTTGATTTTTGGATGTTTTCTATATTTCAGGTGTGTTTGTTGATGGTACAAATGAACATCTGTTGCTCCGATGTCAGTAGTAAATGGCCACTGTTTTGGATCACTCACTCTTCAGTCTGACCTCTCTGAAATCTTTGATGAGGATCCTATGGATCATCAATATGGCTGCCGTCGCATCATCCAAGTGGTGCTGAACATTGGTGGTGGTTGAGGAGATTCCCCCCTTCCATGTAAAGCGCTTTGAGTACCTAGAAAAGCGCTATATAAATGATTATTATCTTTCAAATGATCAGTTTACCAACGACATCACTAGAGCTGTGGAATCATTTTGACATATCATGAGTGTCTTTATGTTCCTGGGAATATGCCGAGTGCAACGACACCAAATATACCATGGTTTGTCCTATGGCCTGTCCACCATATTGATTTATAACGTATGATACTTTTGTGAATATCTTTCGATCAGGGGTGCGTTTCCCAAAGCTAACTATGGTCGCAAGCTCCGTCCTTAACAATTTAGTTCAATGGAACTTGTAGTTGGCTAACAAAACCATTGAAATAACTAGGACAGTCAAGCTATATTTTAGGGGAAATATACATTTTTGGGGGGGATTACAAAAAAGGGGATGGTGTTTGGTGATTTGACATTTCTGTACAGGCTCAAAACTGAAAACAGAGGTTTTCTTCCCAAAAGAAGCAGGGCTGGTGGTGCTACTATACAGCAAAACATGAAACCTTTGGTGTGACTGATTCCAACAGGACATGCAGTGTCTTTGAGTTGCCATCATATTTCACTGCTGTGGCCGAAAGCTGAAAAATGACAACAAGGCACATCTGAATCCAATGATCGTGTCACATACTGTCTACTGATACCTTCAACTGATACATTTTCGAAGGTAGCAAAGATGTATCCTTTGATATCCCACAATCCTGTGCGTTCAATTCCGTGACAGTTTAACTAAAAAATAAACGCTGTATTTCAGAAATGCTTTTTTGTATATGCCATTATAATCATCCCCTGACAAAGTGTTTATTCTTTGTTCTCATGTGTAATAGTGCTCGTTGCATTACATTTTCACAGGCTTTGTACAGTTACAGAAACGTTTACATGCTGCTTTTCTTTTCAGCTTAGGGGAAAAGTCCAACATGTTAGTGGTCGGAAAGCACGTTCATTAGAGTGATAAGTATACAGTTAACAGTAATGTACTTACTGTTATATGGTCCAAATAGTCTAATCAGATGGACGGACGGACAGACATCCATTGTCCTGAACAGAGATTTTGGATGGATGGATAAATGGATGCTGTAAGATCATAGATGAATGGATGGATACTGTGTACAATCATGGATAGATGGATGGATGGATACTGTACGATCATGGATAGATGGATGCTGGATCATAGATGAATAGATGGGTGGATAGACACTAAATGGATGGGTGCTGTAAGATCATAGATAGATGATGGATGGATGCTGGGTCACAGATGGATAGATGGGTGGATAGACACCAAGATGGATGGATACTTTAAAATCATGGATGGATGGTAAGATCATAGATGATGGATAGATACTGTAAGATCATAGGTGGATGGGTGGATGTATATTGTAAGATTACAGATGAATGGATAGATACTGTAAGATCACAGATGGATGGATGATAGATACTGTAAGATCACAGATGGATGGATGGATATATACTGTAAGATCAGATGGATGGATAGATACTGTAAGATGGATGGGTGGAGGAATACTGTAAGATCATAGATAGATGGAGGATACTGTAAGATCATGGATGGATAGATTGGTGGGTGAATGGATACTGTAAGATCATGGATGGGTGGGTATACACTAAGATGGATGGGTGGAGGAATACTGTAAGATCATAGATAGATGGAGGATACTGTAAGATCATGGATGGATAGATTGGTGGGTGAATGGATACTGTAAGATCATGGATGGGTGGGTATACACTAAGATGGATGGGTGCTATAAGATCATAGATGATGGATGGATGGATGGATGGATGGATGGATGGATGCTGGAACACAGATGGATAGATGGGTGGATAGACACCAAGATGGATGGATGCTTTAAAATTATGGATGGATAGTAAGATCATAGATGATGGATAGATACTGTAAGATCACAGATGGATGGATGGATGGATGGATGCTGTTAGATCACAGATGGATGGATAGATAGATACTGTAAGATCACAGATGGATGGATAGATAGATACTGTAAGATCACAGATGGATGGATAGATACTGTAAGATCACAGATGGATGGATAGATACTGTAAGATCACAGATGGATGTATATATACTGTAAGATCACAGATGGATGGCTAGATACTGTAAGATCACAGATGGATGGATAGATACTGTAAGATCACAGATGGATGTATATATACTGTAAGATCACAGATGGATGGATGGATGCTGTTAGATCACAGATGGATGGATAGATAGATACTGTAAGATCACAGATGGATGGATAGATACTGTAAGATCACAGATGGATGGATAGATACTGTAAGATCACAGATGGATGTATATATACTGTAAGATCACAGATGGATGGATAGATACTGTAAGATCACAGATGGATGGATAGATACTGTAAGATCACAGATGGATGGATAGATACTGTAAGATCACAGATGGATGTATATATACTGTAAGATCACAGATGGATGGATAGATACTGTAAGATCACAGATGGATGGATAGATACTGTAAGATCACAGATGGATGGATAGATACTGTAAGATCACAGATGGATGGATAGATACTGTAAGATCACAGATGGATGGATGGATAGATACTGTAAGATCACAGATGGATGGATATATACTGTAAGATCACAGATGGATGGATATATACTGTAAGATCACAGATGGATGGATATATACTGTAAGATCACAGATGGATGGATAGATACTGTAAGATCACAGATGGATGGATATATACTGTAAGATCACAGATGGATGGCTAGATACTGTAAGATCACAGATGGATGGATGGATAGATACTGTAAGATCACAGATGGATGGATGGATAGATACTGTAAGATCACAGATGGATGGATAGATACTGTAAGATCACAGATGGATGGATGGATAGATACTGTAAGATCACAGATGGATGGATAGATACTGTAAGATCACAGATGGATGGATATATACTGTAAGATCACAGATGGATGGATAGATACTGTAAGATCACAGATGGATAGATAGATACTGTAAGATCACAGATGGATGGATATATACTGTAAGATCACAGATGGATGGCTAGATACTGTAAGATCACAGATGGATGGATGGATAGATACTGTAAGATCACAGATAGATGGATGGATAGATACTGTAAGATCACAGATGGATGGATAGATACTGTAAGATCACAGATGGATGGATGGATAGATACTGTAAGATCACAGATGGATAGATAGATACTGTAAGATCACAGATGGATGGATAGATACTGTAAGATCACAGATGGATGGATATATACTGTAAGATCACAGATGGATGGATAGATACTGTAAGATCACAGATGGATGGATAGATAATGTAAGATCACAGATGGATGGATAGATACTGTAAGATCACAGATGGATGGATAGATACTGTAAGATCACAGATGGATGGCTAGATACTGTAAGATCACAGATGGATGGATGGATAGATACTGTAAGATCACAGATGGATGGATGGATAGATACTGTAAGATCACAGATGGATGTATATATACTGTAAGATCACAGATGGATGGATAGATAATGTAAGATCACAGATGGATGGATAGATACTGTAAGATCACAGATGGATGGATATATACTGTAAGATCACAGATGGATGGCTAGATACTGTAAGATCACAGATGGATGGATGGATAGATACTGTAAGATCACAGATGGATGGATGGATAGATACTGTAAGATCACAGATGGATGGATAGATACTGTAAGATCACAGATGGATGGATGGATAGATACTGTAAGATCACAGATGGATAGATAGATACTGTAAGATCACAGATGGATGGATAGATACTGTAAGATCACAGATGGATGGATATATACTGTAAGATCACAGATGGATGGATAGGTACTGTAAGATCACAGATGGATGGATGGATAGATACTGTAAGATCACAGATGGATGGATAGATAATGTAAGATCACAGATGGATGGATAGATACTGTAAGATCACAGATGGATGGATAGATACTGTAAGATCACAGATGGATGGATAGATACTGTAAGATCACCAATGGATGGATGGATAGATACTGTAAGATCACAGATGGATAGATAGATACTGTAAGATCACAGATGGATAGATAGATACTGTAAGATCACAGATGGATGGATAGATACTGTAAGATCACAGATGGATGGATAGATACTGTAAGATCACAGATGGATGGATGGATAGATACTGTAAGATCACAGATGGATGGATAGATACTGTAAGATCACCAATGGATGGATGGATAGATACTGTAAGATCACAGATGGATGGATAGATACTGTAAGATCACCAATGGATGGATGGATAGATACTGTAAGATCACAGATGGATAGATAGATACTGTAAGATCACAGATGGATAGATAGATACTGTAAGATCACAGATGGATGGATAGATACTGTAAGATCACAGATGGATGGATAGATACTGTAAGATCACAGATGGATGGATGGATAGATACTGTAAGATCACAGATGGATAGATAGATACTGTAAGATCACAGATGGATGGATAGATACTGTAAGATCACAGATGGATGGATATATACTGTAAGATCACAGATGGATGGATAGGTACTGTAAGATCACAGATGGATGGATGGATGGATAGATACTGTAAGATCACAGATGGATGTATATATACTGTAAGATCACAGATGGATGGATAGATACTGTAAGATCACAGATGGATGGATAGATACTGTAAGATCACAGATGGATGGATAGATACTGTAAGATCACAGATGGATGGCTAGATACTGTAAGATCACAGATGGATGGATAGATACTGTAAGATCACCAATGGATGGATGGATAGATACTGTAAGATCACAGATGGATGGATAGATACTGTAAGATCACAGATGGATGGATAGATACTGTAAGATCACAGATGGATGGATAGATACTGTAAGATCACAGATGGATGGATAGATACTGTAAGATCACAGATGGATGGATAGATACTGTAAGATCACAGATGGATGGATAGATACTGTAAGATCACAGATGGATGGATACTGTAAGATCACAGATGGATGGATGGATAGATACTGTAAGATCACAGATGGATAGATAGATACTGTAAGATCACAGATGGATGGATTGATACTGTAAGATTACAGATGGATGGATGGATATATACTGTAAGATCACAGATGGATGGATGGATGGATGCTGTTAGATCACAGATGGATGGATAGATACTGTAAGATCACAGATAGATGGAGGATACCGTAAGATCATAGATAGATGGAGGATACTGTAAGATCATAGATAGATGGAGGATACCGTAAGATCATAGATAGATGGAGGATACCGTAAGATCATAGATAGATGGAGGATACTGTAAGATCATAGATAGATGGAGGATACCGTAAGATCATAGATAGATGGAGGATACCGTAAGATCATAGATAGATGGAGGATACCGTAAGATCATAGATAGATGGAGGATACCGTAAGATCATAGATAGATGGAGGATACCGTAAGATCATAGATAGATGGAGGATACCGTAAGATCATAGATAGATGGAGGATACCGTAAGATCATAGATAGATGGAGGATACCGTAAGATCATAGATAGATGGAGGATACCGTAAGATCATAGATAGATGGAGGATACTGTAAGATCATAGATAGATGGAGGATACCGTAAGATCATAGATAGATGGAGGATACTGTAAGATCATAGATAGATGGAGGATACTGTAAGATCATGGATGGATGGATAGATGGGTGGGTGGATGGATACTGTAAGATCATGGATGGGTGCTGTAAGATCCTAGATGATGGATGGATGCTGGAACACAGATCGATAGATGGGTGGATAGACACCAAGATGGATGGATGCTTTAAAATTATGGATGGATAGTAAGATCATAGATGATGGATAGATACTGTAAGATCATAGATGATGGATAGATACTGTAAGATCATAGATAGATGGGTGGATGGATTGATACTGTAAGATCATAGATGGATGGATGGATTGATACTGTAAGATCACGGATGGATGGATGGATATATACTGTAAGATCACGGATGGATGGATGGATTGATACTGTAAGATCATAGATGGATGGATGGATTGATACTGTAAGATCACGGATGGATGGATACTGTAAGATGGATGGATTGATACTGTAAGATCATGGATGGGTGGAGGGATACTGTAAGATCATGGATGGGTGGAGGGATACTGTAAGATCATGGATAGGTGGATGGATTGATACTGTAAGATCATAGATGGATGGATGGAGTAGGATCATAGATAGATGGGTGGATGGATACTATAAGATCACAGATGGATGGGTAGATGCATGGATACTGTAAGATCATGGATGTGTGGATGGAGTAAGATCATAGATAGATGGGTGGATGGATGGAGTAAGATCATAAATGGGTGGATGGATACTGTAAGATCATGGATGGGTGGATGGATACTGTAAGATCATGGATGGGTGGATGGATGGAGTAAGATCTTAGATAGATGGGTGGATGGATGGATACTGTAAGATCATGGATGGGTGGATGGATGGAGTAAGATCATAAATGGGTGGATGGATACTGTAAGATCATGGATGGGTGGATGGATACTGTAAGATCATGGATGGGTGGATGGATACTGTAAGATCATGGATGGGTGGATGGATGGAGTAAGATCATAAATGGGTGGATGGATGGAGTAAAATCATAGATAGATGGGTGGATGGATACTGTAAGATCATGGATGGGTGGGTGGATGGATGGAGTAAGATCATAAATGGGTGGATGGAGTAAGATCACAGATGGATGGGTAGATGTGGCTAAACTGTGGTCTTCAGATTAGCATTAGCATGTGAGCCTGTGCCCTTAGAATACTGTATAGTCTGGTGTCAGCCGCGTCTACAGACGAGCTCTGAGCAGAACCTCCAGTCTCTCACTGCCCTTTGAGCTCAACAGAATCTGGTTCAGGAATACTGAAGATGGCATTGAATCATCAGTTCACATAAAAAAAAAAAAAGAGAAAACCCACACAAGATCGTCTCAAACTGCTTTTATTACATCTTAAATAACAGTACATTTTAATATAGTTTCTATCTTGCATCCAGCTTTCTGTTGTACACTGACTTTAAAATTAAATACAAAAGATGGATGAGGGTACAGTGGGGGATGCAGAGCTGCGAGTTATTCATCGAGGAGAGGACAGGGAAGAGAGGGAGAAAGAAAAGCAAATTTAGTTCTTTTTTAGTCTTTTATTTTTCTTGCCAGCTCCAGGCCTAACGCACAACGACAGCACTGTTTGGTTTTTGTACAGAATGTTGCAGAGAAAGAACAGAATGGAAGAAATGCCACTACAGCTAAGGAAAGAGCGCTTTTCTTGATACATGTCGAGAGGGAATGACGGACGTTCTGCCGTTCCGATGCTGCGGTGTTTTTTTTCTTCCTTTTTTATTAAAGAACAGAAAAACCTGTTTGTTACAAAATGTCTCTAGCACTGTCTTTGTATCGGAAATTTTTCTTTTGCTACAGAGAGAGAGAGAGATTTCTTTGTTCTAGTTATTTGAGTGTGAGCATGTGTGTGTGTGTTTGTACAGGGTCAGTGTGTGTGTGAGTGTGAGTGTGTGTGTGCGCGTGTGTGTGTGGGGATTCACAAACTCTCCAGGGACAGAACAACTCACCATTCATTTTCGTGATCAACATGTTTGCTTCTCTTAAGTGCATAGCTTCGAAAGGTGAACTAAATTGTGTATGCACGGAGTAGCAAAAGAAAAGAAAGAAAAAGTAAAATAAATACTGTGGTGATCTATTTAACAGGTTATTTAAAAAAAGAAAACATCAAGGACTTAGTTCCATATGCACCTCTTTTAAGCAATTCTACAGCATGCGATTCTACGAGTTTCCCACCCATGGCAGACAACCAAAATAAGAGTTTTTTTTTGTGAATTTTTTAACTTAAAAAGTTTGCAATATCATTATTTTCAAACATTGATTTATACAACATGTCATTCACAGAGTAGTAACTGTTTTCCAAGCACAAAACGGGCACCTCTGTCGAAACCAAAAAAACAAAAAAAAAAATGAAGAACCGCCCACCCCTCCTTCAACATCCTCCACATCAAAGAGAGAAAAAACTGGAAAGGAAAAATACAAAATAAAGTTATTAAAATGATTGGTTAATCTTCATGGAGTTACTCGACGTTTTTCCAAAAGAAGCATGAGCGGAAGAATGGTTAAAATCGACATGGTTTTCATCTTCATAAATCGAGCATTCGTCATCATCAACAGCACGTGCTTGGTTAGTTAACGTATTTGCAAAATTGTATTACTTGTGCAAACGTAAAAATTGCAACTATACCAAAGAAGAGAGAGAGAGAGTTAATAATCAAATTTCCCGGGACTAAACATACAGGCCTGATAGCAGCTAGTGGACCCCTGATCAAATCCTTTACCGAGTGTTTTAACGCTTAACTACCAATTATTGATCCCGAAAAACTAGAGGACAAAAGCACGCCTGCCATCCTGACTGGGGGAGGGGGAGGTCCAAAAAAGGCCCATAAAGCTATCGAGCAAGATTCTTTCTGCTTTCATGTTATAGATCGATGACGTTAGCATAATGACAGTAGCAGTGGAATGAGTGTCTTTATGTTCTCAGAAAATGGTCCCAGGAGGATGCACAATTATCAACTTTTATCCCCTTTACCCGACTACAATCTAGCTGAGTGTAACAATTGTGCTCTTTTTTTCTTTTCCAAAGGAGAAATTTTTGCTCTTTTGTCGTTTATAGATGTTGGGGGTCAGTTCTGTTGTGTTTGAGAAGGAGAGAGGAGAATAAAATCGAACATTTTCATTTTGGAATGGTCTTCCAGTCAACCTTAGAGTCCGGATGCGATCTGGGAAGAGAGGAGGAGAAACGTTTTCTTAAAATCAGATTCACAACTTTAACACCTTGAGTACACTTGATCAAATACACTCAATATACACATGCAGTAGTGAAGGTTTATGTACTGATAGTGCTGGGCGGTATACCGGTTCATACCGAATACCGGTATTTATTTTTATGATGATATGAATTTTGATGATACCGCAATACCGGTATGTGTCGCACTGTAGTGAGAGCACAGCTGAGATCGCATCACAGCCTATGGTAAGTCAGATATGGTAAGTATTGAATGAGCACTCAACAGAGCTGGAAAGTAACAAATTACATTTACTCGCGTTACTGTAATTGAGTAGTTTTTCTGCGTACTTCTACTTTTTTAAGTAGTTTTAAAAATCTGTCATTTTACTTTTAATTAAAGGATTAGTTCACTTTCAAATAAAACTTTTGCTTAGAATTTACTCACCCCCTTGTCATCCAAGATATCCATGTCTTTCTGTCTTCAGTCGAAAAGAAATGAAGATTTTTGATGAAAAGATTTCAGGATCTTTCTCCATATAATGGAAGTCAATAGCCTCCAAACGGTTCAAGGTCCAAATGAGAGGTTCAGTACAGCTTCAAAAGGGCTTTAAACCACATCAAACGGTACCAGACAATCAATAAGGGTCTTATCTAGCGAAAACGATCGGTCATTTTTATAAAAAATAAATAAATTTTAAGTTTTAAGCTCGCCTTGCTCTGTTTAGTGATGCGCGCTCGTGACGTCACGTAAAACGCAATTACGTTGAAAAGGTCACGCTAGACGCAGGCGCAAAGACGTTTGAATATGTGGATAAGGTCCTCCTTCCGCTCATTTATAAACACTGACTCGGTACTTCCGCCTGCGTCTAGCGTGACCTTTTCAACGTAATTGCGTTTTACGTGACGTCACGAGCGCGTCTTATTTAAGACCCTTATTGATCGTCTGGTACCGTTTGATGTGGTTTAAAGCCCTTTTGAAGCTGTACTGAACCTCTCATTTGGACCTTGAACCGTTTGGAGGCTATTGACTTCCATTATATGGAGAAAGATCCTGAAATCTTTTCATCAAAAATCTTCATTTCTTTTCGACTGAAGACAGAAAGACATGGATATCTTGGATGACGAGGGGGTGAGTAAATTATAAGCAAAAGTTTATTTGAAAGTGAACTAATCCTTTAAGTATGTTTTGTTTGAAGTATTGTACTTCGCTACATTTTAAACCACATCCGTTACGGAGTAAAAATAAATAATACAAAGGGGGGGGGGACGCGATCCGGAAACGACTGCATTGAATTGAAGGGCGGGAGAACGAACGCAAAAAAAAAAGAAAAGAAAAAAAATTCACTAAAAGATGGAGACGGACGGACAGACATACGTCAGACCCAGCTGAAAGCGAAACGCCGTCGTGAACCCATGGATAGTATGGAAAAACTTTGGATATAGACAAAAAATAGCTGGGTGTTGTCCTGGAGGATATCGAATTAGCTAAAAAATGTTGATGCAAAGGAGGAAACACATAGAACATGTTCGGGAACACCATCCCTCTGTGCAGATAGAGGTACGTTTATAACTTCAGGCTTAATGTTTTCTGTGATGCAGAGGAAATCCCGGAATTACCTACAGTATAACGCAGATGTCACGTAAAACACGCAAACTGATGGATGAATGAATAAATCGACAGTAGAGCTGTACAATAAATCAAATCGCGACATGGTGTGTGAATATTAAAGCTCAAAACACTGCTATATGAATATGATCTGCTTGGCGCTGCTCATTCACACAGAGACAGAACATTTCGTCTACTAGCCTACATACTTAAGTAGCCTACGCGATGCTCGTGGTGTTTAGCGTCTCAAAAAACATATTTGGGCATGAACATACAGTATGAACATTTCCAGAGCTGATCTGAGACCCCCTAATGAACATTTTCATCATTTTATTTGATTAAAAGCCATTATCAAATACACTCTGAAACAGATCTTCCCTGAAATAGGTCCTCACTAAAACCCGTCAAAATAAACGGTTTAACTAGATGAAATTGTGACAGAAATATATTACTATTGTAGGCCTATAGAATACCTGTCAAAATAATAATAATAATAATAATAACAACAATAATATTACATCATTTAAACATTATTTAAGAATATATTTTTAAATCCATGGTTTAATTTAGTAAAACAGCAGCGCTTTGCCCAAAAAAATTAAAAGTATTTGATTACCACCGTTTTGGTCATGTATTTGTATTAAATCATAAAAAGAAGAATTTCTTAGGACTCTATTATTCTTAAAGTTGTTAATCTAATTCATAATAATTTATTTAGTTCATTTTGACATGTTTAATTGAAATTTTAATTAAAAACAACAACAAATGGTTTCAAGTTTGTTATAATAAAGCATTTGTTCAACAACAAAAAAAAAAAATCAGATTTCATTCATTTAATGCCATTTTAACTGGTGATAATAATAACCATAATTGAATAATACAGTTTATTTATTAAATAATTAATCCCGTGATGCTGTGAAACTGAGGTTTTCATATTGTGAAAATCTCATTCTATTACAACCCTACACGTGATAGTCCCCCACCCCGCTGTTAAAAAAAGTAACTCAGTAACTTTTACTCTGAGTACATTTTAAATTAACTACTTTTTACTTTTACTTGAGTACATTTTTAGACAAGTACTTTTACTTCTACTTAAGTAAAATTTCATTGAAGTAATAGTTCTTTTACTTGAGTAGAATATTTTGTTACTTTTTCCACCTCTGGCACTCAATAACGTCCACTATTGTTTCGGACACCACTACAGATGGCTGTGCCCTCAAATAATGCCCTATTTGAGGTTATAGGGGGCGATTTCGGATTCAGCCCTTGATTACAACAGAGAATTCAAACTACAAGCGGCGCGCGAGAGAGAGCGGTTTCTGCGCGGAGCGCCGCGATGAGATTAACGCGCGTTTAGAGTATATGAAATAGATCCATAAAAAACTTAGTGCTCTAAACATATACCGGCAGCGTATGCGCACATATTTCATCACGTCTTCTTCAAATGAAATGTAACGTTATCCAAAGGACACTGAACTGTACGTCTGATCACGACCGCGATGACACGATGGGTTATTCTGCTACACAGAAGACGATGTAAGTTAATAAATAGACAAACAATTCAAAGAAGAATGGGCAAAAATGTGTTAAACTGACGTGTGTAAAAATATCTTTAGACAGTTTAAATGTTCTTCCGCGTTTCTCCCTCGTTTTGTCAGTTTGTAGTTATATAGGGTTAGATTTTTAAAATGCTTAAGGTGCCCTCAACTCTTTTTTTCTATCTCCCTGGTCATATTCATGTGTCTGTAATGGGTGTGTTTTATTGGTTGTTGCCTCTTCACAGCATCATTTTGTGGGGCTTTGCAAACCTGTATTAATTCTAGTGTGGAATTTTTCTACAATATTCACTCGTCATGACAGTAAAACGGGGCATTCTAGTCAATCTACTGCAGTATTTCCTCTCTCAATCAGTAGAAAATGTGGTTAACACCCGGTCATGCATAGGGGGAAAAATACCGTCATATACCGCGAAACCGATATAAAATTTTGAAAAATACCGCCCAGCACTATGTACTGATATATCAGTGTGTTACTAGATGACATATCTACAACATATTACAATACAAACACTGTCAATTAATCAACAGTAGGATCATAAGCAACAGATACACACATGGTATTCATCAAACTGCTCTGAAACTGAATCTTGTTGTGATTGTGCTCTACTAGAGCAGGATTTCCTGCTTGAATGTTGATCATTTCCTCATATTCTCCATTGTTGCGGCTCCAACAAACCAATGCTCTCCATTGACTTTGTATTGCGTGAAGCTGCCTCCTTGTCATTTCGGACTTATAACAAAAAACAGAACAATGTCTAAAATGTCCCTGTCTGGGCGGAAGTGGTTCAGTGGTTCATGTAGGTTGTCTACAAACTGGAAGGTTGGTGGTTCGATCCCCGGTTCCACCTGACTAAGTGCTGAGGTGTCCATGAGCAAGACACCTAACCCCAGCTGCTCCCGACGAGCTGGATGGCGCCTTGCATGGCTGACACCGCCGTCGGTGTGTGAATGAGTGTGTGAATGAGTGTATGAATGGGTGAATGTAAGGCAAATGTAAAGCGCTTTGGATGGCCGTAGGTCTGTTAAAAGCGCTATATAAATGCAGTCCATTTACCATTTACCATAAAAGCTGCTGTGTGACAGGGTGTACAGCAAACAAGCTCAAAAACACAGAACTTAAGTTTTTATAAGCCGTCAACCCAAAAAAAACATGGATACAGGCAATAAGACGGGAAGCATCAGCAGGAAAATGGGTCAATTTTGGGATCCTGACACTCAGTATGCCCATGTGTGATTAGGGTTGGGAATCGTGAGAAATTTTCCGGTTCCGGTTCCGGTTCCGCCTAACGATTCCGGTTCCGATTCCGGTTCCATTAAAATTATTAAACAAATAGTGGTAAAAGAAAAAGGCACAATACGCAACTCAAACAATCCATTTTGTGTTTATTACTTGCTCTAAAATTTATTTACAGGTTGGCAATGTCAAAAAAGGCCTGTACTGTACATATATTACAGTATTAATTAAGCCATTCTTGCAACACATTTTTTTTCAAATGAACACCTCTGAAATTGTCTTATTACATTTTATCTCTCTGTCTCTGAATAAAACCAAGTTATAAATTATATTTATTAGTTATATTTATTAATTAGTTATATATTAATTTAATAGTAATTCAGTTATTCAGTGAACTTGTAAATAATAAATTGCAATTCAGCATTACAAAGGTAATTGTGCCTAAACGCTTACCTAAACCATGGTGACTCAACGGTTGACAAATAAATAAATAAATAAATAAATATATATATAGGCCTTTCACTATAAATCTGGTATAAGCCCTGAGGCACTCTGTGCTGTAGCAAATGTTTTGTCAAATTGCTAGTGCAGCCTCCTTTGCATGTTATTAACTTTTCACGTGTTACATTTTGCTTCATTATCATTCATTCTTTGGAAATGAATCCATACGTGTGACTTTCTCTTCGCTATGCTGGTGGTCAACGAGAAAATATCTGACGCAAAACCGTAAATGTGTAGCGCGAGGGCTTTCAGTGCTGAACTGCGTTGCCCTCCTGGAAGCGGCAGGCAACGTAATTAATATTCATGATGAGGTGAGCCAGAGTTGCCAGGTTTTCACAACAAAACCCGCACAATTGCACAATCGTTTCAACCCGCGGACATGAAACACAGCCCGCGACAACAGTGGAAAACGGGAAAGCGGGAAAATCACGGAGTTGGCAACACTGGCTGTCACTCGCTATGAAAGGATACGCTTCCAGCGCTTCGCACACACATTGCACCAGAACCGTTTTCGGAACCGAAACTTAGGAATTTCGCGCGGTTCTGGTATTTTTCAAAAATCAGTTTCGGTTCTGCATAAGAACCGGTTCTCGGTTCCCAACCCTATGTGTGATGTAAACAATGTCACTGATAAGTGAAATATCCAAATGTCAGTTTTAAAGATTATATTTCCTGCTGCTGATAACGTTCCCCTCTAGTGGGTGTAGTTCTCAGTGTAATATAACATGTCGCGCTCTGTCTCAATTGCCTGTATCCACTTTTGTGTCCTTAAACGCTCGTTTTTTGGGGTCAGCAGCTTATAAAAAATGTCTGGGTTTTAAAGCTTGTTTGCTGTACACCTCGTCACATCAGCTTTTAGACATTGTTCTGTTTTTTGTTACAAGTCAGAAATGGCAAGGCGGCCGCTTCACGCAATACAAAGTCAATGGAGACGGTTTGATGCTAACGGTCTAATCAGATTCAATGATCTATGCTAAGCTATGCTAAAAGTGCTACCGCCAGACCCGGAGATCGGCTGAATGGATTCGAAAACGGTAAAACTCAACTGTTTAACTCTAGGGGAGTTGGAAAATGAGCCTATTTTCAAAAAAAAGTGGACTGTTCCTTTAAGACTTAAGGACCTGTATTCAGTAATCAAGTATCAATCTAACAGCAGATGGCAGCAGAGATGCATTTGTGCAGCTGATGGAGGTGAACTATTTATTTTAAACTGACATCACTGGAGCCTCAAAGAATGATCAAAGAAAGAAATCGTTTCTGATGCATCTGATGTTCTCCATAAATGAATGTGCTGCTTGTTTTGACGTAATAAAGAACGGAAGGATTGATTCTGGAAAGGCAAATTCTTGTACGTTTACTCTTGACTTCAGGAACAAAACCCTGTAGCCAAAACGGATCCGTTTACCTTACGGCTTTAATTCCAGATCTTCAGGAAACTATCCCAGGAGCCTGTAGCCACAGCCATCCCATCATCAGTGACGCCCAAGCAGCTGACGCGGTTATCGTGACCTGCCAAAACTCCTGCAAACACACAACATGCACACGTCACTTTATACTGAACCTCTTCCTGTGACGCATCCTGGCACGCGTCTAAAGTTCTTCTCCAACATCTTGACATTCATTTGAAATAAAATGCTGCAAGGATGTTTGGATAATAAAACAATATCATGCACAAATACACTACCGGTTAAACATCTGGAATAATTATGATTTTTATGTTTGTTGAAGAAGTCTCTAATGCACAACAAGGCTGCATTTATTTGATCAAAAATAAACACAGTAATTATTCCAGTGTTAATCAGCTGTTTTCTATGTGAATATATAGTAAAGTGTAATTTATTCCTGTGATCAAAGCTGAATTTTCAGCATTATTACTCCAGTCTTCAGTGTCACATGACCCTTCAGAAATCATTCTAATATGATGATTTGCTGCTCAAGAACAACCTTTTTAAGGCCGTCCTTTGTGTAAGGGCGAATTAAGACTTTTAAAAGACCTTTTTTAGACCCGCAGAAACCCTAATTGGCTTCATCATCATCATCACAAGTAATTCTGAAGTTTTAGATGATACAAGTTATCAGTTCATCATCATCATCATCATCACTGCAGAACATCTTTCACACTGACCAGCGCGGTCGGCTTTGAGAGCATCCCACACGTTGCAGTTGAAATCGTCGTAGCCGGCGAGCAGCAGGCGTCCGCTTTTGGAAAAGGCCACAGAGGTGATCCCACAGATGATGTTGTCGTGAGAATAAACCATCAGCTCCTGATCGGCACGCAGGTCAAACAGCCTGCAGGTGGCGTCATCTGAGCCCGTGGCGAATGCATTTCCATTGGGGAAAAACTGAGAGGAGACAACGAGGTTATGAACGTCACGTGAATTATGCGTGTGTAAATTATGCGTGTGTATTTCAGCGAGTGCACGCGGGTGCCGCTTACACAAATAGCGTTGATGTCGGACTCGTGGCCGGTGAAGGTTTGTCTGCACATGCCTTCTCTGACGTCCCACAGCTTGGCAGAGGCGTCGCACGCGCCTGACACAAACAGACGGGTGTCTGGGGCCAGAGACAGTGACATCACATCACCGGTGTGACCTGCGAACGTGGTCGTCTGCTGCCCAGTCTCGATGTCCCACAGAGCACTGAAAGAAACAACAAACAAAACACAACGCAGGTTACACACAGTTATTGTTATTAGCATTGTGATAATAATTAAGTAGATTTAAATGATTTTTTTGTTTTTATATATAAGCTTGTTTCTGCCTTGGAATACATTTTTTTGTTGTTAAGTAATTGCAACTGTGTTTTTTTGAGCAATTGCGAGTTTAGATACAATTCTTAGTGTACATCTCACAATTACGATAAAGTCACGTTTGCGAGGAAAATGGGAATAAACTCAGAACGGTTAATTCGGAATTCCGAGAAAAAGTCAGAATGGCGAATTATAAACTCGGAATTCCGAGAAAAACACTCAGGATGGGGTTATAAACTCGGAATTCCGAGAAACAAAGTCAGAATGGCGAATTATAAACTCGGAATTCCGAGAAAAACACTCAGGATGGGGTTATAAACTCGGAATTCCAAAAAACAAAATCAGAATGGCGAGTTATAAACTCGGAATTCCGGAAAACAGTCAGAATGGCAAGTTATAAACTCGGAATTCCGAAAAACAAACTCAGAATGGCAAGTTATAAACTCGGAATTCCGAAAAATAGTCCGAATGGAGAGTTATAAACTTGGAATTCCGAAAAACAGTCAGAATGGCAAATTATAAACTCTGAATTCTGAGAAACAAATTCTCAACACTCGCAGAGCTGCGAAAAGCTTCTTTTTGAAAAATAACTCAATAATAGTAAAAACAGCTGAGCTTTATTAGCTTTATTATGATCTCTCACAATTGGTAAAAAGTTTTACCATTTAGTGGTACAAACATAACCTGTATAAAAATTATCGTATTCAAATATTTATTTCCATTCATGATTATTTGTCTTGTAATGTGGTCTGTTAAAGATCGGATCCTGCGCTCAGGAAAACAACTCTTGTGAAATGAGTTCATTTAGAAACAAAGCAGACAAATTGACCAGTACATCAGTTTCAACCTGTAGTCTCTATATATGCACTGGCCGAACATATATTCAAGCATGCTATCAGTGACAATGCCATAGATGAACTATAATACTGTATGAGTGTTTTGTCCCAAAGCAGTGCCCAAACTCACCAGGTGGTGTCGCCTGAGCTGGTGACAATCTGGTTATCGTCCAGGAAACGGCAGCAGGACAGATAGCCTGTGTAAAGACAGCAGTTTAACAGCAGGAAGGAGAGCAGAACACGACACACAAACAAAAACACCAAGGCTTCAGTGGAGACACGATGTTGTGAAAGCGGTTACCTGTGTGTCCAGCCAACTCACGGCTGACACGCACGTTCCCCTCGCGGGTCTTTAGGTTGTAGATGGAGCAAATGTTATCCAAGCCTCCACAGGCCACGTAGTTTCCAGACGGCGCATATGCACAAGTCATCACCCACGAGGAGCGCAGAGGAATAGCGTGCACCTACACGAACACAACAAAAGCGGTTTAGTTTTCATGACACATTTGCTGCGTTGGATCTGTATTAACTAGTTGACAGATGAAAAGATTAATGAGAATATAAAAACAGGTTTGCCAGCTTTACTTGTGTCATTGCACAATCACCACAAGAAAGGAATTTCGACAGTGGTACCGACACAATTGCATATTTGTGTCTAAGGTTTCCATTTACACCATATTTCTCAAAGCAGTGAGCATTGTAGCTATTGAGCGCATGAATTGACCAAAATCTGTACACTGTTCGTTATAGCCAGAGTACAGGGGGTGGACAATGAAACTAAAACACCTGGTTTTAGACCACAATCATTTCTTAGTATGTTGTAGGACCTCCTTTTGAGGTCAATACAGCATCAATTCATCTTGGGAATGACGGATACAAGTCCTTCACCATGGCCAGAGGAATTTTGAGCAGTTCCTCTTCCAGAACAGCTGCCAGTTCATGAGATGCCAATGGAGGAAACATTTTCTGACTTGCTTCTCCAAAACACCCCAATAGTCGCTTTTCCACTGTCGGGCCAATGTGTGCCAGGGCCACTAGTCATGCAGACGCTTCTACAAACATTTGTGAAAGAATGTGTCGCTCTCAGGAGCTCAGTGAATTCAAGCGTGGTACTGTGATAGGTTGCCACCTGAGCAGTAAGTCCATTTGTGAAATTTCCTCTCTACTAAATATTCCACGCTCAATTGTTAGTGGTATTATAACAAAGTGGAAGCAATTGGGGACAACAGCAACTCAGCCACAAAGTGGTAGGCCACGTAAAATCACAGAGCCGGGTCAGCGAATGCTGAGGTGCACAGTGCGCAGAAATCACCAACTTTCTGCAGTCAAAAGCTACAGACCTCCAAACTTCATGTGGCCTTCAGATTAGCTCAAGAACAGTGTGTAGAGAGCTTCATGGATTGGGTTTCCATGGCTGAGCAGCTGCAAAGCGTGGGATGCAGTGGGGTAAAGCACGCCGCCAATGGACTCTAGAGCAGTGGAGACGTGTTTTCTGGAGTGACCAATCACGCTTCTCTGTCTGGCAATCCAATGAACGAGTCTGGGTTTGGCGGTTGCCAGGAGAACGGTACTTGCCTGACTACACTGTGCAAGTGTTAAGTTTGGTGGAGGGGGGATTATGGTGTGGGGGTTTTCAGGGGGTGGGCTTGGCCCCTTAGTTCCAGTGAAAGGAACTCTTAATGCTTCAGCATACCTAGACATTTTGGACAATTTCATGCTCCCAACTTTGTGGGAATAGTTTGGGGATGGCCCCTTCCTGTTCCAACATGACTGCACACCAGTGCACAAAGAAAAAAACATTTCAGAGTCCTGACCTCAACCCGATAGAACACCTTTGGGATGAATTAGAGCGGAGACTGAGAGCCAGGCCTTCTCATCCAACATCAGTGCCTGACCTCACAAATGCACTTCTAGAAGAATGGTTGAAAATTCCCATAAACACACTCCTAAACCTTGTGGAAAGCCTTCCCAGAAGAGGCCAACTCCACATTAAACCCTACGGATTAAGAATGGGGTGTCATTAAAGTTCATGTGCACGTGAAGGCAGGCGTCCCACAACTTGGCAATATAGTGTAGATGTGAAAACTTCAACAGTATATTATCAAGTGTTTCAGTTTCATTGTCCAACCCCTGTATAAACACAAAGTAAATAAGCGATTCCCTGTGCAGTCTTGACATCGTAAAGCGGATCTCATGAAATCAATTGAGCGAATCCAGGATAAGAAGTTATTTAACATGTCGAGTCACTAAATGAAACCATCAGTTCACACATGGCATTTGCCTTTCACTTTTACCTTGTTTGTAGTATAGCTGTCCCAGATAATAAGTTTTCCATCCTGGGAAGCACTGACAAGAAGCCTGAAAACACAGAGAGAGGGTGGAAATAAAGAAACAATGAGCACAATGATCATTTCAACTCAGTCTGAACGCATCTATGTGATAAGAAAACAGTCTGATGATTATAAAATGTATATAAAACATGCCACATGCAGATGTACGACAAGCTCGGCATACAAAGGAAGTCCTGTTCTATTTGAACTATTTTGAGATTGGAGTAGTAAAATAACACTTCAAAGGAAAACAGAATTCACATGATACTATTCAATAATAATCACATCAGAAGAAAAGCACTCGCACTTCTAAAATTATCTCGATTTCAAGACTCTAGAGAATGATGCAGCAGAACACTCGCTTGTAGACATATGAGCATTATATTTAAAAACAAAGTTCGGGGGTGTTATTGTGAATATAGCCACGTCTTAAGGCTGTTTTTAGGCATGATATGCAGGTACGCAATACCATAGAAATGCCATGCATTATGTGGGCGTTATATGATCTCAGACCACAGCTAAACCGCATGTGAAGACTAAACTCTTCCGTTGTGGATCTCACTCACGTGAGAGAATTAAGAACAAACATGCATAGTGAACGCAAAGTGCTCCGGTTTCAATGCACCTGAAGATTTATGTAATTAGAAATGTTCTTGGTAGTTACAGCTTCACACAGTGTTAAATGACACGCAGTGACACAGATGAGGAGATGAGCTGCTGCTTCTATTTCTATGAAGAACACAAGCACTGAAATACACACAAATCCTCTAAGGATTTCCTAAATGCCAAACGAAGACACTAGTGTTTAATCAGATTGCCTTAAAATAACGTGTAAAATTAATCATATCCAATTCGACTATTATTTTATATTGCATGTTTGTTTCTTTTGTAAATTAAGGTATGCCCGAAAAATTATCACAATAATGGTTTCATCAGTCGATATCGATAATTATCACAATAAATGTCAAATCTTTATTTCTTTCAAGTTTAAAGGCAGATTTTTGAGTGAAAGTGTAGAAACCAGATGGTTAACTGTGGCTTTATGACAAACACTTGCCAAACAGGTGAGCATTGTGACTTAATACTACATGTGTTGTCTCTTAGAAATGCTCATGTGACAGTAGCTTGAGTTGGGATGCAGATGTACATTTTTGTTTATCAACAAAAACAGTAACATCTGTAAAAAAAAAATGTTATATGGTCTTCCATAGTATTTGGATCATGTTAACCACAGGTAAAAACATGCATTATTGCACTAGCATGGTAAAAAGTAACTGTATTGTCTCTATGGTATGTTATGACAAACGGTAGCCTAAAGACATATTTAGTATAAAACAAAATGCACAAAAACTGATATAGCTTAACAATTTTTTTTTTTTACATACTAGGGCTGTCAAAATTTGATTTGTATACTTAAATATTACTAATATTTGCATTATATTTGAATTTAAAATGCATTATCTCAATTAAGGCGAGACACGGCAGGTGAAAAGATCGTTTTTTCATGCAGTGGTCAATTTTGAGATTTTGGGCCAGTTTGCTCCCTTAACATGTAAGCTTTCATGTCAAAATAAAAAAAATGTCAACATTACACATTAAGGTGGTTATTTCATTATATTTTGTCACCGTGCGCCTTTAGATTTCTGTGACTGGCGTTTGTTAAGGTAGTTCTCTTAAGGTAGTTCTCTAATAGCTATTGCTATTAATAATTTATTCATTTATCAATTTCCACGTGTTTTAAATATTATACACTACTGATATTAATTAACTGAATATATATATTTTTTGTAGGTTGGGGGTTTTATAGAAATGTATGCAGTTGTACAGTATAAAACTTTAAAGGCCGTTTTCTCAAAATGAGTTTTTCCTCACACTCAGAGTCAGAAATATCCACTTCAGTAGCACCTACAAGCACCAACTTTTGCAGTCTTATACTGAACTATATTCTGAAGGCTTTTACAGAGGGATTTGTTGATATATCATTCCTATCCTGAGTTATAGGTCCTTTAACTCCAAAAAACATGGCGAAAATTGATTTTTTAAGGCTATTGTCAGTATTCTCTAATTTACTAAAGCACAAAATAAGATATCCAGAATCCCCTCTGTAAAAGCCCTCTCATCTAACATGTCAACAAATAGAACCAAGAATTTTAAACATGGTCCTTTCCAATTTCCAGATTTTGTTTTTGGAAAAGTATGTATATGAGCGTATATTTAAGTATATAAGGCCTCATTTGCATATTAAAACATTAATTTACACAAAACGTGTAATACATTTTTTTCTTATGTTTATGCCAGTAATAAACTGGAGAAGTTTCACAGTAATATCTTGTAATTAAAAAAAATTCCCTATTCACCTGTAGTGTCTCGCCTTAAGGGGAAAAAGCTTTTGGCTCGTCTCCTGAGGCCACAAGAGGGTGCAATGAGCAAGATTAATTCAATTTATTATTTATTAAGTTTATTCATGTTAAATAATATGACTGTCTGTACAAAAATAATTGCATAACGTTTAAACTAACATTTATAAATCAAATATAATTTCGTAAATTGCATAAACAATTATGAATAAAACAGCCTTGTGTCTTTATGCGCAGTGTAATCCAAAGAGCCGACGCACTGATCACACAGACTTTTACTTTTGTTTAAAATCAAGATGCAGTGGAATTAAAAAAACATGTTTTTTTAAAAGATGAGCTTTTAACTTAACTAAATGTGACTCTCTGTTGCATTACATAAAAAAAATACTATAATTATATCCCATTACTCCTTTAATACATACAAAAAATACATTAATAATGTAATACAATTAAAATGCTCTAAAATGCAATCCTTAAAGTCTTAGTCTTATAAACGTTCAAGCGGCGCGCGGTTAAAATGAGCAGCTCAGTTTCGTTACGCTTTTGGCACGTTTGCCATGTAATGTTTCTCATATGCAACAGAAATAGCATCAGTTATTGCCACCAGTGCGGCCGTTTGCAAAGAGCATAAACATTATATCGAACACTTATCAAACTTTTGTTATAATTTTATTGAGAAAAAATATATATTGTGATAATTATCATTATAGTTTTAATCGCCCAGAGGTTGGTGTGATTGGATTAGGGATGCATGATTTTGGATTTTTGCTGATATTCAATATTTTTCCAACTCATTTTTCAACTCTAGCACTCCTTGCACACATGAGTTATCGCAGGTGCATAATCAACGTTATCTTAGCAAGACATATCGGCATCATTTTTCATGTCGGGCCGTTGCTGATTATTACATTCTAAGCCTTTATTGGCCGGTTCCAATAATATCATGCATCCCTAGTTTAAGATGAAGTATTTGTGATGAATTGTAAAAACCCCATGTTGTGGGCACTGCCGTTGATACAGCCTATTGTTTTACGCTACTCTTGGAAGCGTCCGCTTTTCAAACCCAAAAGTGTGCCTATTAGATTCTGTTTAAAGAACATGATGGCCATTTCTAAAGCCATTAAAGGTTTTTGCACACTGACATTATTTTCATGAGAATTAAGCACACTCACCTCCAATATTCATTACTGTAAAAAAGTGCAAAAAACAACTCTTTCTACTGAAGTGAAACAAAATAAATACAAATGCTTTACAGCATTCAAATTCAGCTTTTATATTTAAATGATGGTAGTATTTTTCCTACACATACACAAGCTTCCATGTTTACTATGTTTAATTTACTATGTTTTATGTTTCCATGTTTAATATATATATATATATATATATATATATATATATATATATATATATATATATATATATATATATATATATATATATATATATATATATATATATATATATATATATATATATATATATATATATATATATATATATATATATATATATATATATATATATATATATATTCTTTAAGCAAAATAACTTTTTCCTTCTGATTTTGCAGTAAATGTGATCCAGACATGTGACCTAGCAGATTCAAAAACAAAGTGTTTATCCTATTTTTGGGATTTTCAGCATTGTCAACGTGCAAGTGTGTTTTAGGACACGTGAAAATTAGGGATGGGCGATATGGACTTAAAAATTTATCCCGATATTTTCTAGTATTTATTGCGATAACGATATCAATGACGATAAATGTAGTTTCATTCCCCATGTTTTTGGATACAAGTGAGAGCTACATGCATTCTTGAGAGACTCAGAAAAACAAACAATGATCTAAAGTAAAACGTACATGTCATCAAATAGGCTCCTATAATACATAAAAAAAAAAAAATAATAATAATAATAATAATATATATATATATATATATATATATATATATATATATATATATATATATATATATATATATATATATATATATATATATATATATATATATATATATATATATATATATATATATATATATATATATATATATATATATATATATATATATATATATATATATATATATATATATATATATATATATATATATATATAATAATTTTTTTTATGTGAAATTCCTCACCAGCCTTTTCAGAAATGGAAAAGTTGCAGATATAATTGTCTTCTGTAAAAGTGCAGGTAATGTTTAAATAGTGCAACTGTGCTAAAAAACATCACACAATACAAACAATAATAATTTTGAAATCAATGACAAGTTTAAAATGTAAACCGATTCTGTATTTATTCATACATGGTGCAAACAGTGGTAAAAATAGCAGAGATAGCAAAAGTAATTATCCCAAAAATGTCTTCAGATTACAAAAAAGTTTACAATAATTATTTAATGATAGAACTTCAGTAATTTGAGTTAAGATAATAATACCACGAATTCTTCTACTAATAAAAATAAACTGCACTAAGGAATAATGAGCTTCTGGGTTCATGAATATTAATCACGTTGTCAGCGCTCATTCTAACTGATTTGCTGAAATCATAACACACAGGTGCACACCAGCCAATGAGATTCCCGTCTGTGCATTCGTTTCTTCCTGTTCATGAAAGGCTGAATAATTCCAAATAAACGCCATTATTTTACAGGAAAATACAACAAAGGATATTGTTTAATGTAGCACGTTAATTCTGTGTTGTGTAAGACTCTCTCGCTCTCTCTTTGAGTGTGTGTGAAACTCTCAGCGCTCTCAGTCGCGCGCCTCACACTAGTGTTTACTGCGCGTCAAATACACTGCGCATTCATTGAGATGAACTGAAATAGACTATGCTTTACCGATCGATTGAGACAGAGCGAATCTCTTAAGCGCTCAGTCCAAGTGCTCAGCGAGTGAAAATACATCTGTATGGTTCAGATTGCCCTCAGGTAGCCCCTCGTTTAGCTATGAACTCTTCCGCCATAGTTGTTTTCGCTCTGCACGTGAGATGCGGATTCAGTGCCGCCGCTCCCATTGCGCGGCGCTTAGGGCACGGAGTGCTGCGGGGGCACCACAAGAAAATCTCTCTACAACCCCCGTTCAGCTATACAAATTGACAGATGCAACCACTGCGGCCATCATAAAGTAATAACGGCCAGCAGCGGCACTATGCGGATTGGTCGCGCTATCAACTAGGCTTTATCGTTATTATCGCGGGAAGACAAATTCTTATCGTGGGGAGAATTTTTACCGGTATATCGCAAACGATAAGATATCGCCCATCCCTAGTGAAAATCATCTTTGCAGTGTCGATCAGCCTGCTGGAAATCACAAAACATGACTCCTGTGGCCTTTTAACCTCAACACGCATGAACCACCAGGGCTCAGTGGCATCACCTTGAGTCAGTGCCCCAGTGCATGGCGTAGATCTTCGCCAAGTGTCCCCTCAGTGTCCGTCTAGTGCGCATCTGGATCCGCCCCACAGGCTCAATATTGGCTGTGATCTGCCAGAAACACACAAGAACAAAATCATGTTCAAAAGACAGCCGAATGAAGCTCCATCTGAATACAACATGTTTTGAGATGTCTATTCGTGATGTTGAAAGAGTCCTACCTGAGAGAGGGTGGCATCCGCACATGCTTTCCGTGCATCCTTGAGAAGAAAAACACAGATAAAGCCACATTCACAGACACAAAACTACAGAAAGATGAAGTAAAGATGCAAAGAAGTGTCATAACCAGGCACCATCCAGAAAGCGTAAAGCCCAAAGTAAACTTTGGTTTTCCATCCTATATACAGCATCCAATAAGCCTATACAGTGTCACATGACTGAAACTGTCCCGACTGGTAAAATGTCTTTTTGCTTATGGCAGTTGAACTCAACTCATCAGGCCTGGTTATGACACTGCATGTCAGTGTTTAAATAAAAAACAAACAAACGTGTGTAATGTGCGTTGCTAAAGATAATGTTACTTTGTACACTCTTCATATTACAATCCTGCAAAGACGACTGAAAATGTACTCGCAAATGCTGTCCTGCAGCAAAACATGAGGGCGATTGTGTTTTAGACCAGACATGGAGTGCGACCCGAATGCAGCAGTGAGTGGTGGGATATTTAGCTAATAAAATGATTGAACTTGATTATGTCTAAACAGTCATCTCGGTCGGTATCATCTCAGTGAGCTTTAATTACATTTCATGCATGCACAGTAAGATGATTTTAGCTAGGGGTGTGCACAATTATTCTTTGAAAAATAAAAATACTACTCGAATGTTACTGCATGTTGCTCTGCTGGCCGTAAATACAGTGAATCCCTGATAAAACCCAAACACGCAAACTAAAACTCGCAGTCACAACTAAACGCACTGGGTGGCGCTGTGGAGCGTTAACAAGTTGATTGAATACGATCACAGAATGACGTCGAGATGTTTGGAATTACTTCGATCAAAATGATCTTGCAAAATAGAATTACTTTTGATCAAATGAATCAATGAAACCGTTATAATAACTCCACTACAATGAGGAATCGCATGAAATTCAAACAGCAGTCGAATGAGGAGAAACAGCTGTCATCACTGCCTTCACGACCGCTTATCTGATAGCAAAATGATCGAGAAATATGCTTGCTTTAAGTTTCGTTGACAGTTTAAGAACAGAAAACACAAAAGCGCTGTAAAGCCCAGGATACACCAAGCTGACGGTCGACCGATGGGTAACGTCGGGACGTTTTTGAGTGTCCACAGACTTAATGTATTTGGTGTGTTGGCTCTAGTCGGACACCGTCTGGGTTTTTCTTTCAGCCGATTCACGTCGCCTGTAGTCCTTTTGGTGTGTTCAGGTGCTGTTTTTTCCCCTGACGCGAGGCGACAACACAGACGGCTTTCATCAGCGCTAGTCCTTTGGCGTTGGCTTGATGTGCCCCTAACTTAAAGGACAGAACATGCAGTGCCTGAAAAGAGGCTAACTTCCGTCAACATAACCAACCTGACAACCTGCTTGCACAGAGAGCGTGCTGGGACTATTTTCAGACGCTGCGTAATATCATTGCGCCGCTGCACCCATGGTACGGCAGCAAAGTTCCTTGAATATTACGCAGGAATGAGAAAATAGTCCCAAGTCATATCGGTCTAGAAAATTGCAACTTTATATTTTGCGTCGGCCTTGGTACATGATGTAGCTATGCACATCACAACATGTAAATAGGACAATGTTGGCGTTATTTTGTCACTTATTGAGCAGTAGGCTAGCTGGAGCCATTTACCTCCAGTCTTGCTAAGTGCTAAGCTAGGCTAGTGGTGGGTGCGTCAGACAGAGTTAAGGCACACACGGAGATGAGAATGGTATGTATGGACTTATCTAACTCTGGGGGATACGGTGAATAAGCTAAAGTCCCAAAAAGTCGGCGTCTTCCTTTAAGAAACTTCACTAAGCACACCGTTATCTTTGTGTTACTGCGACATCTGTGTCGGCGGAGTGCATTTTCTCTTCAGCCACGGCCTTATTGACTGAGGAGCCGACTTTTACCCGAACATGCAGATGTTATTGTTGAACAATTATGAAATAATATAAACGCAAAAATCATATGCCAACTCAAGTGTATATGCATGTTCTGCACAATAGCTGGTGCAGTTTTTTTTTTCATCCGCTCTGCTTGAGCTTAACTGCTTTTGTTCTGTATATTTTTTGTTTACACATACTGTATAATGTTTTCAACTAAAAGATAACCTCAAGATATAAAATGTAAGCTTGTGTATATTGCTTGTTCAGAAATGGTGACAAGATGATTAAAAAAACTACACATTTCATATTAAACGTCATTTAAATAAACAAATATTCAAATAAAAAAAAATGTATAGAGCCAAATTATTCAAAATGCAATATTTCTGAAAAATGCCCATCTCTAATTTCCGCAGTGTTCACTAGGGGTGTGTAAAGTAACCGTTGCATCACGATGCGGATGTGGCCGATTCTGCATCGCTGCAGTAATAGAACATAATCGATTATAGCCTACTGACGTATCCCTGACGCCATTCGTCGCATGCGTGCACCTGTGTGTGTGTGTGTGAGAGTGTGAGCGAGGCTGCATGCATGTGCGTACGTACGTACGAGTGTGTGAGCGTTATTGTAACTTAAGTACACTCCTAAACAGTTTCATGTGCTTTTAGTTTTTAAGTAGTGTTTGATAGTTCTAAATGCTCCTGTCGTCTGTGTGTTCAGACTTAGGTTGTGTTTGATGTTTGTTACATTCAGGAAGTGTACTTTCTTGGAGCAGATAAAATAAAAAGGGGAGTTCATATATCTCACTGTGTATACATTGACAAAAATGTAGCCATGTGCAGCAAGTTGGGATGCATCGTATATCGAATTGAATCATGAGACCAGTGACGCTTCACACCCTTAGTGTTCACTTCTGGAACACGCAAGTATGGTCGTTTTCAGATGTATCCGGATGAATGTAGACGTAGCCTCAGTCCTGTTCCGGTTGTCATATTGTGATGTGTGTAAGGTGTATTGAGTGTTGAGCATGTGTGTGTGTGTGCAGCGACTGACTCTGATCTGGTTTTTCAGCTGTTCAGCCTCCTGACGCAACTGGTCGAGTTCGCTCATTTTCTTCTGCTAGACGATGGGCTTCACTCCGTCCGCTTACTGCCGCTCGCACTGATCTGAAAAACACACAAACACCAGAGCATATTACTACACAATTGATTTACATGCGTGTGCATCGTGTGACAGCGTTTAAACGAGACATATTTAAAGACGATGATGTTGATGAACTGCCGTTATTAATCTCAGTTGATGTTAATCTCAATATAAAAGGTCTGTATTTTAGGGAACAGTTCTGCATGATCTAAACGTGTTCTACTGCTGTCCGTCCAGCTGTTTGGGAACACAACACACCCGATGGGAACGCCCCACATCAAACCTGTCTGACCAAGTCTCATTTATAACCAAGCCTCATTATACAGCGCTTCTGACTAGTCGTTCAACCCACAACATGCACAAACACAGCTGACATCAGCGCTATAGTTAGAGCCCCGTTACCACTGGACACGGCGAGAAAAGACATTTCCAACACTAATGAAGGGATGCGAGCACGTCTCTTTCTCCGCCTGTGTCCTTGCCAACCCGTGAAGCCGTCGCTTAGCAACAGTGTTGTTCAGCGAGCCTGTGCTAAAGATCACCATTACTGCATGTCTCCAACACAACCACACAGCTAATCGCATTACTGTACAGCGAATATGATACGCTGACGTTCAATTAGAGCCTGGTTTGATCAACTGATGGACTTTATTTTACGGAGAGGTGATCTAACCTCGTTTCATCGCACTGTGAAGAAAACTGGCCAACCAATGAGATCCGTGCTTTGGGTCACATGCTGTTCCATACTATAGTCTCTTGCATTCAACGTTGTTTGACACAACTTCTTTCTTCTCCGCGACAAGCGGGCGTCAGAAAGTTGCACTGCTGTATTTCTGCTTTTCAGCCTGAACAGACAAATTGCATGCAAAAATCAGACTGAACATTGGTGGTGGTGTGAACAAGCTTAATGACCGACTGCGCTCTGGCAGAAACCCAGATGTGTTAAACCGCTTTCTCTTAAATGGCGTTCACGTCAACAAACGTGTTTCAAACGCTGATTTCCATAAAAACCCTGAAATAAGATGTTTTCTTGGGGTCAATGTGAATATAACGACAGTAAGTGTAAGTAGCTTCATTATCTCTTCTTGTCTCGTGGGTACGAGTGTAAAGCCCGGGACACACCAAGCCGACTTGTTTTTTTCCGGTTTGTTCCGCATCCGCACCAGTCACTCTAGTCGGACACCGTCTGGGTTTTTTGGACCGATTCAACATGTTGAATCAGCGACGGGCCGTTGGTGAGAGAGAGAACTCTGATTGGCTGTTCAGCTTAGCGAACGAGGCAGTGCATGAGAATAATAGCAAAACAGCGAGCAAAGAAGTCAAAACGGTACAGATAGAAGGCTGTTCTAATTTTACATCATCTTACCGAGTGTTCCTGGGCGACTATTTTTATTTTAACATGAGCGGAGTGGACTAAAGAACGTGATCAGCAGGATTGATATTCAAAAAGTAAGTGCACGCTGATTTGTTTACAGTTTGTGTATCTGCAGCCTGGAGCGTTGGTTTCCCTTTTGAATGACGAATAGACAGAAATAGACAGTTGTCTCATTTACACGCAGGCACCGAACACGCATGCTAACACACATTTGGCTGTCGAGAGGTGACAACACCGTCGGCTTTCGTCGCTGCTAGTTCTTTGAAGTTGGGTTGGTGTGTCCCGGCCTTAAAGACAGAGAATTTTTTACTAGCGTCTCATTTAAACATCAAACAATGTTAGAGTTGATAAGGTCATTTCCTTGAATCAGTTCAATCTGTCCATTTTCAAATGATTCATTTTCATCAGTCAGATGTTGCATTTTCTTTTTAAATATTAAAATATATGTAGGTAAATATTACTGTTTATTCTATTTCTCTAATATATATATATATATATATATATATATATATATATATATATATATATATATATATATATATATATATATATATATATATATATATATATATATATATATATATATATATATATATATATATATATATATATATATATATATATATATATATATATATATTATATATATATATATATATATATATATATATATATATATTATATATATATATATAAGGAACATAATTAACATTGCTATATATTCTGAAACGTAAAATAAATATCTATAGCAACAAAAAAAAACGCAACGTTTGAACAAACCAAATATATAACATCTATTTATAAATGCACCAGTGTGCTGGCATTTATGTGTTTTATATACAAAATATACAATAACAAGAACAAAGAAACAGTACAAACAAAGGGTCAAATAAATACAATAAATATACAATAAAAGAGACACTCAAATGAAATAAACAGTGCTTCAATTTCTCTCAAAAGAAATCTAATAAAGTAATCAAATGTAAAATAACACTGCATAGTTTTCAATTGATAGATGAATGCTTATTAAAGCTAAACTTATTCATTCAAGAGCTGTGAGTATTTTCTCTTCGCCTTTTGTTGTTTGCGTCACATTAATGGCACAATCATTAGGTTTATTAAACTGCTACCACTTTAAGACCGAATGTAGATCAGTTTACTCTCCAAGCCGGTCATTTTGACATATTTTGTGTGTATTTGATGGTTTAGCACACGCACACGAAACCTGAAGTATAATTAGCTTGTCTAGTTGCGGGTCTGTGTCAGAGCACGCACACAGAAAGCCGCCTTAAAGTTAGAAACAGCATCTCTTGCGTGGATTATTGTGCTTTTAATAGCTCTTTTTATTATTATCAAACATGTCCCGCAATTTAGCAACAGCAGAGATGGCACAGATTGTGCGGATTCTGGCGTTCAGTTTGGGTTTAGGGAGAAATGACAGCGCACGCTGTGAAGGGAAGGAAGTTGCGCTCGACGGAGCGCGGCTGGTTTTTAATAGTTTTACCTCAAACATCTTCCTTTTTTAATCCTTGGAAGTCAAAATCGAAAATAAAATGAGATTATCATCACAGGCCTTAAGTGCAAGTAGACTATTGAATGTTTAGTTCTCTCGGGCACTCATTAAGCAGGGCTTTTGTGTTCTGCGCGCTGTAGATTTGCAAGATAACATCTACATCGCAATAATAATTAGTATGTGTATTTTCTTAATTTCTCTAGTACCGACAGTTGAAGCTTATCAATACTGCTGTCTTTCTGTCGTTTAAGTGCAGGTTTCAGTACCGATCCCTAATCTTGCCACATGAAAATCTGTGCAGAACACGCCTTGTTTTACAGTTTTCTCGCATTAAACACATTGAACCTAATTTGCAAGACACAAATAGCTATAATGCCTAGCCCTACACCATTCAAACTACTAAAAAGCCATAACACAAATATACAGCACCCGTAAAATATATACCCGTACCTGGAAGTCTTAGTTCCGTACTTTCTGTACTTCACCGAAAGAAATCAATCCAAAGGTAAAAGCGTGTTGAATTATGTGGGTCAAGAGTTGGTTCTGTGGTCAGAGAGACCAGAGGAAAGTGCGAGTGGACAGAGACACAGACCACAGTCCCGTTCTCAATGTCACTCCTGTAATCCAGGGACACAGTTGATTCAGCGCGTCCGCACAAATCCGGTTAACACCAAATCTGCTGATGAACTCTCCTGCTGACCCAAATCCACTGCAGACACTTTCACTCACATCTCACATCAAGATGAACAAGAACACAAACCTCTGAGCAACATTCGTGACCAGTGCGCGTCTTTGAGGGCACTCTCCTACAGAAGGACTACAGTAGCAACTTCTGGCCTTATTCAGCACAACTAGTCACTACACAATCTATCGGAGCGCAAAAGCCATCAGAGGTCCCATGCTGGCAACAAAAGCAGCACATGATTCAGCTCGCGCTTCCTGTCTGACCCTCGAATGACCATTCCCTCAGGTGTGCCAGTCTTATTTCTAGAGGAAAGTAAAGTCTTACCTGGATTCTGTATTCCCAGACACAGCTCCAGTGTCTCCAACAGCCAAAGACCTTCTGAATGGATCTACATTGGATGAACACCTCACCTGAGCGCTAGCGCCTGATTGGCCGGCACCTCGTTTAAGCCTCACATAATCCAGCTGATAAAGTGTCACGTTAATATTGCTAATACAGGGTCAGCGGCCGCATCAACCTGGTTACAGCTTTACCTTCACCCTCAACAGCACCGACACAAATGCACCTTTCGAGTAAGACCAGTCTATGTGCAGTGTAAAATTCACAAAAACAGTCCACATACACAATGAATACATGACATAACCAGTGGACATCAGCACACCGGGCGTTGCATTTAAAGGAATACTGGAGACAAAAAAGCTGAGCTGATATCTATCATAGGACAGATTTGGATATTAGGCTCAAATGTTAAAGAATTTGCATTTTACATGTACATTATATCAGAGATTTATTCATAAGTATATTTATGAGCTTGTGTAATTTAAAAATATGACCATATGACAACAGGCTCCAAAGCGTCTTTACCATCACACACATAATGCCAAAAATGGTCATAAACTGTCCGTACAAACATCAATGAATTTCAACGTTACTGGTCAGTTCAGTTTATTTCAATAATCCATCACTGCCTGTATCGATAAGAATATTTTATTTGGGTGCTGGTTTATGTATGTCACTAAAGATGAAATGTATAACAATAATAATAAATATATGCATTATGCACATGTACCCTACTGTTCAAGTTTTAGACCAGTAAGATTTTTTTAATGTTTTTGAACAAAGTCTCTTCTGCTTGCCAAGGCTGTATTTATTTGAGCAAAAATACAGTAAAATTGTGAAATATTATTCTAATTTAAAACCACTGTTTTCTATGTGAATATATAATAAAGTGTAATTTATTCCTGTGATCAAAGCTGAATTTTCAGCATCATTACTCCAGTCTTCAGTGTCACATGATCCTTCAGAAATCATTCTAATAGGATGATTTGATGCTCAAGACACGTTTATGATCATTATCAGTGTTTAAAACTGGTGTTTTTTTCAGGATTATTTGAGGAATAGAAAGTTCATGTAACATTATAAATGTCATTACTGTCACTTTTGATCAATTTAAAGGGCAAAACTAGATTTTCTTTAAAATATACTTTTAATTATATGCTGCTAAGGCTTTCCGAAGTCGTTTTTGTAAGAATTTTACTTCCGCATCTAAAAATGGCAATAAATAAATTGTTAAACTGTATAAGTTTCATGATTTAAATTAATTAGACATGATTAATAAGACAAATTAATTACCCAGAAAAAATTTGGGAAAAAATACAGCAGATCTCACAGGGCCCTACTTAAACTAGGACTGGGCGGTATATCGAGTTTGTACAATATATCGATATATTTTTTAGAAACAATATGGAATGAGGCAATACCGTTTATATCGATATACAGTAGATTGATCTGAAAAATAGTCCGCGGAGTAAGCAGCGTGAGCTGATGCAGGGAAAGTGCATGATACAATTTGTCCTAAACATGACACGTGCTTTATATTAAGGGCTTCAAAATAAATAACCGGTAAGATATAGTTAACACGTATGGTTTAAATCAGCTTGCTCTGTCAGATGCTCTGAGGCTTCTCGTGCTGACAGACAGATAAATCCTTGCGGTGTTTAATGCATTTGAAATGCGGTGCTTTCCTCAGTGCATAACTTGAATTTCACAGGTATATTCTCCATCTGTAAATGATAGAAAGTCATGCAAATATGTCCATTTTGCTGTCAGGAGAGGACGAGCCTTCTGCATGTGAATCTCCGCTTAAATTCAGGCTTCCGTGATCGCCACACGCATTCACGCCAAACAGACAGAGCGCAATATAATAGGAACGCAATAATTCTGACTAAAGAATACATATTTCTAAAATATTTGTTGTTGGACAATAAATTTGCCATATGTGGAATTTTAAACCTACAAAGTAAGTATTTTTATGAAAGTGACCATTATAGTGGGGTAATCAAATATAGGCTAATATAGGCTTTTAGTTTAGTGAATTTAAAAACAAAATTATTAATTTTGTTTTTAGATTGTAAACCCCCTTTTTAGATTGTAAACCCCCTTTTTGCACATAATATATTGCATAGCTTACATTACATTCACTGTATTTGTTTATAGCCTTCAATATCAATATTGTTTTTAGGACATCATTGGGCAGGATGTGAAATAAAATTATTATTAAAATAAATACAGATTTTTTTTATCCAAATAGTAAAAAGTAGAAAATACCGGGATATATACGGTGTATCGCCATTCAACCAAAAAATACAGAGATATGATTTTTTGGCCATATCGCCCGGCCCTAACTTAGACATATTTGCACTAATGCATCCTAGCTTGTCTTGTAATGTTTTAGCATGTACCATGCATGCACAAACAAACGAACTACGGAAATATAAAGGATGTAACTGCGACTCAAAGCACATGCTCCAAGAGAAAAGAAAAGCAAATATTTGCTCAGCCAGAGACTTTATTTACATGTGCAATTGCAAACATGCTTCGTCTGATGTTATTTTTACCAGACATTGTGTCAATTTCTCATTTCTCTCAGGAAAGTTGAGTCAAATGTATTTTTCACAACATGTTTCAAAGCAGCTTTAGAGAAATTCAAATGTTCATAACACGCACACACACACACACACACACACACACACACACACACACACACACACACACACACACACACACACACACACACACACACACACACACACACACACACACACACACACACACACACACACACACACACACACACACACACACACACACACACACACACACACACACACACACACACACACACACACACACACGTGATGCCTTATCCACATTCAGCAGTTCAGGCAAAGAAAAAAATGTCTCCTTTAAACGTGACAAAGCAAAGTCATCCTGGAAATGATGTTACAGTGTCCACAAAGATGAGCAGCTAAATCGGTGCAGTACAGGAGGTGAGCAGGGCACTGCTCTGTTTCTGCTGGGGTTTAATAATTTAAGACCCCCTCCCTCAGGGCCCGCTGCCCCCACAGGCACCAGCACGAGCTGCAGGCCCTTAACTCCTTCCTGTCTGAACACAACGCAGTGCGAAGGCCTCGCCGCAGCAGATACAATCAGTATGCCATGATCTCTGACACAGTTTCCTGCAGAAGCAAAGCGAGCGCTTCTGACAGATCTCGTCACATGTCAACCTGAGTGCGGTATATGTGTGGGCATCTCGAGCGTTCAGCTCTGATCAGCAGAAGGCATGCGTTCAAGTTTGTGATGTGAATGACGGTGGGATCTAGGGAAGGAAGTCGAATGCAGTGTGGTCACTCCTGACTCTTAAGTCACTGTAAACTTCCAATCTGAACATGAACTACAACATTGAGTTTCTTAGAGGTGTCACAAATTCATTTGTTTTGCAAATGAAAATGACTGCATGCCAATGTAACAAAAAAAGTACTAGACTCAATCAAAGCTCAAGAACATTTGTATAACACAATCGGAATAAAACTCTCAAAATGCATGTGTCTGGTTTTCACGCCTTCAGTCAACAGAGCAAGTTGTGAGCGAAGTATTTCAGACATTGAAAATGCCTTTTTGTTTATTTATGTTTATGAGGTGAAAGCGGTTCACAAGAGCCTGTCAACATTTGAATTATCAGAAGCTGGGGCAAAAATTAATAAAATTGCAGGTGAAATTCGAGGTGTAACGGCAAAAATGCCACTGAATGAGTTCTTGTTTTTAATATTTATAACAAAGTTAATCAATTTCACGTGGGCAAGACTGCCATGCCAAATATCAGCACAATTACAAATGTGATATAGATTATTTACACAACAGTCCGATAAACAACAAGTTAATATTAAGAATGAGAGAAAAATGAGAGTGGTCACTATTCCAACGGAACTAGACTCACATATAAAGTTATAAATATGGGTATTTTTCTTACAAAAACGCATGGCTTGGCTTCAGAAGGCCTTTATTAACTCCCTGGAGCTACATGGATTACTTTTATGATGGATGTGCTTTTTTGGAGCTTTAAAAACTCCATTTACTGCCATTATAACGCTTGGAAGAGACAGGACATTTTTTAATATAACTCTGAATGTGTTCGGCTGACAGAAGAAAGTCATATACACCTAGGACGGTTTGAGGGGGAGTAAATTATGGGATAATTCACGTTTTTGGGTAAACTAACTCTTGAAGTGACAATTTAATGACAACATTGTCTGTTTGTGCACTATATCGGCAACAAAAATATTCCCGAACAAAGCAGTGTGACGCTTCTCTGAGCAACACAAAGCGGAGTTTTACTACTGAATAAATCAGTGTTTCTGAACAAACTGGATGAGTCAGTAATTCAATGAATCGAATCAAATCAAAAGAGCCGCTTTGAACGAAACAATTGGTAAGCCCCGTCTCTCTCTCGATAATTAATTCAAAATAAATGCTATAATTCATTCATTCAAAGAAATGTAATCTTACACACTACTTTATCTCTGTGTCTGACTCAAAACGAGCAGAATGCTGGATCTAACGAGAAAATAAAAGGTCAATTGTACCCATCCGGTCAAATATTGTGCTGCAAACATCAATAATACCTTTAAGTTGTCAATGTTTTGTCAGTTGTCAAGAGGTCTGACCGCTAACTTTTTAGGTACTAAATCGTCGTCAGAGGCTGACATGCTGCTCTTACTCACAGGTGTTGTTGTTGTGCGTGCTAGGCAACGTGAATGCGCATACGTCATTGCGTCTCTATATCGCTGATATCACAAAATGAAATAGACAAACAAGTTTCTAACTGTCTTACAATGACAGCTGTCAGTGTGAAAACCTTGTCCCAAGATGCTTTTGGACACGGAAGGACCACCTCTCGTCGAGGAGCGTTCAAGTAGGACTTATATATGCCATGGAGGGGTATATAAAAGATTTGCAAATAAATATGGTAGGTAACAAGATTAATTTGGAAGCGAGGGTTTACAGATCACAATGCAAGCGAGAAAAGCCTCATGTTACGCTCGACACGATCGCAGATCATCAACATGCGGATACTGTACCGCAGGGTACGATTAAATTCATGAACATTTAACCAGTTTAATATGGAGAGGCACTGAACTGAAGACCTTCGTTTATGTGTTTTTGACCTACACTGTACATGACGTGAGAACTAGGGGTGTAATGGTACACGTATTCGTATTGAACCGTTTCGGTACAGGGCTTTCGGTTCGGTGCACGCCTGTACCGAACGGTTATGAATGTAATCTTTAACAGTTAACAGTCTGTTAGTCTGTTTAAAGTGCGGAACACACTTCAATCCGAGTTCCCACACGAACATATTGAGTTTTCAGTCACGAAATTCAAACGATAAATGGTTTTACGATAAATATTTACCTCAGAAGTCATTCAGTGTCCACAGCTGTTAGCTCACTATAGAAATCAACTCTTTCACTGAATACATGCACTATATTAGCCTATATGTTCATTATATTAGCCTATATATTCACTATATTAGCCTATATATTCATTATATTAGCCTATATATTCATTATATACTACTTAGCCTGTTAGTGATGTCTTGTTTATTTAATGTATGTTTAAATAAACCCGTCATGAAAATTACAGCCACTAAATTATTATATTTCAACAACGAATAATAATAATTAGATTTAGAAGTTAATGCAAAAACTGCCTTATGTGAAGCTTATGAGTGTTGATTATTATATCTAAAAATAAATAACAACTAAATTTAGGCTAATAGTTTGGGCTCTGTTGTTAATCTTTAATAGCAATATGTAAGTAAGGGCTTCCTATATAGTTTACAGCATTATCTTTAAGAAACTTTTAGTTATAACTGAATTAATTTAAGGACAGACACAATTTTTTTTCATTAAACCACTGTTGAATAAAAATTTATAAAAAGCAATTTTGTAAAACTGCTGTACCGAATCCGTACCGAACCGTAACTTCAAAACCAAGGTACGTACCGAACCATCAGTTTTGTGTACCGTTACACCCCTAGTGAGAACAGTTAGTTATTTCGGTTTGTATGTTAGCAGGGACTCACTAACGTTAATCGTAACTTAATGAGAGTATGACAACCAGCAAATCCTCTCAGGATACCTGGAATCAGTGTTACAGTACCCCAGATACATCTTTTTACCATCAAACCGATGAGAGCTTTGGATTTTCCAATGTTTCTCTATGGCGCTGAAACCTAAACATGTCCGAGTTCCGGTCCCCACGCAACTGATGCTCAACTGCCATTGGCTCATCTGAGTTGGAGGGGAGGGGCTTACCGTTAGGTCAATTGAATCACTGACTTGACTTGAGGAAGGCTGTGACGTGTTTTAGTTTTATACTTCATAATTGTATAATACCTTAATTTCATAACATCATGCAATTGTAATTGCAGTGTAAATGCATTGATGCCACCTCGGAGCTGTCTGAGTAAATACATAAAAGTACATAATTTATATTAATGCCAATTCAGACGAATTTTGCTGATCCCATTTAATTTGATTGGTAACAGCCAGATGTGTCTTATTCTAATCAATTGTATCGTTTTAGCTTAAATATATATATTTATTTGCATATGAGAATTTCACATAAAAGGTTGATGCACACATTTAATACGGTAAGAAAAAAAATTGCCCTTATAAAAGGTGAAAGATGGCCCTGGAAATCAATTTAAGGGAGCAAGTTTCGCCCTGCAATGGGAAAGTTAATGTCTTTCATTGATCAGGAGGTGCTCCTGGATTTTTTCACTGTGCTCCCAATTCCCCCACCCCAAGTGCTCCTAACAAAAAAGAAAGCCCAGAGCTCTGCGAGGGAAACTCAAATGCGTGGCGTCTCAATCAGAAGGGAGGATTCAGCCCGGCCTGTGCTGCACACTTCAGATGACTGCCATTGTAGTGAAGAGAGCAGTGTGCACAGCGGGGAGAGCGCGTCGACTGTAGCGCGCGGCGTGACGCAACGCGACAAAAATAGATATGTGCTCCAATTATCAACAGAGCTGCCTACTCTCCAAGCGTTTATAATGCGAGCGAGGCGCTTGCAGTGCAGACTGGGTGTTCAACTTCCACTGCCGGAAAAATCAGATTCATTCACAAAGCATTGCTTTTTTCCAAGGTCTCGGGATGGGCATTTTAGATCCTGGATGATAAAGGTAATGACACAGAGATGGACTAGGGGTGCAGAGGTATATCATTTAAATGCATATTGGAAAAAATAAATGCATTGTGCTGTACAAAGAGAGCACCAACCGAGATGAATACAGTGCAACAGAAGGAATAATTCATTCCTTACACAGTGAGGTGCACAGGTGCAACAGCCAAAGAGTGGCGGTGGCTATAAATACATCCAAAAGTACACAGCGATAGACCACTCGCAGCGAATTCACTTCAAAAGATCGGGCTCTGTTTTCACATTGAATGACCATGATAATGACAAACATGCACAAGCATCACTGATTCCTGAACCACTGCATCCATCTAGTATGAGAAAGCGTTCTTGGCAGTAAAGATTAATGTTAGCATCCTGAAGTGGACATATTTATCAGTTATATCATATGAACACATAACTGAAGTATGACTTGCATGACTACATTACAGAAGAACTGACCAGCAGACACTGGTTTGATGAGTGATGTGATATTAATATGAATTTGCGCATGACTGCATTACTATTTACAGGTCATTTCATTGGCTGGTCACCTCGTATTTTTGACAGATTTCACGGAACGCATGCGAACTGAACCGAAGCACTAATTCTGACTGAAATATACATTTCGCTCAAATATTTACTGTTGCACATTAAAATATAGCTTTAAAATTTTACATGTAACATTTACTAAACATTATGAAAACAGTAAAGTGAAATAGGATTAGACATAATTGTATTATATATGTGACCCGTGCTGGCAATTTCGAGATCATTTCGAGCTACAGGCAAAACCAGTGAACACAAAAATTTGTTCATTTAAGGTCCCATGATGTGGATTTTTTAATTATTTTATAATGTTTCCTGAGGTGTACTTATATTGTTAGTATGGTTTTTACATCATAAAATGTCAATTTAGAAATAAAAGGCATTTTTCTATCTTGATTTTAGCCCTCTGGCTTGAATGCTCTGTTTGAAGGGCCGTGTCTGCTGTGAGACTTCAGTGAAAACGCCCACTGCTGTGATTGGCTGACATCTTTGCATTTGAAATGGGTATTACATGTGGAATCCCTCTCGAATACTTTTACAGCTGTCGAGATTAACGAATCGTGAAAGTGTTGATTATAGCATTATTTTTAGACGAAAGGCTGCAGTGACGAGCATTGAGTACACAGACAGTCTGTTTATCGCGTGAATGCAGTGATCGCGTAATTGCAACTAGGGGTGGGCGATATGGACTTAAAAATTTATCCCGATATTTTCTAGTATTTATTGCGATAACGATATCAATGACGATAAATGTAGTATCATTCCCCATGTTTTTGGATACAAGTGAAAGCTGCATGCATTCATATATATATATTCATATATATATATATATATATTCATATATATATATATATTCATACATACATATAATATATATATATATATATATATATATATATATATATATATATATATATATATATATATATATATATAAATATATATAAATATATTAATTAATAATTTTTTTTATGTAAAATTCCACACCTTTTCAGAAATGGAAAAGTTGCAAATATAATTGTCCTCTGTAAAAGTGCAGGTAATGTTTAAATAGTGCAACTGTGCTAAAAACTAAAAAAAGTTTTACATGTAAACCAATTCTGTATTTATTCATACATGGTGCAAACAGTGGTAAAAATAGCAGAAACAGCAAAAGTAATTATCCCAAAAATGTCTTCAGATTACAAAAAAGTTGAAAATAATGATTTAATGATAGAACTTCAGTAATTTGAGTTGATAAGATAATACCACAAATTATTCTACTAATAAAAATAAACTGCACTAAGGAATAATGAGCTTCTGGGTTCATGAATATTAATCACGTTGTCAGCGCTCATTCAAACTGATTTGCTGAAATCAAAACAGGCACAGTAATAGGTGCACGCCAGCCAATGAGATTCCCGTTTGTGCATTCGTTTCTTCCTGTTCACGAAAGGCTGAATAATTCCAAATAAACGCCATTATTTTACAGGAAAATGCAACAAAGGATATTGTTTACATGTAGCACGTCAATTCTGTGTGGTATAAGACTCTCTCGCTCTCTCTTTGAGTGTGTGTGAAACACGGAGCGCTCTCAGTCGCGCGCCTCACACTAGTGTTTAATGTGCGTCAAATACACTGCGCATTCATTGAGATGAACTGAAATAGTGTGCTTTACCGATCGATTGAGACAGAGCGAATCTCTTAAGCGCTCAGTCCAAGTGCTCAGCGAGTGAAAATACATCTGTATGGTTCAGATTGCCCTCAGGTAGCCCCTCGTTTAGCTATGAACTCTTCCGCAGCTTCCACCATAGTTGTTTTCCCTCTGCACGTGAGATGCGGATTCAGTGCCGCCGCTCCTATCAAGCACTGCGTGTAGGACACCAAGTGCTGCGGGGGGCACCACAAGAAAATCTCTCTCTAACCCCCGTTCATCTATACAGAGTAACGAACGCAGCCACCGCGGCCATCATAAAGTAATAACCCTTAGGGCATCAAGACGGCCAGCGGTGGCACGGTGCGGATGGGTCGCGCCATCAACTAGGCTTTATCGTTATTATCGCGGGAAGACAAATTCTTATCGTGGGGAGAATTTTTACCGGTATATCGCAAACGATAAGATATCGCCCATCCCTAATTGCAACGCCATTTGTCTCACAAAATGCTTTCACTAACAACCAACAGAAAACACAATATCGATATGAATACAGTAAGAGCTTCGTTGTGCAGCATAACAGCGTCATTCATGATAACAGGAGTTTGGGCAAGTGTGCAGATACACTCGCAACGTGTGATTGACAGCTCCGAACATTATAAAGAGAGTGTTCTTTGATCGCTCTCTGTAGTTTAATCACAATTGAAATGACAGATTATTTTGAGAAACGATGTGAAGTTGATCGTTTAGTCACTGGCTTGATTCACTGATGCATAAACCGTATTAAACGATTTAGAAAGAAAGTCTGTGTGAACTAGGGCTGTAATCAACCAAAGAAAATCTTGGTCGACTGAAGTCCTGAAATTTTCGACTAAAAATTACGTTAGGAAAAAAAAACAGTTAAATTAATTAGCTGCGCACTGTGCGCAGTCCTTGGTAGCCTTGTTGTCTGCCTAAATTAATTATAAATAAACATAAACTAGTAGGCTATTTGCATTATATGAAATCGTTTTTGAGCGGATTATTTTGCACTGAAATGAGTCTGACACACGAGTCTGTCGGCTCTGACAGCGTTGCATCATGTGCACCTGCGCAATATCATAGCCTATGATCAAAAGAAGTGAAAACAAGGGTGTTCTGAAGACAGACTGTTACCTGTGAAACAGGGGTGCTCTGAAAACAGTCTCTCGCCGGTCCTTTGTTTTTCATTCCCCGCTGGCTCAAGCGCACACCCATAGCGGTAAACTTGAGGAACGCCCATTAACATACACATGAGGGGGAAGCGTCACAACACCACGCTTCAGTCGTGCCGCAAAAGTGGATCTGTACTGTCAGTTGGGCCGCATTCATTTCATCAGGTGGAAAGAAGTACCGGCACCTTGATGAAATGAACGCGGCGCGGCAAAACTGATGAAGTGAACGCGGCAAAAAAAATCGACCAATCAGAATTTTGGTCGAGCCAGAACGTATCGACTAATCGACTGGGAGATTACAGCCCTAGTGTGAACTTGAATAATGAGCTACACATCAGAAATCACTGATCGCAGATCAGGCATTAATGAACACTGTTACTCACTATTTGTGGCAGTGCTGTTGAATCCATATCATAAAAGTCTGTTTGTAAAAACCTGTGCTGACGTTGCGACTGAATTAAAATGTAAAAAATAAACTGAATCCATTTTCTCCAAATTCTCTGGGCAGGCAAAGCAGAGAAAGGGGAGGTAACCTTTTCCCGTATGACGACATGTAGGAAAGATTCCAGATTGGCCCGTCTGAGTTTTTATTTTCTCAAAGGCAGAGCAGGACATCCAGGGCTTGGTTTACACCCATCTCCATTTCTAGCCACTGGGGGACCATAGGCAGGCTAGGGGAGCTCATATTAATATTAAAGTGAAATCTTCATCCCTTGGGACCTTTAAGCTCTCGTCTAGCGATCCCAATGCTCCAAATAGCAATCAAACAAATGAAAGGATCTTTATTTGTACGCTTTCGGAGAGGGGTACCTTTCCTCGGTCCATGAAAACGATCTCACTTGTGCTCACTGACAGACCCGACGCACAAAGACGCATCTGATGTGTGACGTCATATTAGATCCGTGCGGTACAGTAGGTCTTAATATATAGGATGTCTGTTTCATTAATGTAAATCAAACAATTGTGGTATCATGGAAAAAAGATTGAATATATATTTTTTCTATGGATATTTGGTGTTGACTTGGTGTGTGTCAAATTTGGTGTTATTACCAGGGATTTTATGGCATGGCTGCAGGTTATTTTGTTTTGCTGACTATCGACTTCAAACAGGTGTAGCTCAATCATTTTTTTGTCCGATTAAAAAAAATCATACATCATTTTGAATTGTTTTAAAATAAATAAATAACTCGTTTTTGAAAATGTGCTCATTGCTACTCATTTTGCCAGCACGGGTCACATATAATAATGTGCAGAAGAGTGAATGTATTTTTCCAACCTTGTACCAGTTTACATTTAGCCTGTACTTTTATTTTAATTTATCATGAATTTTTAAATTTAGTTCATTAAAATTCTGCTTTAAAATGTGGGCATGGACATGTTTGTGTTTTAACCAGTTGTTTGCACATAATGTATATCATAGCCTATAAAGATACACTGTGATTAAATGAAAGAAATAAGATGAATTGATCATCATCAGATGCAGCCCTATAACTGAACACGGTCTAAAAGCCCAAACAACTACAGATAGTATTAGCTATAATCACAGAGCTGTAATACCACAGATGGCTGATGTCTGGAGGCAGATGTATCGATTATTATATGGCACACCCGTGGCGTCACATGACCTCGCAAGTCAGCTGAGAGCATGTGTTACAAACAGGAAATGGAGGGCGGGGTGAGCCGCAAAACTAGAACAAAGACACACAAGCGCACAATCACTCGCACACATTCAGACGCTCAAAGACACCATCGATTAATGTTATAAGTTCACTTCTGAGTGTTGTATTCATTCGAGTAAAACTGTCTGACAACAAGACTTGAACTCACAGTTGAATACATGGTCCAAAATGAACACTCAACATGCCAAAACATCATCACAATCCTGGCCTACACTGAATGAAAAACAACAGTCTGACCTTCCTGAAGTGAAGCGTGTGATTTAAGTAACGAACTTCAAAAATAACATCTGGGTCAAATATGTGCTCTTTTCAGAGTGAAGTCTCCAGAATTTCATGTTGTGACACATGAGGAATAATCATCACATTAAGCCGTGAAATGAAAATATAAGCAATAACAGGCCGTTGTGTCAGATTTCATAGAGCAGAACACAGATTTGTGGCTGGTTACAGCGATATTGGCGGAGGTTGTCACCCTAAAGACAATTCGGAAAGTATTCAAGCCCCTTCATTTTTTCACATTTTGTCATGTTGGAGTGTATTTTCCTCAAGTCAGTCTAACCTTACCTGTATCCCACCCCAAAAAGTGTTTTGCAATACAACATGAACACAAGCACATTGTAACAATTATTTACATAGTTAAACATGCCTACTATAAAATGTAAATCCTCAAATATGGCTTATCCATTGAAACATGCAAGTCGTAGCAACTTTACAAGTCTGTTCACTCTAATGTTAACCGAGATAAAGGTGTGCTGTTATGAGGCTCATGTCTGTGTTTGTGTGGAGAGCGCTCTTACTGCATGATATACACGTGCCGGCGCTTGCATTTAACTTAAAGTACTCCATTTGTGGTCATACAGGAGCAATGAAAACTGTAAAAGGCCTACTTTTATTTCTGTAAACTCACAATAACAACAAAACATTGTGCTTTTGTAATATAACGAAAACGATCAGGATGCGCTTTCTGCCATTTCGGTCTCAGTGAACTTGAGCATGCCACAAATAAACCGAAAATCAGCTTAAACTTGCCTCACAAATAGGGTTGGGTGCCAATATGGCCAATACCAACTTATACAGAAAGCAGATTTCGGTGCCACTTAAATTCAAAAGTGCTTTTGCACTTTGGCTGGCGCCGAGCCAGAGCCAGATGCCCTCAGCGCTCATCACACATCACAACTATTCAGTGTTTTCAACCACATCATGTTTATTTTAGGTTTCAGACATTTAAATGCTCATAAGTACTAGCAAAAAATACACACTGATGTCTATAGCTGCAATGACAATCCTTTCAGACAGTTATAATTTGACTACGTGTTTTATTCATATCAGATACACATTATATTGTTATCTATATAGTTTACTCTATTCTTATCCCAGTTCACCGGTCACTTACTTTCCTGTATTTCGTGAGACGAGGATGAACTTATGTGATGTAAATCCGACAGGGTTTTAACTGTTATTTAGTGTTAAATTAGGCCTATTGTAGTTGGGTTAGGTGGCTTAGGTTTACTGTGAATTTGTTAAGTAAATTGTGTTTTGTATCTATTTATATTTACATTTTTAAGTATACTTTAAACCTTTAATAAATTGTTCCAATTTAAAGAATTTAATCATTGTTAATAATTTAATAATTTCAATAAAAAGCCATTCTTTAAAATGTCATCCACCGTTGTTTTGTGGCTTTTCTTAAGTATCGGTTTGGCACCGGTATCGTAAAAAACCCAAACGAAACTCACAAACATGAGAAATATATCTATAGAAAGCGTGAAACATCCACTTTTTAAACAAAGTGGAAAACGAATATTCTCAGATTATGTAATCCTGAAACGTGCATATAGGCGATAGATTACGAGTCAGCATGAAAACACAGAAAACCATTTTCAACAAATGATTAATGTTTAGACAGTCTCCTTGATGTTTTTTCACGCCACATTCATTACGTTTGCCGGTGCGCTGTGTGAGCTTTATACGTGCGTTTGGGCGTTGATTAGGCTACGTATTATATAGGCAATCAAAGGCTCATTATAATTTGTTTTATTAATATTAATGTGTTTAGTCGGCTATAGGGATGCAACGTTTATAGATTTTGTTGGTACGATTATAGTCTGAGAAATAAATCACGGTTTCACGATTATTATGCATTCATTAATTTCACAACATTGTATAAAATCACATGAACACTCTTTACAGTTTTAAGTGTTATTTTTTGCTACTTTTTGAACCAGAAATAACACAAAATAATAATAAGGACAAAAGTCCATCTCTCCCTTTGGAAAGGTGACCTCTGCTCTGTAAACATGTCAATACAAGGGGAATAAACTAAACTGTCACTATAACTGTCATCCATACGCATTCTTTTGAATAATCTTTTTAATAATTAATCGAATTTTGCATGTGGGCTAAGAAAGTCATGTCTATTATTTTGGTTTGTTTGTGTCACTGATAAATTCAAACGTGCTTCTGCGCTTTGGCTGGCGCTGAGTGCTTTTCATATATCACTATTCAACCACATAATGTTTATTTGAGATTTAAATAGACGTTTAAATGAATTACTAGCCTATATAAAAAACACATGTATAGTTCAATTACAATTTACATAAATGTTTTATTCATATCAGATACACATTGTGCATGAAACAAAGTTTGTTCTTCTCTCATGTTCCCTGGCCACTTCTCTGTACTTCGGGGAAAATGTATGGATTTACGTGATGTTAACGGATCCTCTGAATTGCAAACTCATTGCGTGTTATATCAACTAACATGATCATTATAAAAGGTGTTTAAACGACAAAACACATTCACTTCCACATATTTGACAATCGGAATATATCATAATTCATGATTCTAGTTAACAGTTTGTAAATATTTTGAATAAAAAAAGGAAAAACAGAATAAACGCGATACTTGCATGTATTGTGACTACATATCGCGTCGGCATGGAAATAATATGCTCTAAAATAACGGTCGCTTTAAAACAAAACCTCATGCTGAGGGCTCAGCTATAGACTGCCGACTTCAGGCGTTTCTTTGGTGGAAATACATTTTGGCTGTTTGGTCCCTCTGCCACAGTTAATCCGGTGTGTGCAGTACTAGTATCCTCCGTGTCTCTGATAAGCACGGCACTTTAAGCTGGTGCAACGCTGTTGAAACTTTTCTTTTCGTTTTGTGCAAGTTGCAACAATTCCGTTACATGCCAAAGAAACACTTGGTGTAGTAGAACCTTTACGGTTAATTAACCGTGACATCGCTGCACCCCTAGTCGGAGACTGGCTTAAATGAACAAATACTAGTCGACTTGAAAAATCTTTAGTCAAGGGCAGACCTAATGTTTTTGCAAGTCAACCTAATGTTCAATTTTATTTATTTTTTAAATTAAAGAATAAATAGTACGTAAAATAAATCATTGCAACAATGTTGTACATGATTTATTTATTGTATATTAATTAAATTGTGTGATAATATTTATTGGCCATCTACAAATCTTGATCGAACACTAACTGGTGAATCAGATCCAGTGTTGACGGGGAAGGGCGAAACGGAGTTGTAAAACTGCCATCTGATGGCAAAGATTCAAATAAAACCCCAAAAAACACACGCTCTCTGAAAGCATGTCCACTCTCTCTGAGTGCCGCCACTGGTCACTACACAAGCCAAACACACACAGGGCGTCTCTCTCACTCTCACAGCGCTTTGTGTCTGTCTGTAGCCTTAAGTGATGAAGTGCATGAAGCATTAGTGTCCGGTGCATTAATGCACACACTGAATGGGCCTGAACGCTTGTGTGTGTTTGACAGCGTGTGCCTGCAGCCATGGCTAAGGATGGAGCATGCAATATTTACCAGCACTCTAGCCGTCCCACTCCAGCAGCGGCCGCAGCTCATGCGTGGAGCAGACGGACAATGCAGGAAGAGGAGGAGGGAGATGAGGATGATGCTAGAGGGCACATCTTAAAAGCCTGATTCTTTGACTCCATTCTGGCCTTTCAAACATGAGCGTCATCAGTTGGCCTCCATCCTCAGAACGCTACTGCTCTACATCCATCTACACATTAACACTACAGGCAAGTTACTAACTAAACAACGACAAAAAGAATCAAGAAATAATGCCACAATTTGTCAAGCATTCATGGACGTCATCAAAATCAGTTTATTTTTTCCCCCCAAGTCAAATTTTCTGGACTGAATTCAGCCTTCACCGGGAGTTTGGTTGACAGGCGATCTGACCAATCATAATCCGCCGAATCCGCCATTTTTGTCCGACAAAGCAGTCAAGAGAGTTCGTAGATTAAAGTTGGTGGACTTGAACTTTAAAAAACTGTGTGTACTGACGTCTTTCCGCGGTTGAAAAACATTACTTCTGGAGTTCATTCATGTTTATTTGATACTATAAATTAACTAGAAGGAAGAGATGATCGGTTCACGAGCAGTTTTACCTGAGGCGCTACAGCCACCTGTCACCACACATTAAAGAGCCACAAAACGGTATTTATTGTTTACATTTCTTTAAACAATGACAACATTTTAGAGTTGAGAATTTGTTTCATATTAAAAGTAACCTGCTCTGTCCTGTCTGTCAGTGCGTTGGCAGTATCCTCTTTGTTCTGCGATGCGTTTTTCACTGCGTGAGAACATGATGTGTGGTGTGAGAGCGCGGCTTGTCGGACATCGACTCGTGGAGCTAAACTGATCGTGCTACAGAGCAATAAACATGCCGAAGATAGCAAGATATTGCACTGTGCCTGGTTGTGGAAGAACGTAGTCGCTGCATAAGCTTCCTTCGGATTCTAATATTGGGGATGTGTGGTTTTGATCCCGCTCACGTGGGGAAGACATTGCGCGTTTGTTCCTTCATTTCACCACGGATTCGTTTGTAAACAAGAGAATGGATTTGCAGACAGGATGAGATTACATGAATGAATGAAGCAACACACTAATGTGCGTAAAAATTATTTGTATATGTGATAGTATTGCATTGTTACAGATTATTTGATATCTATTGATTATGTGTACATGTCTAACAAAACATAGTTTACCACGCTGTCACAGGGCTCGCAAAGCCCACTGTCCCGGGGCTATGTGTTTTCCAGACGGGCTACAAATACGTATCATCTTAAATAGTGAAATAACATTCCTTTCTTGATGTGCATTGTTCACTCTCTTGACTTGATATTTGAAGGAAAAATACAATCGCAGAAGTTTTGATCATGCTGTCTGCAACGTACTTGATGTGTGTACATGTGTGTGTGATGCACAGTTTATGGTTATATCCACCGATCGGGCGGGCCAAGTAACATTCCAATTAATTGTGGGTGGATGAGAGATAAATTATTGTGCTTGTTTGATAAAGACATTTTGCGAGCCCTGTGGGCGAATCATTCCGGTTGCCGTTTTCCCACACGCTTTCAAAACAATTCCTCACGTTGAATTAAATATGCAAAGCTTATTCAATCATAGCAATGGGCGTTTACTTCGAAGTCTTCAGTGCAGCACGCCCATAAAAACTGAGCGTTCCAGGAGAGAGGTTCAAAACCAGGGCAGATAATAGCCTATTATTCATTATGGTGTTTTTGAAATGTAAAAACCACGCAAGCATCATAAGTTGACCTCAGACAACAGTATAATTTTTTTTTTTAAAGCCCCTTTAATATTCACACACACTAGTCCATATCGCCATTTGTGGTATGTGTACAGTGCTACATTTGATTTATTCAGCAAAAATTATTCAGATTGACACTTGGTCTTGTTACTGTATATATAGTAGGGTACTAGGGAATATACTATATATTTACACTATAGGGAAGTAGATGTAATCAGATGCAAGGACTTTTTTTTTTTAGAAATCTAAGCACTGAAAAAATTGATTTTTTGCGTCCATGTATCGATACAGCATCTCGACACAATAACGCGATACTATGCTGTATCTGTCAAGTAAGCCTCATTCATAACGTGTTCACAACCCATTGCAAATCCATGCGCTCTAAACTTTCGCCGCCTTTGTTCTGACAACATCACGTATTAACAAACATTTAATAAAATAGATTTTTGAAATGTATGGATCGATTCAAATCGGTGGAAGATCCCCCCACCCCTCGACATTAGAGTCGCCACGCGTCCAGTAGAGGAGAGCTTTCCTATGCTGTCGATAGCACATCTATTTATAACCTGCCGTTGCAGAGGACATGCAGCACTGCGATCTGCACAGAGCAGAGCCATACTCACAACCTGTAGTGTAAAAATTAAGAGTCTGTACAAGCTGGTAACATTCAACAACGCAATAAAAGGCCCCAATGCAATCCACCAAAAAATATTTATCACCAATACTGAGTGACACTAAAGTGTTATTAGGGCTGCATTAGGGTTAAGTGATGAGTTGATCAAATATTTAGAGTACTATTCAATAATAACACTGTAGAGATTTCCTACAGACCATGTAGACCTGCAATGTCACGACTTGAGCTCAGTCAGAGATATTTTTAACAGCATCTTTGATTTAGAAACAAGAAAACAAAAGTGATATTTCAGAAGCCTGATTCATTTTCACGACTCTTTTGAAGTGTCTGTCTAAAACAAATGCATTCAAAACTCAGCAATTTGTCATCAGTCAAACATGTTCACAGAAGTCTTCAATAGAGATTTTTCATTTATATTGATGAATATTCTTCCTTATTGTGTGATTATATTGGTGCATATAAATGAAAAAAAAGACTGAATATTCTTCTGTCTGTGTCAAACATGCTCATTTAATTACATTTTTACTAGAGGTCAACAAAAATATTTACCTGGCAGTTTTTTTTAATTATTGGCATCAGCCAAAAAGTTTTTCTGTTTGGCTGATAAGAGTCTGAAATGGGAATTTAATTTTGACAGCACGTGAGCACAGACGCACAGGAGCTCTCATTCTCTTTAAGTGGCCATGTGATGCCATTTTAAAGGTCATTATCTTGATTATTTGGGAGTAATAGTATAGGTTAACATGCTTTAAATGTTCAAAATACATTATATACACTATACATTACTGTAGCTCCTCTATTCCCAGTCTGTCTGAAAAGCACAGATTTCTACAAAGCCCCGCCTTCCGAAAAAGCTCAGAGTGACTGGCCAACAGACCCAGTGCATTGTGATAGGCCAAACACCATAATCACTAACTTCAGTGTCCAAGGCTTATAAAGCATTTGTAAACGGTAAAAAATTATGTAGAGGGCTTTACTGTTTCAGTTGGAGCCAGAGTCGGAATCTGAAAATGTGGATCAGAACAATCGTTCTTTACACAGAATCTGAACCAGGATCACAGACCATAATAATGTCAGCATCATTTGGCCAATGAGTAGGCTATAGTTTGGTAAAAGGCAGATAAATAGTTTGAGAAATTTGGTGAAAGCCAGCTCTTTACATGCAATTATATGGGCGTGTTTAATTTAATTTTTAGCTTCTTCCATTCCTTCTCATGTAGACAACAGTTGAGTAAAAATATAAGGACTAGTGCATGATAGTGATGCACTGCATCTATTTAGCGAAATTCTTTTTTCTATAGATATTTTTCTAGCCAACTAATGAGTTTATGAGCATTGAATGTCTTTTCTGAGGTAAATTTGACGTTACATATGATATGATATACAAGCTATCTTTTCCATCCCTCTCATGCTGGCACAGTCGTCAGTGTTGTTGCTCGATAGAGATGAGGTCTGATCTTATTAGTTTTGACACGCATTTCTGACACAGAAAGCTGATCCTTGCTGTCTCCGTTCATATTTTGCCACTCAACCCAGTGAGTTTTTTTTTCCGCTGCATGTCTCATTTTATTACGCCAACAACAAAAGATGTGATGGGCTACTCATCACGGAACATGCAGTAAAAAGGCACGCAATTTCTTAATCATAACATGAAAATTATAATGGTCGCCAGTGGAGATCTCAGCAAAAATCACACGCAAATTAAGATTTTTAGTCGCAGTCCATTTTAGTCGCAGTCTGGAGCCCTGGTGTGTGTGTGTGTGTGTGTGTGTCTGTCTGTGATTCTTTAGCTCCGCCCACTGCACGATACAGCGCATCTGTTTTTTTATAAATCTGATCAAACTAAAGACTCTTCTGCGATATGAAGGAAGCAATACTACTCTATAGGTACTCAAGAAATAACACGAGACTGGCAGAAACTGTGTTAGTACCCTTTAACAGTTCTGTTGATAATAGACAGGCCAATTATATAACACTCATATATTTGTTGGCAAATATGCATTTATATCATTTCAACATTATATTTTTACGTATATTGTAGCCTGCATAAAAACGCATGTATTCTGTGCTACAGCGCAACCCTAATTGTAGCTTTGTATTTCTTAAAACCACCATGCAGGAAGACACATCATGGCCATATTCCAGGATGACATCTCAAGATCCATCAGGCTCAAACGGTGAAAGAATGGTTGGGAGGGAGCTTGAAGAATAATTTCCACACATGAATTGTTCAGAGCTTAAATTCACTGAAGTCTTTGGGATGTGCTGGAGGAGACTTTACAGAGTGATGGACTCTTGCAATGGCAAAACAAGATCTGGACCAAAAACTGATGCAGCTCTTGATGGAAATAAATGTTATTTCCATTTAAAGGTGGCATCATAATTCAGAGCAAAAGCATGAATATCAAGACATGAAAAACAGCTAAAAAAAAATAATTCATGCGTATTACCCAACACTGGTTACTACACACTCCGTTTCTTGTTTTTTTTGGCACAGAGGAGCATGCAGTGAACTCAAGATGGCCTGATCGCACAGCATCCACTTCCTCTTTTAGTTAAAGGTAAATTCTATTGTTCACTGAACATGGGCGCCAGTATTGTGGTATTCATTAATTCACTGATGAAGACTTCAACTGTCAGAGCGTTCTTAGTTATGAGTGTAGTAGTGTGGACAGTGACATTCACAATCAAACTCTACAAAACAGCAGGAGGAATGAACGCTTGAATGAGAGGACATTTGAGACATAATTGTCCTGGATTTGAGGGAAGTGCGCATGTAAAAGTATGTAGGTCACATGACATACTGAAAGAGATTTCTGGTGAATTCACTTGTGATTGAACATAATGACATGAGGAGAATCGTTCTGCCAGCGCATCCATTAATGGGCCATTACAGACCACTAACACGAGTCTCGTCTATTTTAAGCCATCATAGTGACCACAATAACAAAAGACAACACATAATGCCATGATAAAAAAAACGCTCTAAAGTGTAGTCACAGATTTTCCTTTACATAAATGTATTGTCAGGGTTTGTATATTGACCTGCAAATATTTATTTTCACTATTTTTTTTAGCAAAATAAACTTAGAATATACACATGCATTACATTTTAAATAAAGTTGTATTTTCTGTGAGAAAAATCATGCTTTCAAAAGTTTGCTTTAAAAGGTGGGGCAAGTGCTTTCTGGTAACCGAAGTTGATATTTCAAATCACCAAAAACACGCCCCTACCCCAAAAGGGTCTCGCCCCTATTTTGATAGCTCCGCCCCACACATACGTACACAACCCAGGCAAAGACTACGGCGGAATCTGCTGTGCCAGCCGGCCGAGGGTACGATGTCATCAATAAGTGAAAGCAATGTGTTACCATGGTAATCCAGGTCGAATGTTCAATCCCTTACATCCCAAAAACACAAACACAGTTTTCATGAACAACTTGATAGCACGAGCACGACAGACCAACTAACGAACATATTACAATTATGACCAGATTAGAGGGTTTTATTGATCACTAAAAGAGGAACCAAAGGAAACTAACATATATTCTTTTCAGACACACTCTCGGAGCTGACGCTTGAAACAGACAGTGGTTTATAGGATGTGGAAAAGAATGGGTCTTTATCTTCGCTGAAGTGAACGACAATACCATCGCAAATGGACAAACAAGCGAACATGACACATGAGTATATTCAAGCAAAAGCCAGCATATATTAGTTCCGTGAAACAAAATCAATGTTACTCGCCTAACGAGAAGAAATAAAGCAACCTCTGCCTTCGCTCCTTGAGTTCTCTCCAGCGCTGGAAAGCTGATACTTCTGATCGCAAGCCTTCTTTTGTTCCACAGACATCTTCCACGTGTGTTTTTTATCTGCCATCTCTCTCTTTCTGTCGTCGCTCGGCTAATGTCCGTCCTGTGTCGTGTCTTTTGAATAATGACGTGCACTGAGCGCTCTCTTCTCCCCCGTCATTAGTAGACACGCCCCTTACTGCTGATTGGCTATACGTTTGTTTTGGTACTCGGCCCGAGACCCTTTTATAAAGCATTTTTTAAATACCACTTACCCCATCTTTAACTTGAAGAAATTAAGACAGAAATATATCAGTCTACTCAAATGTACTCTAAAAAAAACCTGATTCTTTATCCATGTTTTAATTTATACAGTAAACCTCTTTTGTGCAATAAAAATGCAATAATGTGTTAACTGAATTATATTTTTAAAGTATTCTTAACTTTGAAAGAGATTAAATTGTTAGAGCTTCGTGCATTAATGTGACTACCACCATTTTTGATCAATTAAATTAAATCAAAGTTTTTTAATTATATTGACATGTTTATTGATTACTAAGATCTACTCCATCTGTGTTTTGATCATCGTTCTGAATCACATCCAGGCAAAGTCTTGGCCAAAAACATGACCTTCTCAGCTTTTAGTTCAATTTTTTACTTTTATAAATGAAACTCACATTCAAGCGTTGATAAAGAATGAATGAATGAAGCTAGAATAAAACATTCTGGGGGCCATGAGAGTTTTGTGAAAGTTTGGTGCTGGCTGGCAACTTCTTTTGAGAAAACACTGGGAGGGAAAGAGTTAATTCAAAGCAAGAGAGGTCATGTGACTGTGGCTCTGTTCCAAAGCCTTGTGAGCTGTCTACCTATAGGCATCATGGGGGAGCAAACACCATTTCAAAAGGTTAGCAGCATGATTATTAGAGCTGGGTATTGACACAAATTTCACAATTTGATTCAATATTGATTTTTTTGGATATATATCAGGTACTATACATGGAACATTGGAGAACATTAAGAAGTATAATGAATATGTAATATGGTGCATAATCTCAAAATGCTCCTCTCTAGGAGTTTATTTTTCTCACTGACTAACAAGTTTATGGACACTGGATATGTTTTTTCCGAGGTAAATGTGATGTTACTGTCATTTAACGTGATACGGATTTCGGCAAGTTGTACTCTAACTTTTAACACACTTTCAGATGCTCATTCAATGAATTTACCATATTTCGCGCTGTAACTGGTATTAAGATGGAGGAGATGATCAGGTCACATGCCACTTCTCTTGAGCTGAGCGGCGCCAGAGCGATCTCACGCCACAGCACCAAAACGGTATTTATGTTTTTGAATTTCGCAATAAAATGGACGTAATTTGAAATCTGAGACTGTGTTTCATATCAATAGTAACAAAGCACAAAAGATTATTGTGATTTATTGGAGGGGAGGCGTGTTACAATATTCCGTTCATTCATCAACTGAAAACAGGATGACTAATCGATTCTTGGGATTTAAGAAGTCAATATTGGTTCGTAAAAATGAGAATCGATTAAAATTGAGAAATCTATATTTTTTAATGATTATATGATCGCGCTTCTGTTGGTCCTATTCTAAGGCAGCATCATAAGCACTGTTCAGGGAGAATGCAATCCCAGAATGCACCACATCAAGCTCCAGGCAAACGTCCATCCAAGATAGCAGATTGACACTCAAAAGAATTAAAAAAATTCCATCCAATAAAAAAAAAAAAAAAAAAGCCCATTTCATGCAATATCGGTGCATCCCTGTGCATGTATTCTGATGTTTACTAGCAGAGCATTGCGTCATTAGCTTATCAACAAGCTATTGTGACACTCAGTGGGACTTTGCATGTTACTGCCCACGGAGCTTCAAACTAGACGAGCATGAGGATGCAGTCTTAACAGGTAGCAGCCCATGTAGACAGTACACAGCAGGGCGGCTCAGTAGGTTTTGGAACAAAGCTCATTTTTCATGTTGTTTCTGTTGCAGCAGTTTACCACAAGACTGTAAGCCAGAATGCAACACATTTAAAGCTTTTTTAGTTTATTCTTAGCTAAAAACACTTAGTTCTTTCAAAAATATATGTGCTCATTAATGTATATTTACTTCTTTCAAGTAATAAAGTATTCTCGTAAGTTTATAATATGCCATTGAAAATACATACGGGTGAGGGGTTCGAATGCGGGTCGCCATGTTGCCCCTCCATCTTGAAAGTACATTAGCCAAAGAGGGACATACCCATAAATTCAAGCTTCGCTTTTCGCGTCTTAACACTCGATGGCACCGTGTCGAATGTGGACGAGGTCGAACTGGAAGCCATGTTAATCTTGGACTAAATCGGCCACTGTAGGAGTTAAAACGAAATCGGGATTGAGAGGAACAGAAACTAAAATTCACTGGATGGTCATGTACCTTTGCACCGCTAGATGGGGGAAAATATCACACAGTGTAGCTTTAAAGGTGCAGTGTGTAAATCTTAGCGGCATCTAGTGGTGTGGTGGCGAATTGCAACCGCCCACGGCTCACCCCTCCCTTTCGAAGCACTCAGAGAAGCTACGGTGGCCGACACAGGACAAAGATATGGTCGTCTGAGACAGCAGAGAGTTTGTCCGTTTAGGGCTACTGTAGAAGCATGGCGGCGCAAAATGACGATTTCACTGAAAGGGGACCCGCGGTGTATGCAGATAGGGTAATTCAAACATAATGGTTCATTATGTAGGTCTTTATACACCACTGAAAACATAGTCATGTATATTATATTGCATTTCTGTCAATAGATCCTCATAAATACTACACACTGCACTAGGGCTCCAACAACTAGTCGATAAAATCCATAATAATCGATAATGAAAATCCTCGATAACGATTCTCATTATCGATTAGTCGGGTCTGCCCTATGTGCACGATAAGCTTCCACCAGTCGCGTCAAATTACAGCACTGAATAACGCATTTTAACGGACAAAATGTGCATCTAGAAATAGTGGAGTGGAAACAAGAGTGAGCTGATGCAGGAAAGGTACGTGATCAGAGCAAAGCGTTCATTTTACAGGTTACATCTACGGATCTATATAGAGAACAGTAGTTATATCCTCATCTGTAAATGTTATTAATTCACGCAAGTATTTCCATTTTGCGTCAAAGCGCGTCCTGACAGTCTGTGTTAAACTTCACTGAACGAGCGCCAAGTGTCGCAAGGGAGACTATTAATATTTAGGGTTGGGTACCGAATTCACATTAAATCAATCGGTACCAAATTTCGGTACCTGAGACAAATCTGGTGATATAGACTAGTGTCTGTGAATATTAAACCGCAAAAAGACCATTTAAATACGAATCATGCGTGTCTCTGTGCGAATGAATGCATAGACGGACGGTTTACAGTCTATGGGTTTACCTCACACACACACACTCTCACTCAGAATTGCGCGCGAAGGTCGCATGTTTCCATCTCTGCCTCTCACATGAGGACATGAACGTACAAACTTCATCTCCAAAGCCACTGAGTCATTTCATGAGCATTTTACCGTTTCATTTGAGAAAACCTACCGTCATATCAAACACACAGAAACTCAAATTCATGGCAACCCGTCAAAATAAAAGTTTGGCTAACTTGACAAATAAATGACTGTTGTACAGTAGAATTTAGATACGTCTCAATGTAATAATAATACTAACACTAATGTAATAATAATAAATTATCAAAACTTTATTTTTTTAAGTTTTTTTTATAAATTACAAATTTTCTTCATGATTTAATTTTAACCATATAAATCTCAGTTGTGCAGCACTTTGTTTGACAAAAAAAGTTTACTTAAATTAAAAGATAAATTAATGTCTTATGTCTTCATTTGATTACCAGAAAATACATAACACAATTTGTGGGAAATCTTTTCATAGAAATGAAATTAAAAAGAAAAAATAATATTATGGTTGTTTTTATGAATTAAATTAAGTACCTAGTAGCTTTACTAGTAAATATTACAGTAAACAAACATCACAGACAATAGCAGACAGCGACCAGGGCAGCTCTGGCATGTCAATAACACTTTTATAAATGACTTACAGGTTCTTTACAGTTATTTATGTAAACATCCCAAAAGTACAGAAAAAAGGTACCGTTGGGTACCGATACCAGTTAAAATGTGAACGGTACCCAACCCTATTAATATTCAGCGCAAAAACATTCATTTAGCTGAAATATCTCCTTTAGGCGCTAAAATTCGTTTTACAAGTCAACATGTAATTCAAGTATTTTATGAGAGTAAAAAGATAACAGCGTGTAATTTAATATAAATGTAAGACGTTTCTACAGGATAAAGAAATGACAGTAACATATGAGTGGGAAAGAATTTCACTACGGTTGATCAATGTGTTCAACCCTGTTATTTATTTATTATTATTATTTGATTTGTTCATTGTAAAATCATGGTTAATTTATGTAATGGTAGATGTATTCACTATGTATGTTTTCACAGCACAGCTGACACTTTTGTTTGAAGGACAGCATGTGGATAATATTATTGTCAATAAAATAAATAAACAGGCTTTTTATCCGATTAATCGAAAAAATTATCGGCCAACCAATCGATTATCAAAACAATGGTTAACTGCAGCCCTACACTGCACCTTTAACAAGTCAACTGTCAGGACCAAGTCAGACTGATCTCATCAAGCTCAGATCCTTCCTGCAAATCAACGCCGCCCTCGGTCTCAGACCAAACCGGTTCCACTGGACGCTCAACTCTGTCACACATGAAACACATGGCCGTTCGACTGCACATGCGCAAACGACTCACAGTACATCTAATTTCAGATGTTATACCGTATGGAGGAAATGCTAAAAATGTATGCATCTAACATCTTTATACAGCTGGTTTTAAGCACTTCCTCCATAAAGTATAACATCTGAAAATAGATGTACTGTAAGCTCAGATGCTTCTGTAGATGTGAAAACGGGTATATTTGCCGAATTTCTAGTGAAGCACCAACCACAATCCTATACAGAAAAATACACCAATCAAAATAGTCAACGTCATCATGGAAATGCAAACCACGGCTAAAGATCTGACCACTCCTATGAAGCATCATCTTAATGAAGCCTCTCAACACTATCAAATGCGTCATATAAATCAAAAATGTTTCCACAGTGTCATTGTAGTGTAGAGTTTTTGATTCATTAGCAGGATGAGTAGCTCATGTGCTCTTTGAACTGAAGTTTGTATATTGCTGCAATAGACAGTTTGTGATGTGATTCATCTGGAGCTCAAGGACCTGGTTGAAGACTACTGCAATCCCAATGGAAACAACGAATGGGGGAAAAAATGTGTCAAGAAGAGAAGTGGCTGAAGAAGTGGGCGTTCACTGATGCTCTCTCTAGTGAACACACAGTCACATGAGACAAAGCAAATCATGACAGCTGCTTGGCTTTCCATCAGGCTCGGGCACATTTCTGCTGCTGTTCAGGTCAACGCTAGCAATGTCAACAGAAAGCAAAAAATGCAAATGGTGTGTTTTCACATGCAAAAGCATATTAGCGTGGAACCAGCGACTTACGGTATTGCCCTTCTGCGGTCCACTTTGCTTATTCAAAGCAGCACATTATGGTCTGGTAACAGACCTGTATTCAAACGACCTGCGAGGAAATGAGTGTGACCGCACAGGCATCGCTCCTCAGGTTAAAGAGGAGTCACGAGAGGTCGTGCCATCGTACCCATACATGCCCAGGACTGACAGTTCATCAAATGAGTTGGATGTTGGTTCATTCAAAGACTCAGACTGATTCAAACCACTAAAGGTGATGATACACAGGCAACTTTTAGAGCAATGTTTCCGTCAACGAGCAACCAGGTGAGACACAGGGCCAATGAACTATCTAAAGCATCCACATAGAAATTTCTTGCACATTCTCAATGGGAAAGTGCCCAAGCAACATTGCTCAAAAAAGTTGCCCCATGTATCATCACCTTGAATCTTTCAGAACAATTCTTGATAAGAGACATTTGTTTGCCTGCAAGGACAACTCAATAGAAAGATGTGCGTTCGTGCCAGTGTTTTACACTACACGGTTTCACACCACTTCTGACACTATAGAATCAGCAGCGGCAGAGCAGGAAATTATTTCCTTACTTTAATCTGAAAAAAAAAAGATGAAGAAAAACTTTTGGGCAAACGTTTTTTTCCAAATATGCCTCACAGATGTAATGGACAAAGGCATTGAGCTATTACTGTAGCTGAATAAAAAGAAAATAGAAACACTTTGACTTGTTAAACATGAAGACAAACACACGACGGCGACAATATATGGATTATCTATGTTCTTTCAAGCCACCTCAGGTATTTTCATTAGAATAAAGTATATTTATTATGCAATGCTAAACGACAGCATTAATTACAGTAAAGAATACTACAAAATGATATTTTGTCTGCCTCATTCTGTGACAAGAAGCCACTTCAGATCCTAATGCTGATGCCATGAACTGATTTTGGAGTAAAAACTTTCTTAACTTGCACATCATTAGCGACTCAAACTCATAGCGCTTGCAGAAAATGAGCAGCATTTACTGAAGCGATGGAGCCGCTCGATTGCTCTGAAACACGCTGTGCATATATTTATTTAATATATTTTAAAAAACAGCCGTTGCGATTTAAAATCGCGATTTCGGTTTTATTTTGATAAATCGGTACTGAAATGCTAAATATGTGACGATACCAGCATTTATGCAGTACCTGTAGCAAAGACTTTATACAATATATATAGAAAGACGGTGCACTCCGATTACTTATGAATGGGAGAAAGTGCAATGCCCAATATGGTGCATAAGGCCCACCTTCGAAATAAAAGAGCCAACCCAACCCTAGTGCTGATAGGCCGTTGTTTCAAACGATCCCGTGTGTATCCGTGTAAGTACTCTGTGAAGAGCATCAAAGGTTTCTATTTACAGTGTGTATTTGAAGCGTTAAGCATTGAAGCCAATCACAGACATATCCGTTGAGTATATCAACTTAACGACCAATCAGAGGTGTTTAAGTTAGTCCGAATCCGCTCTTTGTTTTTGCTATGGTACCAAAAACCATGAAATGTCACTGAATTTTGGTACTATGACAAGTGAGTCCAGTTCCAATCCTGCTTCAACACACCCCTCTGTAATTTTTAAATATAAAGGGGTGGTCGCACTAGACTTTAGCATACAAAATTTCTTTGGACACTACTGAACGAGATATATCAAGCTCTGTGATGCCATTTTAAAATCATAAATTCAACATATACAAAACGTAAAAAATAAACTGTTCTACAATGCAGCTTTAAAGTTTTTGTTTTGGGGCTTTTTAAAAAAAATTGTATGCCTTTTAAATCCTGAAAACCCGAATTGGCTCAACTCTGCAGGACGGATATCTCTCCAGGAGCAAGGTTGCCCACCCCTGGCTCAGATGAACGCGAGCTGGCCGGTTTGATTTTGCTCCCATGAGAAGGCAAACATGAGCTGATGCGCTACAAGCTCGTCATTCATACAGATTACATAACTCAACAACGAATTCTGACACAAACAAAAATATGCCATTAGAGCCAGTTAGAGTACATAACAGCACGCAGTGGCATGAACTTTGCTTAAGGATTAAAAAAAGATCAAATATGTTTAAAGGGCATGTCAACTGCGGAGACAGCTGGATAAAACAGACACGAGTCAAATCAGCACTATCACTGACCAAACCCATAATCCTAAAAGCCGCCATCTACAGACGGGAACGATTTAATCCTATTCAGAGCTGTGGCTGAAAACATGAAGTGGGATAAAAAGAGATCGGGCGGGGGGGGACGCATTACAACAAAAGCAACAAATATCCAAAAGCTTTACGTACTTTTTGCATTTTAGCGCATATTGTAATTTGAACACTTTTAAAACTACACGAATGTCTCAATCACTTGAGCGGCTTCAAATTAATTTTGACTCTAAGGGTGGAAAAGATACTTTGCGCAAGTATTTAACTCAACTTATCAACTAGAGATGCTTCATTTGTATTAGATACAAGCGAAAAGTCGCTATCTATTTGCCGCCATCACTGCTGCTGCTAGTCCAGCAATGTACACAACAAGCTGCTTCTTCTTCGGCTTTTGCCTTGATACTGTGAGTTACACCATCAACATGCCCGTGGACACTGCCTACTAGCGGTCGGCATGTGGAATTGCACATTGACTTGGACAACAACGCAGAAGTATAAATGAAAACCGACGCGTAACTTGCGGTGTAGAGGATACAGCGTAGGTCAGACACAGAAGATATAAATCAGCCTTAAGTTGTTCCCTCCCTTTAAAACATCTTATGTGAGGTCTAGGTTACAGTTATAACGTACTTGTATACATTTCTTTTTTGAGCATTTTATATATTTCAGGGCGTAAGGGAGCAGGATTCTTCTCCAAAATGCCTTGTCACATGCTAAAAAAAATTTGGTGTAGAATCAATGTCCACTCAGGAATTGCAAGTAAATTTAAGAGTTCTGTAAAACCTCAATAATCTTTTAACTTAAATTTTACAGTGCAGTAACTTCATGCCGTATTTGACAGTTTCTGTGGGCCGGTGACGTGAAACAAGCGCCCAGGGGGAATTTAAGAAAAGCAGAGACTTTGCTCTCTTCTTTCATGAGTGTCCTGTGAATGTTTGCAGGGCTTTTATTTCATTCTGACGATGACGTTTTGTTACATAAGACACAAAGCGCAGCCCACCTTACAGCAGGCTCATGTGCTCAAATCCCTCTAAATATGACGGATGTGCAGGACCGAATGAAAGCCGCAGACTTTCAGACAGCTTCTATGTTGCAAAATTACTTTTTAAAATGTGTCAAACGCAGGTGACAGCACTGAACCTATAGCTGAAAATATCATCTAATTAGCCAAAATATTTCACACGCACTAAAGGGACTCTCCAGTGTCCAATTTTGTGAATTATGTCAAAATGACTGAGTTTACTAAACCTATACAGCTATGATTTCCATGTCTCTGCTCACAGAACATGATTTGTCTTTTATGGTACATCTTGTACATTGATCAGATAAAAGATATTTTAAACATTTAAGACATTAGATATTCGAGATCAGGAGCTTCCACAAGATTCGAATTTCAATGAACTTCATAGAACTGGATGATCATGTGAACGTCAGTCAGTGTTTCCAACTGAATCAGGGTCAGCAGAACTGCAGATTCACGTGTTCACTAAACCTACTGCGTTCTATTATTATCACACATTTCTATGATTTTGACTAGAACAACTTATTACAACAATCCTCTTTGGCGAATGTGTACATTTAAAGGGATAGTTCACCCAAAAATGAAAATGACCCCATGATTTACTCACCCTCAAGTCATCCTAGGTGTGTATGACATTCTTCTTTCAGACGAATACAATCAGAGTTATGTTAATAAATGTCCTGGCTCTTCCAAGCTTTATAATGGCAGCCAAAATAGTGCATCCATCCATTATAAAAGTGCTCCACACGGCTCCGGGGATTAATAAAGGCCTTCTGAAGCGAACCGATGGGTTTGTGTAAGAAAAAGATCCATATTTAACACATCTGGCTTCTACCAGACATCCTTCCATATTCAACTTGCGGAAAAAAGTGTGACTGGCGCGACGATGACGTTGGACGTAAGTGTTTGAACTGCGAGAGGTGCTACACTTTCTGCGCTAGTTGAATACGGAAGACGGCCCACCGGAAGCAAGATATTTTACTTTATAACATATTAAATATAATATTTTGTGCGTCGGTGTGCACACTCACATTGGCGGCCTTTGTTTAGTCACAAGACGTTAAACGTCGGCAATAAACGCGTGCGATAATCGCCCTGGTGTGAACAAGTCTTTACTCAGAAAGTGTAACGCCCCTCGCAGTTCCAACGCCTACACTACGTCCGACGTCATCGTCCCGCCAGTTACGCTTTTTCCGTAAGTTGAATATGGAAGGCGGTCCGGCAGAAGCTAGATATTTTACTTTATCACATGTTAAATATGGATCTTTTTCTTACACAAATGCATCAATTCGCTTCAGAAGGCCTTTCTTAACCTCTGGAGCACTTTTATAATGGATGGATGCACTTTTTTGGGCTTCAAATTTTGGACTGCCATTATAAAGCTTGGATTAGCCAGGACATTTTTAATAGAAGTCCGATTGTGTTCGTCTGAAAGAAGAAAGTCATACCTAGGATGACTTGAGGGTGAGTAATTTTTGGGTGAACTATCCCTTTAACCACACATTGCCTGAATGAACATGCAAATTCACTTTCTGACAGTAGGTGGCGCTTACAGAAGAGCAGAAATACAGTGGCTACTCAATTTACTGTTTATAACCTGCTTGTCACAGTATTTACATGTTTCAGTCATTCAGATTTTTGTATCCACCATTTTTATCTAACACTAAACACGATAGTATTTAAGTAATCTAAATAAAAAAAGTTAGTTTTTATTCATTTTCATGACCGTGATTGTGTTCGAGTCAACATGCAAGTCTTTTCTTCTCTATTGTGCCGTATATCCGAGTGAAATGCTTCTCAAACAAGAACAAATGTAGGGCGGGGCTTGATTTTGTCCATTGGATGGTTGTGGTTTGCTATTGGTGGATCTCATGTGAGTGACAGGTTGTCCCGCCCTCACGCCGGTACACACATGAAGTCGCTGCAAGAGGGAGGGGAAGTTATTCTGAATCAAGACTACGAGACATATGAATTACAATGCAATATTCCATTAGAAAAAAAATAGTCAATTTTGATTTCATAGCGACTCGGTGTGTAAAGTGTGATTCGTTTATATCCTGTAGAGTTCAGCTCCAAACTGACTGAAACTTAAACCAGCCAATTAGATTCCTGAAACCACAGGCAAGGTTTAGAAGAAAACTCTGCAGGACTGGTGACCCTGTGTCTGTGATTTATAGAACTGATATTTGAGAGCATAAATGTTTCAGATGTATAACAGTGCACGCGTGTTAAGACATACAAGTGACCTTTGAGTGTCAGCTGTATAATAACAGAAGCTATTTGAGCGCATATGTCATGTTTTTAGCAGTATATGAGAGCATGCGTGATGGGTGAGTGTGTGTGAGGCAGGGCTGTGTCTTCATCAGTCGCCATCTTGTTGGCTGCAGCAGCTGTAGGCCGTGAACACACACTCTCTCATTCAGCACATAAACACACTGCTGACACACACACACGCACGCGAGCGCGCGTCCGCGTACATGTTTCAGCAGGACAGTAGATGCGCTTTAAACGGACACCGGCATTATTACATACAATCACAGCAACTGTGATGAAACCCACAGATTCTGCTCTTCCTCATTGACATTTCCTCCACGAACACAGCCGTAAATCACTCGTACACAACACACACGTTAAACAGATCGAGAAAATCCCATTAACTCCCGTTTAAGGTCGTTAAAAGCACAGGCTTAGGGTTAAAAACCAATTAAACAAGCACTTCGACCGCACACATAGAACCACATCCGGTGTTTGAGAGCTTGGTCGAGGCTTTATTAGGGGGAGAGATGATGTTTAAACGCAGAAACAGTGCGACTCCATGATGAAGTGGGGGAGGTAACGTTAGTTTGGCTTTATCCTCCATCTTCACTGTCCATCATCTGCACCAATGCAGGCTCAAAAAACACGGGATTCAAATTTAAACATACAAACGAAGTGACCGTTTATCCCCTCAGTGACGGAACCGCGAGTGACCGATAGCAGAAATCACCTGACAGTATTTAACATGAATATGGAGCCCGATTATGAGCCCTGCTAGTCAGCTAACAGCACATCTCTGCCACATGACCGTGATTTGAGGAAGTTAACACATACTAAAACACGTATGTGGCCCATTAATGATATTTACTGCACATGTTGACACGAAAAGCCACAACGACGGACCGCTGAATGTGTGAGTCCAGCCGCGGCCCCCACCCCACAACTGCCAAATAAAGGCAATCAGGCAACCGTTAAAGAGACGATCAACACTGACCTGTGTTTTGTCGGGACAGTTCGTTGTGTATCTATCATTGACTGTAAACAGGGATCCACCGCTGCCCGACCTGCAGACAGTCCGTCAGTCAGTCAGCGGAGAGCGGCACTCCCCGAACCCGCAGCCGCGACAGCTGCAACCGCGCCGATTCTAGCCCAAATAACGCACGCTTCACGCAAACGCCGTGTGGTAAATGTTGCCAACACACGCTCGGTCCAAATTCAGCCTTTCTGTACGTCCCACGCGCGTCGTTCTCCGGTGCTGGAGTGGTTCTTCTGCGTTCCGTGTGTCAGGCTCTCGCTCCGGCCATCAGACAGCAGAGATGGGCGCGGTGACCCTGCTCTCAGGGCTGGGAAACCCCACGCTGCGCCTGCGTCACCACGCAACACATTCGACTGTGTCGGCGCGAAATCACGTTTCGCTATATGACGCGTTTTAACGTTCATCGGCATCGTAAACCATGCAAAGTTTTTATATTTACATTGTACATTTGTATGTACATTTATAACATTACTTAGTATCAGGGTTGAGGGGTAACGGAATACATTTAACTTAGTTACGTATTTAATGTTTCATTACAGTTACATTTTAAATGGGTGCTAATCAAATTACAGTTACACCCGAAAAGTATTTTAAATGACTAAAGTGATTACTTTGAATTTTAATGTCATTTATTTAATTTAAACATTAATGTAAACTGTAACGGGCAATTCATGTAAACAGCGATTGGTGATTCTCAGACTCATTTCTGCTCACAAGTTTCATTCCCCTTCCAGAATATGCAAAATTTCAATATTTTTTTACAAAATAAGAGGGATCTGGGATCATAAAAATTGCATATTACTTTTATTTAGTACTGTCCTGAATAAGCTATTTCACATAACGTTTACTCAACAAAAAATGACTGGATTTATACAAATGGCCTCATTCACAAATCAACTACCTTTCAATCTGAACTGTCTGTCATCACCTGAAGATCCTCGACTGTTTTCATGTTTCATGTTACGTCATTTGTTTAGGTAATTGCGACTTTTTATCTTGCAATTCTGACTTTATAACTTTTTTCTGACTTTATAACTTTTTTCTGACTTTATAACTTAAATGTGACTTCTTTGTGAGATATAATGTCCAATTATGAGGTTGGAAAAGACCTTTTAAAAAAAAAAAAAAAAAAAAGTTAATTGCGACTTTTTATCACGCAATTGTGAGTTTAAATCTCGCAATTCTGACTTTATAACTCGCAATTGCAAGAGAAAAAAAAGCCGCAATTACCGTTTTAATATATGTATTTTTAGTGTTGTAAACAAGCTTCCATGAAACTCAAATCATTAAGGGCAGGGGGTGAAAACTTTCAAAGTCCCATGCAGTGAACCGGAAGTAGCAAGTGAGTTTTCGTCAGTTTCAACCAAGCGGCAACCTCACGCAGTTTCTCTTGAAGCCAATACGGAAGTGCCTTAAACTGCAATTCATCGACTGGCCACTAGAGACAGGCTCCAGAAGGGAGCAGAATCTCATTGAGCCCCATGTTAAAATGGCCAACTTTACAGCAGATTAAAACATGTTTACAGCCTGGTACAAATTGTGGGTTTTGGTCTATACGGCTAATTTTGCCCTTCAAGACAACTGTGAGGGGGGTAATTTTTTTTTATAACTCATTTGTTTACATTATATAAAGCATTAAAGTTCTGCATAATTAAGGGCGTGGCCACTTTGAGTGACAGGTGGATAGCCATTTATCTGCTGTCTGTTAGTCATTGCGTCACTTAAGCTCCGCCCACGTCCCGCCTTTTTGCCCATTTTCTGTTTTTCCGGGAGTGATGCACGATGATGCGCTGCCAAGATGGCAACGGCCATTTAGTCCATTTCGAGTTAAAGAGAGAAAACTAAATAACGACTTATATACCGATTTCAAAACAATGCATCATGAAGCTTCAAAGCGTTATGAATCAGCGAGTCCAATCATGATTCGGATCGCGTGTCAAACCGCCAAACTGCTGAAATCACATGACTTTGGTGATTCAAACCGCTGAATCGACTCGCTGATTAATAACGCTTCGAAGCTTCATGATGCCTTGTTTTGAAATCGGTCATCACTATATAAGTCGTTATTTAGTTTTTTTTTTGCGTCGATTCATAAAGTTATTGTAGAACCACTGTAGTGAGATGGACTTTGTAACGACGTCTTTAGTATCTTTTATGGGTCTTGAGAGTGTAAAGTACATTGTGCCAATGGAGGCCTTTCTGAGCCATCAGATTTCAACGAAAATATCTTCATTTGTGTTCCGAAGATGAACGGAGGTCTTACAGTTGCCGAACGACATGAGGGATAAGTCATTTCTGACAGAATTTTCATTTTTGGGTGAACTAACACTTTAATAAGGTCGATATCATGAGGACTTTAGACGATGATGTGGATTATGTGCACATTTTTCTTATTTTGTTTAAAGATCATGTTTTTTTTCATTTAGTAGCCTTCAGAAGCTAATAACTACATGTTTCACAGAAGACAAAATAAATACAATTTACCCTGTGTGAAAACACCCCCAGATCTTAATGCATCCCGTTGCCTTTATGAGCATCAAATGTCTGCATTTTTTGTCTCAATATTGTGTGAAAACTGATGTTGTTTAAAATAATACGCAGTGTCCTATGTTTGGTGGTCCTGTTGTTACATGCCTTATTAGTATTAAGTGTTAATATTAAGTTACAAAACTTGTGTAATCTAACAAAATACAGTAGAAATCACTTTTTAAAGCATGTATTTTGTAATCTGCAGTGAAATACATTTTAAAAGTAAACTTCCCAACCCTGCCTATTTTGCATCAAATTAGAAGAAACAAGTTAACGCTGTGAGGGAGTTTCTAATACATGAGTTGATATCTTTGCCTGTTAGCAATCTCTCTGTATTTTACTCTTTTTGAAAGTTGTGAAAACGTTGTGGATTTTTTCTTTTTACTTCATACCAGGGGATGCTACTCCACAAACCACCAACAAAGCATATAAAAAATACTAATATTTATTTAAAACTTTTATGTATATGTCATCAACCCATCTGTCTTGCTTTTAAACTTTTACATTAATAATTAATTTCTTCCTCTACAGGGTAGAAGACTCCAGCCCAGGAAGTCCAGGTCAAGTTTTAAAAGAATAAAAGTTATGAAAAAAAAAAACTTCTTGGAGAAAAACAATATTCAGGTTTGAAATCCTGCTGTTTTTAAAGGGATAGATACCCAAAAATGAAAATTGTGACATCATTTACTCACCCTCAACCTGTATGAATTTCTTTCTTCTGCTGAACACAAAGAAAGATATTTTGAAGAATGTCGGTAACCAGACAGTTGATGGGTCCCATTGACTTCCATAGTATTTTTTTTCCTACTATGGAAGTCAATGGGACCCATCAACTGCCTGGTTACCGACATTCTTCAAAATATCTTTCTTTGTGTTCAGCAGAAGAAAGAAACTCATACAGGTTGAGGGTGAGTAAATGATGACACAATTTACATTTTTGGGTGGACTATCTCTTTAAATTATTTAATTTTTATAGATTTGTAATTTTACCCAAACATTTGAATACATATTGATTGTTTTGTTTGCTCAGAAAAGTGTTGAAATGAAATGAATTGTTCACAGAGAAATGTTAACTTATTGAAAAAAATTTATATGTTCAGAAAATATATAGGTTTGAAATCCTGCTGTTTTTAAATCATAAAATTTTTATACATTAGTAATTTTATTCAAACATTTTAATAAATATTGATTGTTTTGTTTGTTCGGAAAAGTGTTTTTTGTATGTTCAGAAAAGTGATGAAATTAAATGTTCACAGAAAAATTGTAACATTGAAAAAAATGATGCTATACTATTTTTCTTTTATGAATTTTTTTAATTAAAAGTGAGAAAATAATTGGCATTTGTGACAGTGTCTTTATTTTACAGTACACAAAATTAATGCAGTAATCCCCATTACAGTAGTAGTTATGAAATACAGTATTGTGATTATTACTGTAAAAAAATGTACAGTAATTTTAAAGTTACTGCGATTACATTTACAGTAAGAATACTGTGAAATGAAATACAGCAACTTACTAGCTAATTGCTGCCAGCAAGTAACTGTATTTTTCACAGTATTCTTTTTACAGTGATGAGTTGACATCTTTGACTGCTTGTTATCAATCTCTCTGAATTTTTACTCTTTTTGAAAGTTGTGAAAACGTTGTGGATTTTTTCTTTTTACTTCATTTCTTTTTTCGACTGAAGAAAGAAAGACACAAAACACCTTGGATGAGATGGGGGTGAGTAAAATATCAGTACATTTTCATTTTGAAGTGAACTAATCCTTTAATATGCAAAAAGACGGACATTTAGTCCCAACTTTGTTGATCCTCCAGGAGAATGGAGGATCAACAAAGAAGTGGTGATGATCCTGAGCACAACATCAACAACAAACATGAGATGCTCAAACAACTTGGAGTCTTCATCGGCCAAGAGCCTGAATCGCACAGGCCGGATGTTGAGGATGAGAGTGACAACAGTTCAAGAGCCTCTTTCTTGTGATGGTTCCAGTGGTTGGCCTATCTAAAGAAGATGAGGTTATAGATCGTATGGCCCAGTGACTTGACCAAAGGATACAGAGGCCCTTGACATCAGTAACCAAAGAATAGCCCAGTAATGGGTACTCGCAAGTACACTCTAAAAAAGTATTCAGAGGCTTAGTAAATATCACAGTAATAATTAACTTTATTAACTTAATACAATTTCTAAATATCTTTTATTTGATGTTTTGAAGTTTTTATTTCACTAAAAGAATTTAGTGTTCGAATAACCAATTATATATTTCAAATATAGGCCTACTTAATATATTTGTGAAATTTCTATCAAAATATTTGAGAAAGGAGAATTAAATCGATCTGTTTCAAGAACCACAAATATTACTTAATTCAAATCAAGATTATTAATATTTAACACATATTTAACATATTTAACCCTTGACGTGACGACGGCTGATTGAGCGCTGCTGTTTTCTTCTCAGGAGTTCCTTCTTCTCAGCGTCGCAGAATTGGAACATTTCCTCTGTGAAATTCAGGTTTGTGTGTTTTATTTTATCTATAAAATCATTACTGAGCTTAAAAAAGTTTTTATTTAATGCAAAACAACAAGTTACAGGGACGCAATGTGAGTAAACGAGTGCTGCATCTGTCTTTGAAGCCCCTGGTGCTAACGTTGCAGCCTTGCTCAAAACACACGACTTTATTCCTTAAGATAATGAATATAATTAATTTGGATGATAAAATGCTGTTTGTTTATTGGCAGGTTATGGAGTCAGGCGCGTTGCAGCATCGTTGAGCTACGAGTGAAACGCAGGACGGCGGTCTCAAGTTCAAAGTCCACCCGCTGAGCGCAGTCCATCTCAGGCTCGAGAAACGGCGCTAATACGGTGGAAATTGGATAACAGACTGGTTTATTATACTTGAATTACTTTTAAATGTTTAATTTTTACTTCTAAAATGTTTGTTACATGAGTTTAAATGTTGTAAAATATTGTAGGCCTATACATGTCAAAACTGTAATATAGGCCTATGCTGTATTGCTTTACTCATCTACAATTAAGGCCATTGTCATGTATAAGTGTGGTTGTGTGGAGTATTTTACAAAGGTTTAGAGGAAATTAAAGTTATACTATAAGAGTTAATATTACTCATAAATAAAAACAGTTAATTTTACTATCAAATATTGTTTTTTAAATGTTTTTCCTCCAATTTTTTCTACTCAATTTTATTTGTAAATGTACCAAATGTAGTTACACAGATCTAGGCTACTTAATTTTTTTACTTGCATTTGCTCAGCTCATATGGTGTATGTAATTGATTTCACTGCTTTAAAATTGACTCAATTTTATTAGTGTAAAAATGTTTCACCAAAAAAATTTGAGTAAATCATAGTAAACGTTTTTAGAGTGTACTATATTCCTCTTTTCAGGTCGCATTGATAAAACGTCCAAGGGATAAGCTTCAATTTGAGTTCTTACCCGAGGCCATAAGTGGCCCGGCACTGTCCTCAAAACATTACTAAAGGATCTCCTTACACAGAATGATTAATGAACACGCCTTGTTTGATGGCAACGACTCATTTGGCGGACGAACCCTACCAGATTTACCTGTTTCTCATCTCTGAAGGATCACAGAACTCCTGCTCTCACGACATCGCATTCAATGAATAATTCACTTAAGCAAACCAAGAGTTGTCTGTACCCTGCATTCTTTATACCATATTATTTCGCGTTTAAAAAGTGATAAACATCCCTTTAACCACACATTGTTTCATAATTGGACATTCATGGACACTTTTAAAACACTTTCACACTCTAACTATTAACTACAACTAATTTATCCACTAACACTGCATAACCTGCATTTGACCATTTTCTTTTTCCTAATAGTAGTGAAATATCGAATCACCATGTATCAAAGGATATCTGTTGTTTTTAATAGCAGTTTGTGATTGTGGAAGTGACATTTCCTCCGTTCTCTTGCTAAGGCTGATTTCACTGCGAGAATATTATGTACACTCTAAAAAATGCTGGGTTGTTTCAAGCCATGTTTGGGACAAATATGGATATGGGCAAACCCAACCGTTGGTTTAAATCTTTTAATTAAATTTTTAAACCCAATGGTTGGGTTTTCCCACACTGAAAAAAACAATAAGTAAGATTTACTTAATTTTTCTTTGGCGAGTTTTTGCACACATATTTTTTAAGTAAATTTCACATATTGAATTAAGTAAACTCTACTTAAGTAAAATTTACAAAGAAAGTAAGTAATTTTAACTTGGCCAGTAAAAGGTTGAGTGATTTGTGCTCAGTTGAAGTTTCCTTTGCAATACACTTTACTCAAAAAAATATAACATTGAATTAAACCACACTTTTAAAGTGTATGCTTTACTTAGAAATATATAACTAAATAACACAATAGATATTGTGTAAATACCATATCAACATTTTAGAAGTAATGCAGGATAGGGATGGGAGCGTATAGATATGAATTATCTATATATCGATACGAATGTGAGCATCGAAAAGTATCGGTACTCAAATAAAAAATATCAATACTAGGTGTTTTTTTTTTTTACCTAATACAACCAGTATTACATTAAGTACAATAAGTATTAGTTAACTAATGTTAACCAATGGAACCTTATTGTAAAGTGTTACCACTAATAAAGAATTAACTTGCTTTTTTAAATTCTTGCCTGAACTAACTTTTTCATGTAGAAATTACATACATTTTTCTGTAGTATTTACTTCACCACAAAATAATTTTTATTTGTCCCAAACATGGCGTGAAACAACCCAGCATTGAGAGTGTATCCTCACACAATTAAAATAGTTTCAAACTTCTTTGCAAAATTTGACCAAATTTCAGCGTGATTATATATTTACCTCGATTTTTGTACATTTACTTTATATGTCTACTTTGCATCTCACGTTCTTCACTGACACTGTTAAACATTTAATAAATAATACTTGTATGGTTTGGTAAAACAAAAGTTTGGGGACAAACGTTAAAATCTATAGATAAAGTAGTCAAATAAATGACGAAAGCATGGTAAGACAAATATAAAATGGCTGGGATAAAATTATTTAGCTTGATGTACTGTAATGTAAAACTACAATATTAGTTTTTCTTACAATTGATTGGCTTAATGTTTAGTGTGAAAATGCTTCACAAATCATTGGGTGTCATTGATTTCCATATGAATATTTAAGCTAAAAGAACTGGCAGTGACTCATATCTCAGCATGTTAGTTGCATCACACACTTTGTCTCATAAAGCAGCACTTGTTTTCGTTTACTACATGTACTCTCAACAACACTCACTGAGAGGAATCCCTCCGGACGGAGTCTAGCAAGGCTATGCGAGGCCTGTCGCAAAGAAAAAAGGGGGAACAAATGAAAGGCAAGCAGACGAGGGACCAACAAAACATCTGAGGGAGGGGTAAAGGGAGGCAGCCTCAAACCCACAGCTAATTATCACCGGCAGCCCGACTGAGATGTTACTCCGTGGAGATTCAGAGGCACACTGGGTAGCGCTGTTACTTAGAGACTGGGAACACAATAAACCCTGATCAATTACCCACAGGCTTTACTGGGCCCTTGCATCCCTAACTCAGATTGTACCAAGGAGACCTCAACAGATCCATCTCCAGGAGGGATCCCACAAGTACTACCAACCCGTCCCAATCAGGGTGGGGCAACTAACCCAAGAGATTCAGAGATTCAAAAAATAAAGGATATTTATCTGCATCTGTGGTTCATGAACTTTTCATTTACTCAAAAGGTTCTTTAGATGGTCTTCTCAATAAAACAGGGGTTCTTCTGTGAAACCTTTATTTTAATGTGCATTTGAGGAGTCCAGTTTCAGCTTTAACAAGAATAGTTTTTTTGTCAAGGACAGATACTGGATGTTGTAGACTGTGTTATGCTTGCTCTTTTGTGTGCATGAAGCTTAGGGACCTAGATGCACTTAGGTCGTGTCCGAATCCACTTTTGCTAGTTTAACAACGGAAAAAACGGTCGGCGCGTTAGGCGCATGGTCTAAAATGGTTGTGCGAAGTCTCTTAATGAGTCATAGGTGTGTTTTGGGCGTAACGTGCAATAAACCAATCAGAGTCTCATCCCCCATTCCCTTTAAAAGCCAGTTGCACTCGCACCATGGCGGATTCACTATTTACATGCGAGCGGAAAGACAGAACGCTTCTCCAAAGAGGAATCCTTTTATTTTTAATATTTAAAAATGTGTGTGTGCTGCTGTGCGTCCCTGTGTGTGTAATAGGCAGAGTGTGCGCGCGTTGTGCTCCCGCCATAGGCTCATATTACTAACACACCCTTTAAATAAAAATAAAAAAATACTGCGATATTGACTTTAGAGCAGGTTTGTGTTGGTCAATGGTGCAGTAGTTTTCAGTTCCTCAAAATAGCAACGCACCAACAATGCGCCTGAACACACCTGATTTTCAGACCAGCACGCCCATGGGTGAAAAGATGGCGCCAGTGCATTTAAACAACATGGAGCTGGACGTGAAAATGAGAACTGTGTCAGGCTGAAACTAGCGCGTCTGGCGTTACACTGCGCCGGGTGTGGACCCTGTGTTCTGAAATGAGGATCAAGATTAACTAACAGAAGCTGAATGTGGAGTTAACTCAATGTCTTTGTTGAATCAATAATCTGCCTCAAATTAGAATAGCCACACTGTAAAAATGTATTGTAATTTTAACCATACAAATGCTACAATAGACAGCAAGTTCCCTTACACTGTAAAAAAATTACAGAGTAAAATTAATTAACTACATGTACTTACTATAGGGTTAGGGATTGGTTGAGGGTTAGTTGCATGTAATTATGCATAATTTACTGTTATTACAATGGTAAGTACATGTAACGTGTAACAAGGACACTGTAAAAGAAAGTATTACCAAATATTTTCAATATTTTTAAACTTTTTTTCTTTTGTCTAATCATTTTAGTTGGTTCAGATAACATAATACAATGAAAATATTAAAAATATTAACTCAATGTTTTCATTTCAATGAACTTAAAATTGTAAGGCAACCAAGTAACTGTAACGTACTGCTCTGAGACTTAACAGGTTGAGGATCCAAACGCAGCTTTATTTAAAGGGTAATCCACACTCGTAGTCAACAAACAGGCAAGAGGTCATAACAGGTAATCAGGCAAACAAGACAGGAGAGACAGGCAAATGGGTAATTCACGGAACAGGCAAGAAATCCAAGACCAGAGACATGAAACCAGGGAAAACGCTCAGAAATGCAGTGTTACGACAAACATACAAGACTTCGCAATGAATGACAGATATGACCAGGCTTAGGCTGCGTCCCAATTCGCCTACTTATACTACGTCCTAAAAGTATGTACTCTTTTTGTGAAGAAAAAGTACATACTTTTGAGTGTGTAGCAGAAGAGTATGCAAGCTTTGGGACATACTACTTCATCATCTTTAACGGACTCTGTTACGTGCGTCCCGTCACCGTTTAAACTGCCCTGTCAATCATCATCACAGTTCAAATCCCCCACTTTCAATTTAATTTCCTACCGTATCGGAGAGAAATGTAGTCGCTCGTTGATCTGCCTTTCGTGGGTCTTTAATGCAGAGACTCCTCTCAAGTGTTAGCAAAGTTAATGGCCAAACGCATCATTACAAAAGTTCTCAATGCTGCTGAAGGAGAAATATAATGTGGATAATATTGAATAAATATCTTTTCGTCCGGTTAAATACTGATAATTGCTCACTCAAACCACTTGATCTAATCCTCTCCACTTAACCGTCAGACTCGCGTAACCGTCATGTTTGTAGTTTTTAAACACTTTTTATCCGCGTTTGTAGTTCTAATCGAATCCTCGTCCATCTCGCAATGGGTTGTGGGCAATATCAGCCGTTAGAGTGCACATCGATCTGCACTTCGGATTCTGACCGGAAATAGTAAACCATCCGGGAATCTTTGGAATACTTTTTTCAACATACTAAGATTTGGGACATACTAATTCTTTTTTCGAATACTATTTAGTACGGATAGTATGCGAATTGGGACGCAGCATTATAGTGTGAGCTAACAAGGTAAAGGGGTGCAGGTGGATGTAATCAATGAGTACTGATGAGTCCGGGCAAAGGATTATGGGAGATGTAGTCCTTGATGGAGTGACAGTCTGGGGTGGAGTACCCTCAGGTGGTAATCAGGGGCACTCTCACTGGTGATTGTGACAGTAACTTACTTTTTTAAGTTAAACAAACATATTTTTTCATAATTTTATAATAAATCTTTTTTTTTTTTTTTTTACCGAACGGTACATTAAACTAGCCTAGAAATCTAGACGCACCCTAGTGGCAGAAAATGTATTTTGCCGCGAGTGTAGTCTAGCAACTCTCGGTAGACCTGAGAGCTGGAGAAACCAAACTCTGGTCAGGCCAATCACAGCGTGTGTAGAGTCGGTGGGCGGGCTTAACATAATGACGGCACGTCACGGCAGAGTTGCGGAGGTTCCGCGTGCTACTCGTAAACAAAGAAGCTGACGAACAACGGTCTTTTGAAGACTTGGAGTTAAGCTTTTCTTTGAGAAAACAACAAAGAACGGCACTGAAGTCATTCTTAAGAAAAGAAGACATGTTAAAAGTTTTCCCGACCGGATACGGCGAAAGTCTATCAGCTAACATAAGCTCGGCTTCACCTTCTTCTTTGCTTTGGTTGGCTGTGACGCTCATGGCGCTATCCAATTGCGTGCAGAGGGAATTTGAAAGACAACCGTTTATCCCGCCCCTCGGATTGAGCCCTGTCAATGGCGAATTTCCAGACCCAACATCTTGATGTGGGTCTGGCTTCTCAGGCTAGCATTTAACAGTATTTTACTATAGAATGACATCACATGAAATGTGCATTTATGTCTATAAACTTTTTCACCTTATCACTGTAAAAATTCTATGATCAATAAGTTATGGCAACATATGATTTTACATTGCTTTAACTCATCAAAATAAGTTTTTATGAGCAATTTTTAAGTTATACAAGATTCAGCTAATTTTTTAAAGCTACACTGTGTAACTTTTTTAGTCTATTCTTAGCTAAAAACACTTAGTTCTTTCAAAAATATATGTGCTCATTAATGTATATTTACTTCATTCAAGTAATAAAGTATTCTCGTAAGTTTATAATATGCCATTGAAAATACATAAGGTAATGGGATCTAACGGTGGTCGCCATGTTGCCCCTCCATCTTGAAAGTACATTAGCCAAAGAGGGACATACCCGTAAATTCAAGCTTCGCCTTTCGCGTTTTAACCGGTTTTAATACTCGATGGCACTGTACAAAATTCTCTGCCTTGCGCATGTGCGCATCAACTTGTTCAGACTTGTCTGGTGCATGTGCAGAGAGTTTTCATCTCAGCAGCGTCCAGTAACAGAGTTATACGGAGTTTTCCTGTCTTGTTTATTCCTCAAAAGTCTGTTTTTCGTTGTGTGGTATTTCTGTGCGTTAATAACTCCGTAAGTAATAATAGTTATTGTCATTGTAGATGTGTTTCAGAGAGAGTCATCGCGTAATTCAGTTGATGTCACCTCAGAAGTATTTTTGTGTCAACATACAATAGCGTAATGCTCACCTATTTTAATAATCATTCAGTTATTTTGTTATCAACAAATTGTTTATTGTTTATTTTAAATGTTTATTCGTTTATAGAAAATATTTGCTTGTAATGTATGTTGATGGAAATATGTATCAGGTGTGATCGGCATATTAACAATTGTTATACAGAGTGCACGGCAGTGCTAACGTTAAAGCGGCGCACACACTTTTGTAACCGGACACCGCTTGTTAGCAGCAGCAGCGGCAGCTCCGCTCCTTTTAATGCAGCTGCATTTAGCGCCTATATATGGTACAATAAGCTCTGGTTTACGGTTACATTATACAAATGTAACTTATAAGTATAGTTATACAGTTCTTAACTGTGTATGTATATTTACCATCCTTATTTGTTCTCTCACGGAAACCACATTTGTGTACATATCCACGCAAACCTGTTTATGCCTTGCAATTGGATGACTGAATAAACATTACTATCATCAAAGTTCACTCTGGATTAGCTGCAGTTCTTTCTAGCCGAATGATACCCCTTTTCCACCAAAGCAGAGCCAGAGCTAGATCGGAGCCAGAGCCTAGTTTCAAATCGGTTCTTTGTGTTTCCACACCCAAAGCTTTTCCACAGGAAAAGTGGTTCTTAAGTAGCACCAAAACATTGCTGGGCTAGAACAGGGCTAGAAGTAAGAACCGATTACGTCAGGCGCTGGGGGCGGGGTCAACAAGACCAACACAAACTTGAGATCCGCCATGTTTGAAATAGCAGCTAATGGAGCTAACAGCTGCTGTTCGTTTGTAATCTCCGTCTATACAAATTACGGCGAACTACAAGAATGCGTTGGATTCGCTGTGTTTGCGTTGTGTTTTGATGCCGATGTAGGATCGTAAAGCCATGTGAATGAATAGTAACGCAACGTTTGCATTGTTGATGGAAGGCTTGTTCGCAGCGGTGCTGTGCAGAGACCGATCGCCGTATGATAACGAGTCCAGCGAGAGCATATGACTCCTTATGCTTTTGATTCACTCATACGTTTTTTTTATATCATACGTGGATCGGTCTGCGCAGTGACGATGCATCTCGCACAAGCCTGGTGTGTGTGTTTCCCGCTGCCCAGGGTTGCCAGCAGGTTTTCACAACAAACCCGCCCAATTGCTACTCAAAACAAGCCCAATCGCGTTCCAGGGGGGGGATTCCCCAGTAAAAATCACATTTGGGGGTAAAATATGTGTTTTTTGGCATGATTACCTACTAAAATTCGCAATATGGGGCTAAATATCACACAATTGGGGTCGCTTCATCCCGCGGACATAAAAAAAAAACAGCCCACGGCAAAACCACAGACTTGGCAACATTGCCGCTGCCTCGCTAGCGTTGCTGAGAGAGAGGAGACGTAAACAGTGACGTAAGACCTGGCTCTGTTGTGGCTCTCAGCCCGTGGAAAAGCAAACCGGTTCTTAGAAGGCTCCTCAGTCGAACCAACTATGAACTGGGACTAGCTCTGGCTCTGAATTAGCTCTAGCACTGCCTTGGTGGAAAAGGGGTATAATTAGGCCAGTTGAGTTCCAACCATCCCACTGCGCACAGAATATCCCACAGGCACCGTGTCGAATGTGGACGAGGTCGAACTGGAAGTCATGTTAATCTTGGACTAAATCGGCCACCATAGGAGTTGAAACGAAATCGGAATTGAGAGGAACAGAAACTAAAATTCACTGGATGGTCATATACCTTTTCACCACTAGATGGGGGAAAATATCACACAGTGTAGCTTTAAGTCAATTTAATGTAATTTAAGTTGAATTGGCTTAAACATCCAAGTTGGTTGTACTTAAAAAGCAACTTTTTCTTACATTAAATTTAAGTTTAGATCTATTATATATATAACTGTAATAGATCTATACTTAAATTTCATGTGATGTCATTTTACAGTAAAATATTGTTAAATGTACAATTTTGTTAAATTCCCTGTTTTTAATTTGAATAATTATGTTTCTTCTTAGTTTTTTTTGTTTGATTTTAGTTATGTACATTAGGGTTTTATGCTACATGTTGTTAAATGACTGTTTATTGTATTATTTTATTGTCACACATTGGTGTTTTGTATTTATGTGCATGTATGACTGTGCAAAAGTGGCTGCCCTACAATCGACTTGGATGTTTAATCCATATCAATTTAAAAAACACAATAAAATCACTTTAAAAATCGAGTTGAATCTTGTATAACATAAAGAAGTTGAAAACTGCTTAACTTATTTCGATGAGTTAAAGCAATGTAAAAACATACGTTGTCATAACTTATTGATCATATCATTTTTTTACAGTGCTATATATTAGTATTTACCTCGGCTTGTGTTTTTATGGAGAACATCTGTATGTGTTAAAGGTACAAAACAGATTTTAGTAGAAGCGCAGCCAGAAAAGGGCTGGATTTACCGTTTTTCTTTGTGGTAAACATTTTCAAATGCAAAATGTACAGGCTGTTCTGTGATTATGTTTACTGTATATTTTCTGTAAGAACAATAGTGCAACTATTCATGTTCGGTCTATAGTCTTTGTAGATGAACCAACACGGTGCTTTTTCTCTATAGATTGTAACAAGAAAAAGACTATAATGCATTTGACCCCATTCGCGGAGGGCTATGACAACTTTCTTACTGTTGTGATTTGGGCTCAGGTGCTGCAGGTGTGAAATTGCCCACGGTGGATGTCGATCCTTTGGAGAATCTGTTGTCCTGGATACGTTCTGTTCTGCATGTGTTGTGCCGCTACATAAAACATCCCGTGAGAGCTGTTGCACTGCATCACACAGGTGCAGCACTTTTACCAGCTATTACCATCACACACACACACACACACACACACACACACACACACACACACACACACACACACACACACACACACACACACACACACACACACACACACACACACACACACACACACACCGACTCAGTGCTGATTAGCTTCTGCTCACTAATGAAGCTGTATTTCTATAAGTTAAAGTAGTACAGATCCTCATGTAGTGTTTGTGATTATTAATGCATGGCAGGAACATTTGAGTTCAATTGTTAAAACCGGATTCCAATAATGAATCTACACTGATAACTGTGAGGAAAATTAGTTATAAACTTAACTTTCAATTAGTAATCACACATACACTATATTGGCAAAAGTTTTGGGACGCCTGCCTTTACAGGCATATGAACTTTAATGACATCCCATTCTTAATCTGTAGGGTTTCATATGGAGTTGGCCCACCCTTTACAGCTATAACAGCTTCAACTCTTCTGGGAAGGCTTTCCACAAGGTTTAGGAGTGTGTTTATGGGAATTTTTGACCATTCTTCTAGAAGCGCATTTGTGAGGTCAGGCACTGATGTTGGACGAGAAGGCCTGGCTCGCAGTCTCTGCTCTAATTCATCCCAAAGGTGTTCTATAGGGTTGAAGTCAAGACTGTGTGAAGGCCAGTCAAGTTCCTCCACACCAAACTCGCTCATCCATGTCTTTATGGGCCTTTCTTTTTTGCGCTGGTGCGCAGTCATGTTGGAACAGGAAGGGGCCATCCACAAACTGTTCCCGAAAATTTGGGAGCATGAAATTGTCCAAAATGTCTTGGTATGCTGAAGCATTAAGAGTTCCTTTCACTGGAACTAAGGGGCCAAGCCCAACCCCTGAAAAACAACCCCCACACCATAACCCCCCCTCCACCAAACTTTACACTTGGCACAATGCAGTCAGGCAAGTACCGTTCTCCTGGCAACCGCCAAACCCAGACTCGTCCATGGGATTGCCAGACAGAGAAGTGTGATTGGTCACTCTAGAGAACACGTCTCACTGCTATTGAGTCCAGTGGCGGCGTGCTTTACCCCACTGCATCCCACACACATTCTTTCACAAATGTTTGTAGAAGAATCTGCATGCCTAGTGCTTGATTTATACACCTGTAGCCTTGGAAGTGATTGGAACACCTGAATTCAATGATTTGGAGGGGTGTCCGAATACTTTTGGCAATATAGTGTATATCACATAGAACATTTAGAATATCATATCATGCCATTTATTTAAAAGTTATTCAATCTCTTCCAACATACACAGAGACACGGCAAGTTACTAATACACGATTTTCCATATACATGTCATTGAGTGGTAGTATCATTTGGCATTTAAGGGAAGAGATAAGATTAGTGCTTTATCAGGAAGGGAAACACTGTAGAACTACAAATCTAACATACTGCATTTCATAAAAGAGAACGGCATTATATGCAGCTAAGCTTTTAATAACCTTGCTTTTTATAGCAGGGTTGGGATGCAGTAATCTGATTTGGAGTAATCTGCTCAAATCTGCCATAAATGCTGACCGTATGCCTCTGTCCAAATGGACCGCTCCTATTGGCTGAGCCGCATCATTACTCTTATGTACTGTGAAATTGGAACATGTCATACTGACATTCAGTATTAGATCAGTCTCAGGGCAATATCCCAGCTATAGCTCCACCGTCTGATATGCACAGGTTTAAGACCTATTTATGGGAACATAGACATATTTTACCCTGGATTTACAGTATGTCAGCTCTTCTTCAACTACTAATGTTACAAATAACAAACTGTGAAACGGGAAAAGGGATAGTCTTGTGGTGTACTCACTCTCATGTCGTTACAAACCCAGGATTTGCGTTAATTTCTGAACACAATTGAAAATATTTTTAATATCACCACATTATTTTTGTCCATCCATTCAAAGTCCATGCAACCTAAATTTCCAAGCTTCAAAACATTTTATTCACATATGATCACACCGTACTAACGGGTTTGACCCCCTTTTGACCTTCAGAACTGCCTTCTTCATTGATATAAATTCAACAAGGTGCTGGAAAACCCAGATTTTGCTCCACATTGTCATGATCGCATCACACAGTTGCTTCAGAGTGTACATTTAGGTATTATTAAAGAGTATTATTTGGCAAAAGTTTAGCATTTGTAGTTTGGATGTGCAATGATGCCAGAATTACACATACAGTCAAGTCTGACCATAAAGAAGACATAGAATAAACTATTTAAAATCATGAGAACAAGGCACGTTGTTTTTCGTGTCAAAGTTCAGTTTAAATTCATCTAATTTCCTCTATACTTTGAATGTGAATGGGTATTGTGAAATTGAAACTATATTTTTGTCTGATCTAAACAAAATGGTATTGACGCAAAATCAAACCGTTATTATCCTAAAATTGTGTTGGTCCCCCTTTTGCTGCAAAAACAGCCCTGACCCGTCGAGGCATCAACTCCACTAGACCCCTGAAGGTGTGCTGTGGTATCTGGCACCAAGATGTTAGCAGCAGATGCTTTAAGTCCTGTAAGTTGCGAGGGGGGGCCTACATGGATCGGACTTGTTTGTTCAGCACATCCCACAGATGCTCGATCGGATTATGATCTGGGGAATTTGGAGGCCAAGTCAACACCTCAAACTCGTTGTTGTGCTCCTCAAAACATTCCTGAACCATTTTTGCTTTGTGTCAGGCGCATTATCTGCTGAAAGAGCCACAGCCACCAGGGAATACCGTTTCCATGAAAGGGTGTACATGGTCTGCAACAATGCTTAGGTAGGTGGTGCGTGTCAAAGTAACATCCACATGGATGGCAGGACCCAAGGTTTTAAGCTACAGTAGCTCGTCTGTTTGATCAGACCCCACGGGCCAGCCTTCGCTCCCCACGTGCATCAATGAGCCTTGGCCGCCCATGACCCTGTCGCCGGTTCACCACTGTTCCTTCTTTGGAGCACTTTTGATAGATACTGACCACTGCAGACCGGGAACATCCCACAAGAGCTGCAGTTTTGGAGATGCTCTGACCCAGTCGTCTAGAAATCACAAATTTGTCCCTTGTCAAACTCGCTCAAATCCTTACGCTTGCCCATTTTTCCTGCTTCTAACACATCAACTTTGAGGACAAAATGTTCACTTGCTGCCTAATATATCCCACCCACTAACAGGTGCCGTGATGAAGAGATAATCAGTGTTATTCACTTCACCTTTCATAATGTTATGCCTGATCGTTATATATACTCACCAAAAGGATTATTATAGGAACACCATACTAATACTGTGTTTGACCCCCTTTCGCCTTCAGAACTGCCTTAATTCTACGTGGCATTGATTCAACAAGGTGCTGAAAGCATTCTTTAGAAATGTTGGCCCATATTAATAGGATAGCATCTTGCAGTTGATGGAGATTTGTGGGATGCACATCCAGGGCACGAAGCTCCCGTTCCACCACATCCCAAAGATGCTCTATTGGGTTGAGATCTGGTGACTGTGGGGGCCATTTTAGTACAGTGAACTCATTGTCATGTTCAAGAAACCAATTTGAAATTATTCGAACTTTGTGACATGGTGTATTATCCTGCTGGAAGTAGCCATCAGAGGATGGGTACATGGTGGTCATAAATTAGATTAGATTAGATTCAACTTTATTGTCATTACACAAGTACAAGTACAAGGCAACGAAATGCAGTTTAGGTCTAACCAGAAGTGCAATAGCAGCAAGTGCAGGATATACAACGTTTGCATAAGTGCAGGACATGGATATGTACTGAATATATATAAATATATCTATAAATAGAAAGATGGTTATTACTATAAACAGAATTTACAGGTGAATATGTACAGTGAATAATATACAGATGGTTATTACTATAAACAGAATTTACAGGTGGATATGTACTATGAATATAATATAATATACAGATGGCTATTACTATAAACAGAATTTTACAGATAGAGGTATACAATGATATGTTAGGCTAAAATGAGGAATATAGCAGTGGATTAAGGTAGTGCAATAAATTATGGACAGAAGCTATCCGAAAAAAGTGTAAAAGTGCAGTGGAAAGTGATTGCATATTACAGTTAGAAGTACGGTGAAAAATACAGATGTAAACAGTTGGTACTGTAAATAACAGCCGGCAGTGCAAATGAGCATCATCCAGTTACGGTATGGTAGTGCAAGATGCATAAGTAAACAGTTGTTACTGTGATAAACAGTCGGTAGTGCAAATAACAAAGTGAAGGCAGATGTGAGGTAGGAGAGTTATCAGTATATGAGGGAAGTGGATCAACGGGGGTTTGAGTTCAGTAAAGAGACAGCTCTGGGGAAAAAACTGTTCTTTAGTCTGCTGGTCCTGGTCCGGTGGATCCTGAAACGCCTGCCGGAGGGCAGGAGAGAAAACAGTCTGTGGGCTGGGTGAGAGGAGTCCTTGAGGATGCTGCGAGCTCGATGCAGACAGCGTTTCCTCTGGATGTGCTCGATGGCAGGTAGTGGAGTCCCTGTGATGCGCTGGGCAGTTTTCACCACCCGCTGCAGTGCCTTGCGCTCCGCAACAGAGCAGTTCCCATACCACACTGTCACACAGTTGGTCAGGATGCTTTCTATTGCGCAGTGATAGAAGTTCACCAGGATATCCGAGGAGAGCTGATTCTTCCTCAGTGTCCTCAGGAAGAAGAGGCGCTGGTGAGCCTTCTTGACCAAGCTGGAGGTGTTGGTCGTCCACGACATGTCTGCCAAGATGTGGATCCCCAGGAACTTGAAACTGGAGACACGTTCAACAGCCATTCCATTGATGTGGATGGTGTCGTGTGTGCCTCTTGACTCCTTCCTGAAGTCCACGATGAGCTCCTTCGTTTTGGTGGTGTTGAGGAGCAGGTTATTTTCGGTACACCATGTGGCCAGGTGCTGGATCTCCTCCCTATAGGCAGTCTCATCGTTGTTGCTGATGAGACCAATCACCGTTGTGTCGTCCGCAAACTTGACGATGGAATTAGATCCATACACAGGCTTGCAGTCGGCGGTGAAGAGGGAGTAGAGAAACGGGCTTAGCACACAGCCCTGTGGTACACCAGTGTTAAGAGTGATGGATGTGGAGCAGGTGAATCCTGAACGAACATTCTGGGGTCTGTCAGTTAGGAAGTCCAAAATCCAGTTACACATTGAAGTGTTGATGCCCAGGTCTCCAAGTTTGGCTATTAACTTGGTTGGGATGACAGTGTTGAATGCTGAGCTGAACAGCATGCATGCGTAAGTGTTTTTATTGTCCAGGTGAGTGAGCACAGAGTGCAGTGCCATGGAAACGGCATCCTCTGTGCTCCTATTGCTGCGGTAGGCAAACTGGTGTGAGTCCAATGTGGATGGTAGAGAGTCTTTTAGGTGTTCCAGGACCAGCCGCTCAAAGCACTTCATGACGATGGGTGTGAGTGCTACAGGGCGGTAGTCATTAGGGCACCTCGGGTTAGAGTGTTTTGGCACTGGCACAATGGAAGTGCGTTTAAAGCATGAAGGTACAACTGCTTGGGCAAGAGACAGGTTGAAAATGTCTGTAAAAACCTCAGCGAGCTGCTCCGCACATGCCCTGAGAACACGACCAGGGATGTTGTCTGGTCCAGCAGCCTTGTGCGCGCTGATCCGGCTCAGTGACTTGCAGAAATCTGTGGAGGAGAGTGTGATTGGTGGATCAGCTGAGGGTTTGAGCTTGGTGGCAGTTTCTCTGTTGTCTCTTTCAAAGCGAGCATAAAAGTGATTTAGCTCGTTCAGGAAGTTGACATCAGTGGCTGCGGGGGTGGAGTGGGGGGGTTTGTAGTCACTGATGGCCTGAATGCCCTGCCACATGCGTCGAGGGTCAGAGTTGGAAAAGTGACCCTCTATCTTTAGCTTGTAGCAGTGCTTGGCCTTTTTGATCCCCCTCTTCAGGTTTACTCTGGACGTACTGTAGGCTTGTGCATCTCCTGATCTGAAGGCAGGGATGGACATGGTCAGAAACAATGCTCAGGTAGGCCGTGGCATTTAAACGATGCCCAATTGGCACTAAGGAGCCTAAAGTGTGCCAAGAAAACATCCCCCACACCATTAAACCACCACCACCAGCCTGCACAGTGGTAACAAGGCATGATGGATCCATGTTCTCATTCTGTTTACGCCAAATTCTGACTCTACCATCTGAATGTCTCAACAGAAATCGAGACTCAACAGACCAGGCAACATTTTTCCAGTCTTCAACTGTCCAATTTTGGTGAGCTCGTGCAAATTGTAGCCTCTTTTTCCTATTTGTAGTGGAGATGAGTGGTACCCGGTGGGGTCTTCTGCTGTTGTAGCCCATCCGCCTCAAGGTTGTTTGTGTTGTGGCTTCACAAATGCTTTGCTACTCTTGTTTTCTTTGTTTAAATAAATGTTTATGTTGCCATTGGATCTCTCTGAAACACCAGTGTTACACTATCATTTATGTCAGAATATTACAAAAAAGCGTTTCTGCATAAGTAGTATCTATTAAGCATCTCTGTGCATCAACACAACCTCGCACCTGCACTCCACATAATCACATGTAAAACATACTTTCTCTCTCTTTTTGTTTGACATATGGTGCTCCCCATGTTAAATAAATGTGGGAAATGCATTTTATGTTGTACTAGTACAGTATAAATCTGATGAAAGCATTAACAAAAATCTGAAAGTGTAACATCAGCAACAAACAATCAGCCAATCATGAAACATGGAGCATCAGTTGGATTTACTTCTCATGAGAGTGTTGCCAGAGGAGGACGGGCCATCCCAGCTGAACCTGATTCCTCAACATTTTTCTCTCTTATAACTAAACAGAAGACTTGTTTTTTCATTAGATCATCTGCTCATTGGCTGAATTTGCTGGGACGGTCAGCCATTTGAACCCAAATGGTCCATTCTGAATATTTAAACTGATGTGCCATGTTCAAGTGTGAATGAGATTGTGATATCTTCAGAGAAAATTGAGGCTGTTACTCACACATCATGTGTGCTAGAGTCGTACAGACCTCATTTAATCTGTGTTATTGGTGCCCTAATGTTGATGGAGAGTGCTTTTTATAGGCTATATCTGTAAAGGAATACGTCAGATGCAGTATGTTCTCTTGCTTTTTTTTGTTTTAGAAGTGTCTCCTTTCCTCCTTTGACAGAAAAGGCATCCTTGCAAATGTTTTGTACATCATTATTTATTGTTGCACAGCGTATTGCAATTCAGAAACCATATACACGGAGCATAAAAACACCATATCAGATCAATAACGATGTCTTCAACTAGATTCAAATATCAGGGTTCAGTAACAGTGAGTTATATAGTAATAAATAATGGCACAGATTTTTGAATGAAACTCTAAGTGGCTGTGTTTCTCCCTGTATGGGCCATCAGAGTGACGCGGTAAACGGCGGTCTCGTCTCCTCTGAGGGTCAGCAGAGCACACGCTTGAACCACTGCGTTCGGCTGGAAGACAGAAACACACACTTCTGACTGATAACCCTTGGGTAAAACACACAAACTACACCAGTTACATTGTAAACTACAGTGCAATTCCAGTTTTTGAGTTACCCTTTGTTCCAGGGTTAGTTTGAAGCATTTGGTGAATGCATTTACATTTATACATTTGGCAGATACGTTTATCCAAAGCGACTTACATTGCACATAAGGTATACAGTTCACGCATTCCCTGCTAATCAAACCCATAACTTTGCGTTGTTACTGTAGTGCCACCCTCTACGTCTATAGGAGGCTCCAGTGGGCACCCAGCTAGAAATGTTATGTTCCCAGAACATTCTGAGACAGTCATGATGAGGAGTTCTTTTAAGGGTTCGGGGACATTATTTGGCGGACCTTCACGGAACATTCAGGATGTCCTTAGAACGTTTAGGCGACCATATTTTATTTGGAAATTTGATGTTCACAGAAAGTTCTCAGATCTTCCCCACTGGTGTCAAGGACGTCACCTGATAACGTTCCCAGAACGTTCCGAGACGGTCACGATGTTGAGTTCTTTTAAGGGTTGGGGGACGTCATTTGGCGGACCTTCAGGGAACATTCAGGATGTCCTTAGAACGTTTAGGCGACCATATTTTATTTGGAAATTTGATGTTCACAGAAAGTTCTCAGATCTTCCCCACTGGTGTCAAGGACGTCGCCTGATAACGTTCCCAGAACGTTTTGAGACGGTCATGATGAGGAGTTCTTTAAAGGGTTGGGGGACGTTATTTGGCGGAACTTCAGGGAACATTCAGGACGTTCTCGGAATGTTTAGGGGACCATTACTATAGGACATTCCCTCTAGGTCAAGCAAGGGCGTCATGGGTAACGTTCCGAGACGGTCATGATGTTGAGTTCTTTTAAGGGGACCTTCAGGGAACATTCAGGACGTTCTCGGAATGTTTAGGGCAGGGGTTTTCAAACTGGGGTCCGGGGACCCCCAGGGGTCCTCCAGAAGGTTCTAAGGGGTCCCCAGAACATTTCAGAGAATACAAAGACGAAGCAAAAATGGATCAAGTCTACCGAACATTCTACCTGTTTCATGTTAAATGTTAAATCTCATGTTAAATCTAAACGTTTCTCTCCTTTCTTGCCGTAAACCTACTTTCCAGAACTGTATATGTTTGCTTTGTATCTTTCAAGCGAGTTTTTCTCACTATAGTCTCCTTTATCTTGCGCACTGGGGTTGTAAGGCAGTATTCTTAACGCAGTTCGTAAGCTACTTACATACATTTATTGTGAAAGTTGCTTATAAAAATAAGTTTTAATTGAAAATTTCTTCTTCGAGTTTATACAACCAACATTAAGTATAGCCAATTTAAGTTTGGAAACAATATGTTGTATTTATAATGTCACACTTACTAATTATCTCTGTTTGATATATAGATGGATTTTAGGAAGGGGGTCCCTCATACAAGGTTCATCATATTTGGGGGTCCTTGCCAGGTTTAGGGGACCATATTTTATTTGGAAATTTGATGTTCCCAGAACGTCCCGCTGGTGTCAAGGACGTTGCCTGGTAACTTTCCCAGAATGTTCTGAGACAGTCATGATGAGGGGTTCTTTTAAGGGTTGGGGGACGTCATTTGGCGGACCTTCAGGAAATATTCAGGACGTTCTCAGTACGTTTAGGGGACCATATTTTATTTGGAAATATAATGTTCCCAGAACGTCCCGCTGGTGTCAAGGAACGTCGCCTGGTAAGGTTCCCAGAACGTTCTGAGACAATCACCATGTGGAGTTCTTTTAAGGGTTGGGGGACGTCATTTGGCGGACCTTCAGGGAACATTCAGGACGTTCTCAGAATGTTTAGGGGATCATATTTTATTTGGAAATTTGATGTTCCCAGAACGTTCTCAGAACGTCCCGCTGGTGTCAAGGACGTCGCATGTTAATGTTCTCAGAACGTTCTGAGACGGTCATGATGTTACGGTCAAGTTATTTTAAGGGTTGGGGGACATTATTTGGCGGATATTCAGGGAACATTCAGAACGTTCTGGGAATGTTTATTGGACCATTACTATAGGATGTTCCCTCTAGGTATCTACACTACATTCCCATAATGTTTGCAGGACCTTTAGGGGACCAACCTAGAATGTTATTTTTTGGTCCTATTTAGGTCCTTCCATCACATTTACTGAATGCTTTCAGAACATGTTTGTGTGAATCTATGTACAGTGCTTTGCAAATGAGGGTCAGTAAAACACAGAGTTTCACAAAAGTTGCTTTCTGTTAGTGTCTCAAATGTCCTCTTTGTAATGTTGCTGTGTGATCATAAAATAATAAAAATGGAACGTCCCCCTAAAGTCATATCAGGAACCTTGAACTGCAGCACTTTCATAACTAAAAGAGGAAGTTTTAGGAATGTCCCTAATGTTCTGTAAAGGTTTGGGATTTTCGTCACCTTTAGATAACTTTTAGGGAACGTTGCGCAAGGTTGCGAGAACGTCCCCTCCTACATGGGCATGACAGCTCATATTACACACAATATTATATCAATGTTTTACGTCACTGAAGTATAGCACGAATAAAAGTGTTAGGTTATGCACTAAGAATGTAAATCGCGATTATACAAAAGAGTTCTGATTTGAACACTCACAGCGAGACCACTAGATGGCATCCAGGTGATGGTGATAGGACGTCTATGTCCTGCATCCACACTTCCCTGCATGGGTGTCACTCTGAAGCCCTGCTGCTCGACAGGAGTCAGATTCTCCCAGATATACTCGAGCGTCTGAGAGCAGAAGAGAGGGTTTCTCAGCATGAACCACCTCAAACATGTCACTGACCGATCAGATTATGTCATCGGATGATACCGTGCTGAGCTGTTTACTTACTTTTTTTGTGGCCGGTTTTGAGCCGAGGACACATCCCACATGGAGTTTGCGTGTGGCTGCGATCGCTTTGCCCTCTTGATATTCACTGCTAAAAGTCACCAGCAAACTCTTGTTGTCTACATAATGTGTAGGTTTGTGAAACGCTGGCAAAGATATGAAAATCAGGGATAACAGCTCAAAAAAGTGCTTTCAATGCATTCTACCAGTGATGTGAGTCTGGGCAATGATCACATGAATATCTAACCAATGAGAGAAGGGGAGAGTGATTGAGATAATAATTAAGAGACATAAGACTTCTCATTTGTTAACATTCGTCTGGCTACATAACACTGCGCAGAAAGTACGCACATCACCTTTAGGCTTTACATAAGTTACACATACACTATATTACCAAAAGTTTTGGGACGCCTGCTTTTACATGCCCATGAACTTTAGTGACATCCCATTCTTAATCCGTAGGGTTTCATATGGAGTTGGCCCAGCCTTTGCAGCTATAACAGCTTCAACTCTTCTGGGAAGGTTTTCCAAAAATGTTTAGGAGTGTGTTTATGGGAATTTTTGACCATTCTTCTAGAAGTGCATTTGTGAGGTCAGGCACTGATGTTGGACGAGAAGGCCTGGCTCGCAGTCTCTGCTCTAATTCATCCCAAAGCTGTTCTATCGGGTTGAGGTCAGGACTCTGTGCAGGCCAGTCAAATTCCTCCACACCAAACTCGCTCATCCATGTCTTTATGGACCTTGCTGGTGGTCTTGTTATGCTGAAGCATTAAGAGTTCCTTTCACTGGAACTTAAGGGTCAAGCCCAACCCCTGAAAAACAACCCCCATACCATAATCCCCCTCCACCAAACTTTACACTTAGCCCAATGCAGTCAGGCAAGTACCGTTCTCCTGGCAACCACCAAACCCAGACTCGTCCATGGGAAGCGTGACAGAGAAGCGTGATTGGTCACTTCAGAGAACACATCTCCACTGCTCTAGAGTCCAGTGGCGGCGTGCTTTACCCCACTGCATCCTACGCTTTGCATTGCACTTGGTGATGTAAGGCTTGGATGCAGCTGCTCGGCCATGGAAACCCATTCCATGAAGCTCTACACACTGTTCTTGAGCTAATCTGAAGGCTACACGAAGTTTGGAGGTCTGTAGCTATTGACTCTGCAGAAAGGCGGCAACTTTTGAGCACTTTTCTCCTCAGCATGCGCTGACCCCGCTCTGTGATTTTACGTGGCCTAGCCCTTCGTGGCTGAGTTGCTGTTGTTCCCAATTGCTTCCCCTTTGTTATAATACCACTAACAGTTGACAGTGGAATATTTAGTAATGAGGAAATATCAGGAATGGACTTATTGCACAGGTGGCAACCTATCACAGTATCACGCTTGAATTCACTGAGCTCCTGAGAGCGACACATTCTTTCACAAACGTTTTTAGAAGCGTCTGCATGCCTAGTGCTTGATTTTATACACCTGTGGCCATGGAAGTGATTGAACACCTGAATTCAATGATTTGGAGGGGTGTCCCAATACTTTTGGCAATATAGTGTAATAAATATAGTTAGATGACTACATTAAAACAACAACAAGAGAAGAAAGTACCTTGATGTCCTGATGTGTATATATGTGATGGGATGACAGACTCAGAGCAGGCGTCCACTGGATCCCCACCACAGACAAACATATTGTGTTGACAGGAAGAGCCCCTGAGCTCCAGCACACACACCGTTTGCTAACATTCACAAACACACAATTATTTTAGTCAAAACATCAGAACTGCTGTGTATGATGCACAATACAAAACTAAACGGGCTTTAACCCTCTGGTGTTGTTCATTTGGGAGTCACACTTGTGTTGATCGCGGTCAAAAGTGACCAAACACCTGAAATGTAACTTATTTTATTTTCAGTAAAATCAATGTCATATATTTTTTTTTTCAATACTTTTTTATTTTGAAAAAAATGTATGTTACTAATTAATGTCTATGCAATAATAAAAAAAATTCCCAATTGAAAATAATTTAAAAAATCTTTCAATTAAAAGCTCTATTTCATGTTAAAATAGAGACAAGGGGCCCTATCTTACCGATCTGAGTTAATGGCGCAGGTACACTTAGGTCATGTCCGAATCCACTTTTGCTGGTTATCGACGGAAAAAATGGTCGGCGCGCCAGGCACACGGTCCAAAAGGGTTGTCTCTAGTCTCTTAATGAGTCATGGGTGTGTTTTGGGCGTAACGTGCAATAAGAGTCTCATCTCCCTTTCCCTTTAAAAGCCAGTTGTGCTCGCACCATGGCGGAATCACTATTTACATGGAGGAAAGACTGAACGCTTCTCCAGAGAGGAATCCTTTTATTTTAAAATTTAAATGTGTGTGTGCAGCTGCGCATCCCTGTGTGTGTAATAAGCAGAGTGTACGCGCGATATGCACCGCCTATAGGCTCATATTACTAACACGCCCTTTAAATAACACTGCGCTGTTGACTTTAGAGCAGGTTTGTGTTGGTCAATGGCGCAGTCGTTTTCAGTTCCTCAATATAACAATGCGCCTGAACACACCTGGTCTGCGTCCGAAACCTGGATTTCAAGGTAGGAAGGCATCAAGGCACGTCCAAATCTAATGTTAGCTTCACTTCCTGTCTCCTGAGAGACCTTAATCTGATCGATTTTTGAAGGCAGCATATTTGTATTCTTCGCTGCCTTTGATATCCCACAATCCTGTGCGTTCCAAAAAAGATGGCGTCCGAAAGTTGCGTTTGCTGGTCAGTTTGTGTGTAAATGTACGTTTTTGACCAACATTTTCCACTTCTGATGTCATTTCTAGCGAGAAATTACTAATGTAGTAATTCAATATTTGTTTAGTTCTCACCAAAGCTCTCTCTATTTTGCTGTAGATCATTACACTGCCTAAGAAGTCTGTCTGAAATTAGTTTTGTGAGGTGCCTTCCTGCACAAACTCTGCCTTACAAGTCATTGTCGAATAAGGCAGCGAGGCAACGGTCAGCTGCCTAGGTTTTCGGACGCAGCCCTGGTTTTCAGACCAGCACACCCATGGGCGAACAGATGCGCCAGTCCATTTACTATTTAAACAACGTGGAGCTGGACGTGAAAATGAGAACTGTGTCGGGCTGTAACTAGCAGAAAACACTTGTGTCACGCCTAGCGTCACATTGCGCCCGGTGTGTGATAGGACCCTATCCAATTTTTGAAGGCAGATTAGTGTCATCTGGTGGAAGTAAAAACATAAACATAACATAAAACATAAACATAAAAACATCTGTAATGCCGTGATGTAGATTCCTGTATAGCTATATTAAAAGAGGCTTGTCAATTCTAGACATTACTTTTATTAGGTTGTGTATTTAGATATATATTTAGACACTACTTTTTTATCAAGTTTAGATATTTTGTAGAGAAATACATTTTGTTACATACAAATTGAAAAGGAATTCTTTATCAGAGCTTAATCATTCTGTGTCTGATCTGATTTCATCCTCTTATTAGAGTCTTCTGGCTCAGTTTTGCCATATTGTGTGGTGTGTGTCTATTTTAGACTGTCGCCCCTTCACTGCGGTGTGCTTTTTTCAGCATCGTTGCTGATTTGTTGTTCGTACCTCCTCCCAAAATTGCTCTCTTTTTTCATATTTTCTATGGTGGTCATTTCTGATAGCGAACAACACAAGTGTGTAGAATCAAGTCCACTTTTTTTTTGTGTGTGTGGTCACATAGCGACTGCCTCAAAAGTCACACAGTTTTCTACCATTCTAATGAAGTGGCGGTTTTAAAAAATAACATAAAAAAATGTTTTTCCTAAAATGACCAAACAACACCAGAGTGTTAAGAATCATATTTCATAATTATATTGTCAAGAGGGAGGGAAATGAACACTAGCCAAATGTGCATAATTGACAACGCTTTACAATAAAGTCTAATTTATTAATATTAGCTAACTACCTTAGTTATCATGAGCTAACAATGAGCAATACTTCTACAGCATCTGTTAATCTTAGTCAATGGTAATTTCAACATTTACTAATGCATTTTTTAAATCTAAAAGTTGTATTTGTCAACAATTGTTAATGCACTGTGAACTAACATGAACAAACAATGAACAATGTTAACAAAGATAAATAAATGCTGTAAGATTATATTGTTCATTGTTAGTTCATGTTAGCTAATGCATTAATGTTAACGAATGAGGTGACGATTTTTCTCCGATCGGCCCTTGACAAGAAATGCTATATAGTAACAATATTAGCAAAATTTCTTGCATCAATCTAATAAAATGTAAAGATTTTTCTTTGAGCCATTAAAATTGCCAATTGAATAAATTAAAAGAGACAAATTTATCTTGTTTTATGCATGTTTTTTTTTTTGTTTGTTGCATATTTAAATAATGCAGAAAATCAACAGAATATATACACTGTAAAAAAAAAAATCTTGTCTCCAATTGAAAATGTTCTAGTGACTGATCACATCTAAATTTATTAGATGGCCAAATTGAATGAATGTGAATTAAATTGCATCAATTCACAGAAATGTAATTCGGTTACTTGAAAAAGTTTCATTTTTTTTTTTTACAGTGTATGTATATATAAGATGCAAACGTATATATGCAACTTTTTGCATTTTTGCGAAAAGTGAATGCCCCATCCTGATTGTAGTTTGTATTGATGTGGAGATGAAGGCCCTAACTCTGTTGATGAGCTGCACTGTGAGAAGGTCCCTGTAATTGAGACTCTCATGATCAGGATGGAAGGACACAGTGATGTCAACAGCGGCAGCCGCAGGAACAGCTCCTCCTGATGGACACACGCGGAACACACTCAGCCCGCTGTGGTTCTGAGCACCTGAGAGGATGGACACATGAGGATATTAACGGATCATTTCACACATTTGGGCAGAACTGTCATGTACAATAGCCGACAAAAGTGATGTCAGGACTGCGGAGGCGTTGGTTTGGGGTTTCGTTTTTAATGACCCTACAAGTTCGATTTAACCATCAAAATATGAGGAACATTTTTTATATTTTTTAAATATTTTAAATATAAGTTAAGAACAATACAGAAAATGGCAAACTACAGCTTTTATTACAGGTTTTTATTTTACTATGCAAACAAAATGCATAGAAAAACAAAAAGCTGACAGGAAAAAACATTCATTGACTACAATTAATTCTCTCTTGTTTTTTGCATGTGTTCGTAACTTCCGCCTGGATGAATTGTCAGCACAATTTGGCATGTTTCTTTGCATTTTCACAAAAAAACAAAAAACAATTGACTCCAAGTTCAACTATGCAATATGCTTAAAATCTTGTTTAATAATATTTAAATAAAGGGTGAAGATGTCCATTTTCGCCCACAGGACTGCCGCATACTGGATGTTTTTCCCTTTTCACACCATTCTTTGTAAACCCTAGAAATGGTTGTGCGTGAAAATCCCAGTAACTGAGCAGATTGTGAAATACTCAGACCGGCCCGTCTGGCACCAACAACCATGCCACGCTCAAAATTGCTTAAATCCCCTTTCTTTCCCATTCTGACATTCAGTTTGGAGTTCAGGAGATTGTCTTGACCAGGACCACACCCCTAAATGCATTGAAGCAACTGCCATGTGATTGGTTGATTAGATAATTGCATATAATGAGAAATTGAACAGGTGTTCCTAATAATCCTTTAGGTGAGTGTATATATAATTATACTATAATTAACATGACAATAAACAGCCGCTGACATTTCCATTTGTTGACATGGTTAGATTCAGGTGGCAAATATTATATATTAAGTTGGGTATCCACCTTAGAGATAATCACCATATTTATAATGAAACCATCATATTTAAAACTATGACATTAATAATTTCATATAATAAACTATAATTTATTATTACTACTGTAAATCTGTATTCAATTATTATGGGATCTCATTCAATGCTTTCAAAATCTTTGCTTTTTAAAAATATTTTGTTTCTATATTTCTATATTAACATATTTTAAAGGAACACTCCACTTTTTTTGAAAATAGGCTCGTTTTCCAACTCTCCTAGAGTTAAACAGTTGAGTTTTACCGTTTTCGAATCCATTCAGCCGATCTCCGGGTCTGGCGGTAGCACTTTTAGCATAGCTTAGCATGGATCATTGAATCTGATTAGACGTCTCGCTCCAAAAAATGACCAGAGTTTCGATATTTTTCCTATTTAAAACTTGACTCTTCTGTAGTTACATTGTGTACTAAGACCGACAGAAAATGAAACGTTGCGATTATCAAGGAACTTTGCTGCCGTACCATGGGTGCAGCGGCGCAATGATATTACGCAGCGCCTGAAAATAGTCCCCAGCAGCTGCCTGTGCAAGCAGGTTGTCACATTGGTTATGTTGACGGAAGTTAGAATATTTTCCGGCGCTGCGTAATATCATTGCGCCTGCTGCACCCAAAATCGCAACTTTTCATTTTCCGTCGGTCTTATTACACGATGTAACTACAGAAGAGTCAAGTTTTAAATAGGAAAAATATCGAAACTTTTTTAAATATAAATTTTTTTGAGCAAGATGCTAACAGTCTAATCAGATTCAATGATCTATGCTAAGCTATGCTAAAAGTGCTACTGCCAGACCCGGAGATCGGCTGAATGGATTCGGAAAAAAGTAAAAAATCAACTGTTTAACTCTAGAGGACTTGAAAATGAGCCTATTAAAAAAAAAAAAAAAGAGTTTTCCACTCCATTTAAAGGTATAGTTTACCCAAAAATTACAATTAGCCCATGGTTTACTCACCCTCAAGTTATCCTAGGTGTATATTACATTCTTCTTTCAGACGAATACTCAGAGTTATATTAATCAGAGTTATATTACAAAAGTTCTGGCTAATCCAACTTTATAATAGCAGTGATTGTTGCTCTGTTTTTGAAGTCCATAAAAAATGCACCTGTCTCCGTCGAATAACGTGCTCCACACGGTTCCGGGGTGTTAATAAAGGCCTTCTGAAGCGAATTGATGCGTTTGTGTATGAAAAATATCCATATTTAAAACTTTATAAAGTAAAGTTCCAGCCGATCGCCTTCCATGGAAAAGTGTTGAAAGTGCCTTCTCACAATTCAAGATGCGTACATGACGTCATGACGAGCATACCTGGGCTGCGTTCAGCCCCGACAAAACGCTGCAAAATGTTTTTTAAACGGAAACGGTGCAGCGTTGAACACCCTGTTCTGTTGACGCAAGAGTTGTAACTATGGCAGCTGAGAAGGCCATTCTTTGTGTTTTTTTTTAGGAATTTTCGGAGCCTGATGAAATCGATATAAATACGTGTTTAATAATGCAAAATACATGCAATCACTGCCACATATAACACACATATATATATATATATATATATATTACTATAAAACTCTTACGACAATCATGTCTTCTAATATCTTCAATTGTTGCGTATACATACTGAGCTGCAGCGGACACATTTGTAAACATCTTTACTTTGACCCATTGTGTGAGCTGTCTCTTTAATACCGCGTGCTTTATATACATGTTGCTGCTGATTGGGCTGACATATTTGACACACCCACCAAACGAGAAAAAACGCATCTCAAACATGTTGCACACCGTTACACACCGTTTGCAGGAAACATGACGTTCAACCGGAAACCGTAGCAAAACGTTGCGCACCGGTTTGAGCTTTGAACGTGCCCCTGGTCACGTTTGTCTTTCGATCGGCAGAGGCACTTTCAACACTTTTTCATAATTTGAATATGGAAGGCGGTCGGCCGAAACTTTACTTTATAAAGTTTTAAATATGGATATTTTTCTTTCACAAATGCATCGATTCGCTTCAGAAGGCCTTAATTAACACCCCAGAGCCGTGTGGAGCAGTTATTTGACGGACAGATGCATTTTTTTTGGACTTCAAAAACAGAGCAACGATTACTGCTATTATAATGCTTGGATTAGCCTGGATTTTTGTAATATAACTCTGATTGTATTCGTCTGAAAGAAGAATGTCATATACACCTCGGATGACTTGAGGGTGTGTAAATCATGGGCTAATTTTCATTTTTGGGTGAACTATCCCTTTAATGACAGCATACTGTAAAATAAATTTACTGAACAAAAGTGAGTTATTTTATTTATCAAAATAAAAATGAAATAGTTTGCTAAAGCGATTGTTTTGATCAAGTATTAACTTTAACATTATTAGAAACCTTTTAGCTGAAGTATTTGTGTGTCTGTGGGGTAAAGGCCCCCACTCGCCACCTCATACTGTACATTTATTAACATTCATTAATGCTCCATTAATGTTCAATAAACATATTTTTTTTTTTTCTGCATTCATACACTATGCGAGTAATGAAAAGCAAATTTTTTCTTAAGGTGTGCCTTTAGAAGACACATAATACAGGGTATGAGTCATACGGACAACTGTTATCCCAGCTGATAAAAATACATTCTAACAACGTTCCCATTAAGTTATGAAAACATTATTTCTGCATGTTCCATGAACATTCAAAACATCCAGTTTTTTTAAAACGTCTTGGTTATACGAATGAAATTAGTGTTTTGAGAACATTATTAAAGACCAGATAACGTTGAATGAACGTTCTATCAATGTTACTGGAAGAACGTTTGTTCATAACTTTGAGAGAACCGTGCCAGAACGTTTTCTGTTCGCTGGGTGACACTTTCATGGAGGTTATTTTTTTGGCTTTTTGGGAGCTTAACGGCCCCTAATATTTTGCTTGAATTAAACAGAGAAGCATCAACATTCTGCTAAACATTCCCTTTTGTGTTGCACAGAAGACAGAAAGTTTAGAACTCACGGGATTAAATGATGACAAAATCCACAGTTTTGGGTGAACCTCTCTCTAAAAAACATGTTTTTTATGGGCAGAATCTCTGGTCACATGCTTATTTTCCACAGGAAGTAACTCACCCACATGTGCTGTGGAGTCCATGACAGGCAGAATCCGCTCGCCCGGCTCCGGGAGACGCTGGCTTTCTAACAGCACACTGAACCGCACATCCAGTGAGGAGGCGTTCTGCAGCTAAACACACCATCAGCTCATTAACACACACACAGTGATTTCTGAAGGATCATGGGACACTGAAGACTGGAGTGATGATGCTGAAAACTCAGCTTAGCTATTCATTTCTTGAATTTTTTGACTAACGTTTGAACGGTAGTGTATAGCAATAAGTCCAATAACAGATACAGTAAAGACACAAGACTTTGGTTAGCTTACGCGCTCATACATTTAGCAGATGATTGTGTGTAGTGTGACTTACAGTACATTACAGTCCTAGGGTTCGCTCAAGGTCACAGTGGTGACTGGAGATTTTACAAGTTTAATCTCTCAATCACTACACAAGCAGTAATATATACTCCATAGGGAATAAAACCAGGAACCCATCACAATATACAAGAAAGGCCATGTGAAACCACACAAACACAATCATCAGAACTGAATCTATAGTGAGAGTGACCTCTAGTGTTCAACTGCAGCATGACGTGACACTATAAAATAGTACCTTAGGCAGGGCAGTACCTTTAAAGGACCACATTTCGAACCTTATCTAACCCAAAAAGGTGCATATTAGTACCTTAGTTTAGTAATATATGCCCTTAAAGGGTTATTTCACCCAAAAATGAAAATTAGCTTTTCACGTGAAGCATGGAATGTCCTGGCCAGAACGAACTTTGTTCTTGTTCTTGCCACCTTGAGAAAACAAACTAATTTCTTTGTTCTTATGGAGTATGTATACCAAGCTTTAATCTCATTTTTGGGTGAACTATCCCTTTAAGGCACTACTATTAGGGTGCTAGCACACTAGCACTTTTGGTGCACACCTGGGTTCGATTGACGTCAGAGTTCAGTTCGTTTGGATGATGTGAACGCTGTCTTCTGAACTCGGGTGCGCACCCACAAACCGTAGGTGGTCTGGGGTTTGGTTCATGTAAACTCCTGTACGGTTCGCTCTGATGTGAACGCAATCGTACTAAATCACGGAAGTGAACTGCTATTAATGACGTATGATTTGATAAAAATGTGTGTTTGTGTGACTTTCACTCATTTTGCTGACGAGCATTACTTATGTATTGCAAGCAGACCTGTAAATCTAATTTCTGCTCGTCTTCAGTGTTCTTTAGAGCATTGCAGTACATTCACGGCAGATAGATGCAAGGGCCATTACGTACTGAAGCTTTGGTAACAAAACCAACGGTTCAAAAACAAAAATATAAAAGTGAGGTGTGCAACGCTATGCATTTTCCCTTCTCGCTCACCATTGTTACCAAGCAACGGGGTAAACAGATGACGCTTTGATGACGCAAACGCACCCCGGTACGGACCCAAATAATATAATATGAACACAGTCCAGCAGGGGCAGGAGGAGGGGGTAGCAATCAGACTCAGGTTCGGTCCAGGCAATTGAACCAAGTGTGAAAGCACCCTTAGGGTGTACTCACACTTGTCATGTTTGGTTCGATTAAAGCGAACCCTGGTGCGATTGCTCAGTTACTGCGGTTCATTTGAACATATGTGAATGCTGCCTTCCGAACCCTGGTGCCACCAAACAAGCAGACCAAGACAGCTAAAAAGATGGGTCTCGGTCTGCTTCCAAACTAACTCTGGTGCGGTTTGATTGATATATGAACGCAACACGGACCAAAGACATGTAAACAAACCAAAAACAGGACGGGATGTCACAAGATGCGACGCTACTAGTCAGCTGATTTGACGATGCGGAAAGATCGGTGTGTCCAAAATGAGTAGAGGGCAAACGCGGAGCAACGAGGAGGTAAAGCACAGCATTGTTTTGAATGTTCGGTAAGCAAGCTCCGTCCCGAAATATATACATCATAAAAGCTGACCAATCAGGTTGTGACCGTATCCCTATGCCTTTGATTCGGTAACTTTAAGTTTGCTGTTAAAAATGCCAGTGTGAATGCTAAGCGGACCAGGACTATATGTTTTGTTTTTGTTTTTTGGTCCGGACCAAACAAACCAAACTACAAGTGTGAATGCACCCTTAGACTTTAAGGGGTAAATAAGGGACAAAGATGTCTGTTTAAATGTATAGTGACAAGCTTTTGTACCCTTAAAGGTACATTTGTTCCCTTTCGTTCAGTCACTACGACGTAACGTTAGTGACTAACAAATGGGGGTTTCGCTTAGAAGCCAATCATCTTCGAGATCTTAGAAAATGCCCAATGGCAGTGCCAATTCCATGGGCATGCAGAATTTGCATACGTAACTCCGCCCCACTGCGTGGGTATAAATAGGAAGTACGTGGCAATATCGCATTACGTTTCTGCTTCGGAGCCAAGAGTACCTACCTCTTCACTCCTACAGCCTTCTGAGACTCTGTCAGCTTCTTCGAGACGAGCAGCTTTCCAGGCGGTGTTGGTGTGACGGCGCGTTCCAGTGATCGCATACTTCCTGCCTGCTGATCTGTGCAGTGGTCTGCATCCAGCTGGTCTGTGTTTCCCTGGGCACTTCGGCATCGACTGCGAAGTTTCCTCTCACAAAAAGAGCTTGCACGTGGCACGTCCTTTTCAGGATGTCTCGCCCGTGCACTTCTGGGTGTGGTCGGTCTCTTCAGCCTTCTGATAGGCACAAGCGCTGTGTGACGTGTTTGGGCTTTCAGCACGCTCAGGCAGCGCTCGTGGATGATTCATGTTCCCTCTGCGGGAACATGATCATCTCAGTGTTACGGTCGATACTCCGTGACCTCTGTGCTGATGCCGGAGCGAGAGTCCCCTCTGCCACACCCCAATCTGCGGTCTCCACAAGAGGCGGCACTTTGGCTGGTGGCCAGGGTGACCTGAGGGTGACGGTATGGAATCTCCGCCTCGGCCCACACCCCCCTCTAATGCACCGAACCAGCCGAGCGTTCAGGCGTGTACATCGGGGCCGGCTCCTGCTGTCCCGACTGTCGCGTTTGGCGCCGCGGAGGACGAGGAAGTGTCGATCGCCGCATCGCAAGGTGGGCTGGAGTCATCTGAGGATGATGATTCGGCTGTGCTGCTGCCTTTGGGTGTGCCAGCATTGCCCGAGTCGGACCCAGAATTGACAGCCATGCTATCTCGGGCAGCCGCAACGCTTGGGTTGGAGTGGAACCCTCCGCCCCGACCTGAGCGCTCGCGGTTGGACGTTTGGTTTTTGGGGGCAGCGTGTCCGGACACCCGTCTGGGCACCCCTCCAATACCTTTCTTCCCTGAGGTGCATGAGGGGGTTGCGCGGCCCTGGAAGAACCCGTTGTCTTCCCGTGACCGCTCGGCGATCTCCTCCGCCTTCTCCGCCCTCGATGGAGCCGGTCAAAGGGTACACTGGGGTCCCCCCAGTCGAACGCTCTGTTCAAGTGACTCGGGCCTGCCTTCAGACACTCACCCCGTGGTCGAACCTCAACTTTCTACGGGCCGGTGTGCCCTTAGAGCGAATTTCTAGGCATGTTGTCGTATCGACGGATGCCTCTGCTACAGGTTGGGGTGCCATGTGCAATGGACAAGCAGCCGCAGGCTCCTGGACAGGACCCCAGTGCCTTCTGCATGTCAATTGCCTCGAGTTGCTGGCAGTACGGTTCGCCCTGCACCGCTTCCGGGCGTTGCCCAAGGGTTAACATGTACTGGTCAGGACAGACAACACGGCCGTTGTAGCGTCAACCATCAACCACCAGGGCGGTCTACGCTCCCGCCGTATGTCTCAACTCGCCCGCCATCTCGTTCTATGGAGTCAGAAGCACCTGAGGTCCCTTCGTGCTGTCCATATTCTGGGAGTCCTGAACTGTGCAGCCGACGAGCTCTCACGGCTTCAGCAACTTCCGGGAGAATGGAGACTCCATCCCCAGACGGTCCAGCTGATTTGGGAACAGTTCGGCGACCCACAGGTAGATCTGTTTGCCTCCCACGACTCTTCCCATTGCAGCCCGTTTTATTCCCTGACCGAGGGCACGCTCGGCACGGATGCACTGGCGCACAGCTGGCCGCAGAGCCTACGCAAATATGCGTTCCCCCCAGTGAGCCTTCTCGCACAGCTCTTGTGCAAGATCAGGGAGGACAAGGAGCAGGTCCTTCTGGTCGCCCCTCCCTGGCACGGCCGGACCTGGTTCCCCTAACTCTTACTCCTTGCGACAGCCCCTCCCTGGCCTATTCCTCTGAGAAGCGACCTCCTTACTCAGAGACGGGGCACCCTTTGGTACCCGCGTCCTGATCTTTGGAACCTCCAGTTGTGGCTCCTGGACGGGACGCGGCAGGTTTGAGTACCCTACCACCTACGGTGGTGGCTACCATCACTTCTGCTAGGGCAGAGTCCACTCGGCATGCCTATGCGTTGAAGTGGAACCTCTTCATCACCTGGTGTTCTTCCCGCCAAGAAGACCCCTGGAAATGCCCGATCGGGTCTGTGCTCTCGTTTCCTCCAAGAAGGGTTGGAGCGAAGGCTGTCTCCCTCCACCCTTAAAGTTTACGTGGCCGCAATATCTGCCTACCACGACCTCTTGGAGAACAAAAAGGTAAGTCAGCACGACCTGGTCATCCAGTTCCTGAGGGGAGCCAGGAGACTAAATCCTCCTCGCTCTCCCCTCGTACCCTCTTGGGACCTCTCAGTAGTTTTGGATGCTCTGCAGAGGTCCCCCTTTGAGCCTTTGCAGTCGGTCGATATTAAGTTTGTGTCTATGAAGACAGCGCTACTGACTGCATTGGCCTCCATCAAGAGGGTAGGCCTCCTCGCTAACAGACATCTGCAGAGCTGCAGGCTGGGCGACACCCAACACATTCGCCAGATTCTACAATCTCCGAGTGGAGCCCGTGTCCGACTATGTACTCGTCTCTACTAGTGGCCGGTAATGGACCAGGCTCAGATGTCTTTGCTTGCTCGCCATTCCACTCCACGGACTGGATACGTGCGATTATTCTCCTCAGGTGAGCTTCCCGAAAGCCCTGAGTTCCACCAGCACTGTCTACGCCGACGCCAGTTCAGTCTGCCCTCTCTTGAGCCCAGACCCTCGTGTTCGGCCAGGTGCCCCGTGTGCATGGTTCCCCTCTGGCGACCCCCACATGTGTATTTCCACCGTAAGCCTCCTCAGTGAGCAGGTGTCTTTCCCTTGGCAAGTCCCTGCCTCTCCTGGGGTTAAAAATCCACCTTCGGCTGGTACCCCAGAGTTCTCATATGTGTACTCTCCAAGTCCTCCCTACGGGTAGGCATTTTGGCATATCCTCACTGGAATATGCTTCCCAGTGTACCTTGGTATTCCTTCGTCCGTACTAGCCTTACGACAGGGCACTCGCACTTACACAGGGCACTGGAAGACAGCTGAGTGGCGTGATTATATTGGGACCCCCATTCTTTAGTCACTAACGTTACGTCGTAGTGACTGAACGAAAGGGAACGTCTCGGTTACGGATGTAACTCTCGTTCCCTGAGGAGGGAACGGAGACGTAACGTTCCTTTGCCACATCCGCTGTGCTGCTGGAACGGTTAAGTCTTGGCTCCTCAGCAGGTAACGTAATGCGATATTGCCACGTACTTCCCATTTATACCCACGCAGTGGGGCGGAGTTACGTATGCAAATTCCGCATGCCCATGGCATTGGCACTGCCATTGGGCGTTTTCTAAGATCTCGAAGATGATAGGCTTATAAGCGAAACCCCCATTCGTTAGTCACTAACGTTACGTCTCCGTTCCCTCCCCAGGGAACGAGGGTTACATCCGTAACCGAGACGTTTTTTGACATTTTAGTATAATTTGATAACTGTACATGCATTACATACACTGCAAAAAAATCTTTTATTATTTAGTATTTTGTCTTGTTTTTCATTACAGGTATCAAAAAATTCTTAAATCAAGATACATTTAGGCTACTCAAGAAGCAGAATTATTTAAGATAATGAAATATGTATCCAAATTAAGTGAGTTTTTGCTTAAAACAAGAAAAAATATCTGTCAGTGGGGTCAGAAAAATAATCTTGTTTTCCCTTTGAATTAAGTTGATTTTTCTTTCTATATTGGCAGATATTTTTGTTCTTGTTTTAAGCATAAACTCACTAAATTGATCATTCTTTCAGAAAACAACACTTTGGGCCAGATTTACTAAACAGGGCAAATCCCATAAAAGCGCCGATCGGATTGTAAAGTTCTGTGCGTGATCTACTGATGACACACACTTTAAGGAACACAGACTCGGATCTTTCCATAATGACCAGCGCAATCTACCAGTTAGCGTCTGGTTTAAGACACGCTTTTTTGTGCAGTAAATAATGGCGGAAACACCAGTAAATTGACGAGCGCAAAGTACCTTAGTAAATCACCTTGTGTGATTCATTTAAATACTCTCCTCCCATTTATACTGCGTCTGAAAGGGAAACTCCTACAAATGCATATGCAATAAGATCAGCTGCAGAAATAACCCTGTCCACGCCTTTTCAGAGCTAATGTTTCACTGTGTCTTTAGTAAGTCCTGAGAGTAGTTTTTTAACACCAAAAAAGGGTTTGCACTTGATTTAAGAATGTTTCGATAATTTCATTGGAAATCAAGACAGAAACACTGAGGATGAACATCAGTTTTTGCAGTCAAAAGTGAAGGCATCTGTTAATGTTAAGAATGCGACATCAGTGGCCAAAGAGCAAAGTAGAGTGGATACCCTGAACACTTGTGAGGCGCTCTCGTTTTCAGGAACGTAGTCAAAGTTAATGTGTCCTTCGTGTGAGCAGGTGATGATGGGATTGACAGCTTCAGCACACAGTGCGATCTCCAGGGACATCTGACTGCAGCGCACCTCCAGAGTTTCATAATACTGACAAAAGAAAAAACATATTTCACATTATGAACACCAGCATCGGCTCAATGGCTAGAGTGAATCTCACGAAACCTGTGGAAAAAATGCCTGTGTCACAGACAGTATGCATTACAGTAATGAGAGATGTTTTTGCATTACCAAGATAATGATTAGCCTCAAAAATGAGGAGACTCCAAAACAAAATTAGGAGCCTTTAAAGTAGCATAACAGGGGTAATTGAATCACTCTTGTCTCTGTAGCTATTAATACACTGTTTAATATTAAAGCATCTATCGAGCATCTACATTTAATGATCTCAATCAGCTGGTGTCGCTCGACCCCAATACTGAGAATATGAAACACGTTTTGCTATGATTTGTATATGTGTGGCAGCGGCGCTCACCTTCTTGGCCACAGAGGGTGTAAATGCGATCAGGAGCGTGTGTGTGTCTTCAGGACCGATGGACCGCATGGCGTTCAGCACAGAAAATGGCCCGCTCACATCCAGCAGTGATGAGGTCAGCTGAAAGTCAAGTTAACACTGATATCAAACTCAATACATAACTAGACAATAATAATAATAATTTGTTACATTTATATAGCACTTTTCTGTGTGCTCAAAGCGCTTTACATGGAAGGGGGGAATCTCCTCAACCACCACCAATGTGGAGCACCACCTGGATGATGCGACGGCAGCCATATTACGCCCACCACACACCAGCTGATTGGTGGAGAGGAGACTGAGTGATGAAGCCAATTGGTGTATGGGGATGATTAGGAGGCCATGATGGACAGAGGCCAATGGGCAAATTTGGCCAGGATGCCGGGGGTTACACCCCTACTCTTTTTTTTTCTGAAGGACATCCTGGGATTTTTTATGACCACAGAGAGTCAGGACCTTGGTTTAATGTCTCATCCGAAGGACAGTGCTCTTTGACATTATAGTGACAGTATAGTATTTTTTTCTCTCTGTGGTCATATTTTAATATTCATGTGTCTGTATAATGAGTGTTCTGGAGGTCTGTGTTTTATTGGTTGTTGTCTGCCCTCTTCCCCCCTCCACACACAGCTTTATACGGCCATTTTCAGAGACTTTTTGCAACTCTGAGGTGTGAACGACCAGGCTAAAACTGGAGGGTTTCATGACACTTTAAAGTTCATGTTTAATATTTACTGTGTGAAAAAAAACACTCAGCATGTGTTCTGTCCAATATTCACCCAGCGCCGCCAAATAACCCAGAAATGGTTGTTTTTAACCCAGAAAGTAGATTTTTCTTACTATATTGGCAGATATTTTTTTCTTGTTTTAAGCAAAAACTCACTAAATTGATCGTTCTTTCAGAAAATAACACTTTGGGACAGATTTACTAAACAGGGCAAATCCCATAAAAGCGCAGATGGGATTTTAAAGTTCTGTGCGTGATCTACTGATGACACACACTTTAAAGAACAACAGACTCAGCTGGATCTTTCCATAATGACCAGAATTTGTGATGTAATTCCAGAGTTCAGAAATCAGAAATGTTTCATGAGCATCAAATCATCATATCAGAATTATATCAGAGGATCATGTGACACTGAAGACTGGAGTAATGATGCTGAAAATTGAGCTTTAATCAAAGGAATAAATTACACTTTACTATATATTCACATAGAAAACAGCTGTTTAACACTGGAATAATATTTCACTGTTTTACTGTATTTTTAATCAAATAAACGTAGCCTTGGTGAGCAGAAGAGACTTCTTTCAAAATAAATACATTCGTAATTATTCCAAACTGTTAGTGTAAGTTACACATTTTATAATATTTCTGTATATTGAATTATTAATTAAAGTTATTAAAGGGGTACTTCAGCGCTGGGCAGATAAATGTGTATTTAAACTGGGTCATTAATGTAGTAGAAATGTGAAATTATTTTTGAATTCGGTGCCTTCTAGACTGAGAAAAGACAGAAAATGTATTTTTGTCTCATGTGGATGAAAGACAACAACTCCCAGAATGCACTTGCTTCGCTGCCCTACGAGGAAACTCCCTACACCGTCGTTTTGATCTTCATAATAAAACAATAATTTCGTTCAGTCAGAGAATAAACACTACAATTAAAAACTGAACGTGTCTTTTCAAATGCAGCAGGAGTCCGATTTCATTCATCACGAGAGAAGAGCTGAACAGAGCTGAGGTAAGCGCGGCAGTCATTCTCAGCACGTGTCCAGTCTGACGTGCTTTCAGATCGCATATGTAAGCTAAATTTTCATAGGAATTCATTGAAAAGTTGAAACACTCACTTTGCTCCGCACCGCTCAGTTATTAATGCCCGATCCGAGTGGCAGCAGGCGTGCGCATTTACATTCTGTGAGTGAGATCTCTCCACTATGGGCGAGTTGAAAACATGCTGAACAGCTCCCTCTACTGGCTGTAGTTTTTAGCCTCTGGACAAAAAATCCTCAGATGACGCAAAATGACAATATTTACGTCATCAGAGGATTTTTTTCCAGAAATAAAATGCATAATTCTCTCATCTCAGGGGGATATGAGGGGGGAAAGTACCATAATTTGAATATACTACCGGGTTTCTACTGATACAAAGCTTAATGCTAAATCGCTGAAGTAACCCTTTAAGAAAGGATTGAAAAAGATACCTTTACAAACTCTGAGGAAATGTTCTGGATGATCACCTTTTTCAACACCTTCTGACCTACAAGGTTAAAACCATAACAGTGAACAGGTGAAACACAAGCAGAAAGAGTTGAGCTGATAGTCAAACGTGTCTCACCCACTGCCACCTGACCGAAGTGGACGGTGTGTCTGTCCGAGACGAGCAGGAGAGCCGGTCTGACGGCGGGACAGTGTAACTCCAGATACAGCGTCTCATGTGGGCTGTTCAGATCAGTCAGATTTACTTTACATTTTTATGGTAACACTTTACAATAAATATAGTTAGCAAAGTTAATGTGTTAAAGGGGTGATGAATTGAGAAATCAACTTTCCCTTGAGCCTTTGATATATAAATGTTCATCGTGATATAAGAATATCCTGTAAGTTTCAGAGCTGAAAACGTCCTTATTAATCAAAGAAAAGCTTTTATTGACACCAGGCCCAGAAAACGAGAGCTCTCACAATATGTCGACCACTGACGTCATAGAATGCAGTCACGCTACCGAGCAATAAACATGCCGGTTCCAGCTCACGTGTGTAAGACATTGCGCGTTTGTTGCCTTCATTTCACCGCAGAATCGTTTGTAAACAAGATACAGGTCGAGACTGGATTTGCAGGCATATTGAGATTAAAACAAAATGTGCCTTCTATTTTGGATCCGACAGGAACGGTGCAACACACTTATGTGAGTAAAACATGTTTTTTTATATGTGTTAGTATTGCATTGTTACAGATCGTTTGATATCTATTGATTACATACCTTAGCACACTGTAACAGGCTGGAGAAGGTGCTATTGGTTCATTCGTGATCAGAGTCGGACTTGTAACGGCAGTGCTCGCAAAGCCCAACGTCCCGGGGCTATGTGTTTTTTAGACGGGCTTCCAAAACGTATCACCGGCCTGCCGACGGGCTCTCTTAAATAGTGAAATAACATTCCTTTCTTGCGCGCACGTGTGTGTGCAGGTCGCGGTTATTAACCGATCGGACAGGCCAAGTAATACAGAAATAACATTCCAATCAATCGCGGGTGGATGAGAGATGAATCATTGTGTTTGTTTGGTAAAGACATTTTGCGAGCCCTGTGAACATTTCCGCAGACGCTTTCAAAACAATCCTCACATGTACTGAGGGATCTGAAGCTCATTAAATATGCAAATCTTATCCAATCCTAGCCGTGGGCGTTTACTTCCAAGTCTTCAATGCGGTACGCCCATCAAAACCGAGCGTTTTTCAGAAAGCCTCAAAACCATGGCAGAAAATAGCCTATTACTTATTCATTATGATGTTTCTGAATGTAAAAACCGAACATCATAAGCGAACGTCATAAGTTTACCTCAGACAACAGTATAAAAAAAAAGCCAGTACATGACACCTTTAAAGTGCCATTAATTTAGTTTTGGTGGTCTCCAACAACAGGTTTACATGAATAAATTTTCTCATATTATACACTGCACATCACCACAATGTTCAATGATTCTCAAAAGATTCGATGGAGGAATCAGTCTCTCTAAATCCCTCCTTTCCACGAGCCTACTCTGCTCTGATTGGTCAGATGACCCAGTCTTTTGTGATTGGTCTACCGCATACAGTGTGTATTTCGGAAGCTAAACGCCCATTACCATAACTGAACTCCAGCTCTGTCTGGCATCTGTAGGCTTAAGCTCAGCAATAGTACAGACTGTAAAGACAGTAGCGATGACGTCGATTTTACACCAATCCCAGCACGAGTCTGAATCGATGATGAAACATTGGAAGAACTAGTTATTCAACCAAAACGTTTCTCAGTGATGCTACTCAGTCTGAGGTACATTATGAGATGTTTCAACTGTAATAGCACAATAAGTGGACGGGCAATATGCTAATGTTTCGTCTTGACGTCACAACGAAGCAGCTAGTGATTCGTTTGAAAAACGATTCGTTTAATTGACTCAGAGTCGACTCTTGAGAGACAATAACTTTATAAACGGTGCACTTTCAGATTTAAAACTTTGCAGGATGTTTTCATTCACTTAGAACTATGTTACTGTCACGATTCACCAGTGAGAGTGCCCCTGATTACCACCAGAGGGCACTCCACCCCGGACTGTCATTCCATCAAAGACTACATTAACCATAATCCTGTTGCCCGGACTCATCAGCACTCATTGTTTTATCCAACAGGTCCATACAGTCTTGCAATGTGACCACCAGTTATACGCTCAGAAATGCAGTCGGGGCAAACACTAAATAAGACTTTGCAGTGATGACAGAGTGAACATGGTTTATATAGGCAAGGTAATGAGGTAAATGAGACACAGGTGTAAACAATGAGTGCTGATGAGTCTGGGCAAAGGATTATGGGTAATGTAGTCTTTGATGGAATGACAATCCAGGGTGGAGTGCCCTCTGGTGGTAATCAGGGGCACTCTCACTTGTGAATCGTGACAGTTACACACTACATGAAAGGTCATTTTAAAAAATCCATAATAGGGGCACTTTAACTAACAAAGAGCGGTTACACTTTATTTGAAGGTGTCATTGTTACAGTGTAATTATATATTTAAGAACTGAGTAATATTATTTAACTACATGCACTTACTATAGGGTTAGGGTTTGTATTGAGGGTTAGTTGCATGTAATTATGCATAATTTACTACTATTACTATGGTAAGCGCATGTAACATGCAACAAGGACACTGTAAAATAAAGTGTTACCAAAAGTGCAATACATAATCTTCATTAATTAATAAAAATACAGTTGTTCATTGTTTGTTCATTTTAGTTTAACTAATGTTAAGAAATACAACTTTTACAACTTATTTTTAATAATGTAATAGTAAATGTTGAAATTAACATGATCTAAGATTAATAAATACTGTCAAAGCTTTGTTCATGTTAAACAAAAATTACCTGGTGAACCTTAAACTTCTGTTTGAACATTTGAAAGATGTTTTGAAGGAAACATTTTCAACAGTTTTACGTCTCCTCATTCTCTCATCATCACCTGTATCGGGGCTCCTCTGACGTGTCTGATGTCGAAGTGAAGCAGGATATGACATGGCGAACGCGGCGCTCAGTGAAAGAGCGCAGAAGTGAGGCCTTCGCAGCCGAATATTCAACAGAGCTGTGGAGAAATGATATAAATATATTTATATTTTCAATTGTCCCCTGTAAATTATGGCAACGTCATAAGCAGACCAAGTTTTTACCCTGCTTGAGCGTCTACTGGGCTCGGGGATCGGGAGGGGCTGCCGTCTGTGGGCGTCGCTTTGCTGCCTTGATCTTTTCCCAAACACACCTGACTTTCCATTTTGCTCTGTAAATAAGAGAGCAGGGAAGTTACAACAGTGGGCAGGACTGTGTGTGAGAAGTGATATGACTGACGCTCCTTACTTTGCTGTCAGGTCGTGTATGCTGGCTGCTGCTGGTGACGTTCCTCCGGCGAAGAGCCTCTGCTTTGATGACATCATCAGACAGTGTTGGGCTGAACGTCACCTGGACCAGACGCCTCTGTGGAGACACACACAAACAGACAGAGGCACAAAAACTTCAGGGCAAACAAATAAGGGAGACGAGGAGGTTGTCACAAGGCCTAAATCTCACTAACTACAAGTATTTGAGTCAAAAATGCTTATTTGTGTAAGTTTACTTTTTCCATAGCATATCCATGTACAGAAATAATCATTTTCAAGTTGTTTCAAACATCTAGTACAGTGTTTCCCAACCTTTTTTCAGTCATGGCACCCTTTGAAAATGTTCTCCATTTTGTGGCACCCCCTCGCATACGTTACGCTAGGGGTGTAACGGTACAGATTGCACACGGTTCGGTTTGTATCTCGGTTTTAGGTTCACCGTTTCGGTACGGTTCAGTATTTGCTATGTTCAGGGAAAAAAGGACTACTGTCAAATAAAAATAAAGAAAATAATAAGAACAAATCATTTAAATACAAGCAGCAGCACAAATAAATACTATTGAGCAAAGATAGGCCTACTAATAAAATAAACTATGCTTTTCAGGTTTTTCAGGTACGTCTAACATTAGTTTTCAGGTACAGAAATTGATCAAATGTAAAATAACATTTCATATTTGACTGTATAAATTAAAGATTAATCCTATTAAACTTACAAAAGCTATTCAATCAAGAGCAGTGAGTGATGTCCTTGTCTTTTGTTGTTTGACATTAAACAGACAGCAGTAAAGGCTACTGCCCCTTTAAGACCTAATGCACGGAAATGCGTCATCTTTCTGGACTGTATAAAGTTTACTTAAGGCATATACAGACTATGTCTGCTAGAATACTCATCAAGATGGACATGTTGACATACTTTTTGTGTGAGTTTGTCCGTTCAAGAGCAAGACTTGAAAGAGAACTCAATATTTGCGGGCTGTGAGACGTGTGCGCGCTTTCGGATGAGTGCACAGAGACACATTTTCTCACTGCGCGCACAACTTCTCATTCGCGTCTTCTGGCACTACACCCGGGTGATGACGGCGAAAATGACTGGTCATATTCGAACATACGCCAGCACTCACAGGCATTGAACAAAGTTTACAAAGAGAGAATTATTAGAAAAAATATATATATATTTGAAGGACTTTTACACGGCACCCCTACTCTCATCTGATCTAGTAAATGAAGATGTTTTATTCACCATTTTAGGGTCCTATCATACACCCAGCACAATGTGACGCTAGGCATGACGCAAGTGTTTTTTGCTAGTTTCAGCCCGACGCAGTTCTCATTTTCACATCTAGCTCCACGTTGTTTAAATAGCATATGCACTGGCGCCATCTGTTCACCCATGGGCGTGCTGGTCTGAAAACCAGTTGTGTTCAGGCGCATTGTTGGCGGGTTGCTATTTTGAGGAACTGAAAACGACATTGACCAACAAAAACCTGCTCTAAAGTCAATAGCGCAGTATTTTTTGTGTTATTTAAAGGGGGTGTTAGTAATATGAGCCTATAGGCGGTGCACAACGCGCGTACACTCTGCTTATTACACACACAGGGACGCGCAGCAGCACACACACGTTTAAATATGAAAAATAAAAGATGTACAAATGTAAAAGATTATTATTGTGTACATAAAGATAAAAATAACTACATGTCATAATGGATAGTCATTGCGTGTATCAGAATTACCTATTTGCTACTTATTTAACCAATGGCGGCAATACACACATATATTTAAACTGACTCGTCAGGTTGACGGAGGTGTCTATATTGCTCCATGTAAATAGTGAATCCGCCATGGTGCGAGCGCAACTGGCTTTTAAAGGGAAAGGGAGATGAGACTCTGATTGGTTTATTGCACGTTACGTCCAAAACACACCCATGACTCATTAAGAGACTAGGGACAACCCTTTTGGTGCGCTGGTGCGCTGAGTGTTTTTTCTGTCATTAAACTAGCAAAAGTGGATTCGGACATATCCTAAGTGCACCTGCGCCATGAGCTTCAGACCATGATCAGATTGTTTAAATAGAGCCAATAAAGTTAACTAGAGTTTTTAGATATTTTTCATTAATGTCAGGTTGGATACAATTTCTAAATATTAAAAAAATAGATGTGTGCAAACTGTAAAATGTATTTAGGAGCATGTGTGCTAATAAAAAAGCATAAAGCATAGACATTTTACAATAAGAGACCCAGGGCGTTTCTCAACATGCGTTCTTGTGAAACGTCATCAGTCGCTGCCCAGGTACTGTCCCAATTCAAAGTTCACTTCTAGCCAAGTACAGTTCAAATCCTCTGATGTGTCCTTGATCCGCCCCTTTAATCGAGGATGCTTCAGGAGGTGACTTGAGTGGACTTGAGACAGACAGATATCACAGAATGCATCTCGCGCCAGCAAGCACCAATAGCGGAATTTAAAAATACTATTGTTATTGTGTCGTGAATTTCTACCCCAATAAGGGTAGAAGTATTCAATAGTCTTTTTGTGGCCCAGATTTAAAGGTATGTGTCTATATATAATTTGATTATCAAAAATAAACATTTTATTAGAAATATTCACAATAGTAAAAATGTGACAACTAGCCACAATCTCCCCTCATTGATGAATCAAAGGCATGAAGCAACTGAAAATGGACAAAAGCAAAACTGTAGTAATGAAACAGGATAATAAAACAGAACAAATGTGAATGATTTTGCTCCAGTGTTTAGCAGTACCTGTCCAGGCAGCACACGTCCTGAGGCAGGAGTGATGGTGAGGTCAGAGTTTTCAGGGACAGAGAAGGCGAAGAGCCGGGCCGCGGCCCCAGGACCGGTGCTGATACGGTTCTCCACATAGAGTACTGCAGTGCTCCAGTCGCCCAGCGCCGTCCCTCCAAACTCAACCAAACAATCAGAGAGTTTCAGAGAAGGCTGGACGCCAGTCGCGTGACAAGATAACAGGAAGTCTCTGAGTCAAGAACAGAGAGAGAGGCATATGAGTTAGAAGAATTAAGAACAACTAGAGCAGGTTTTCCTGCTTGAATGTTGATCATTTCCTCACATTCTCCATTGTTGCAGTTCCCCCCTTCCCAGTCTGTCAGTAACGCTCTGTTTAGTTCCTGTCTCTATGAAGCCCCTCCTTCTGAAAAGCACAACATGCTCCGATTGGTCGGCTGGAGCAGTGTGTTGTGATTGGTGTTTGGGAAATGTCCCGCCCTTTACCATAACCGGCAGTTTCAGCACACTACTAACTAACTCAACCAGGCCCCGCCCCTTTATTCTGCATATGAATTATTATAATGGGGAATATTGTGACGTGTTGGTTCCCGGAAGAAACTCAAGACTACAATGGAGGCGTTTCAGGGAGTTTAGAAACACTGACACTGATAGAGAGAAGAACTGGAACTGGAAAGTATTGTCCTTAAATTTCTGTTACATTCCTCAATTCATAGTTTTCAGTCATGTGACTGCAGCACAAGCCTGTCAAATTTCCATCTTAAAGGGATAGTTCACCCAAAAACGAAAATTTGATGTTTTTCTGCTTACCCCTAAGGCATCCAATATGTAGGTGTCTTCGTTTCTTCAGTAGAACACAAATGAAGATTTTTAACTCCAACCGTTGCTGTGTGTCACTCATATAATGCTTGTCAATGGAGTTGAATTCTATTAGAGTAAAAAAAACATGGACAGACAACTTCAAATTAAACCCAGCGGCTCGTGACGACGCATCGATGTCTTAAGACATGAAACGATCGGTTTTTGAGATCGGTTACATATACATAGATTCCTCATTAGTGCCTGCGTGGATCATGGCGTGGATCGCTCGAATGAGGAATCTACGTATACATATCTATGACCCGGCCGGAATTTTGACCTCACCTACGGGAAGTGATGGCAGTCTGGAGAGCTGAAGCGTTCGTCTGATATGAGAATATTTGCATAAATACCGTTCGGTTTCTCTCAGAAACCGATCGTTTCGTGTCCCTCTAATGCATGAATTCTGTTTTTGCATAAAAAAAAAATGTAATCTTATTTTCTTGAAGATTTAAGATAACAGATTAACAAACAAAATTTTTTTTTTTTTTAAAACCCACCCCCTTAGCAGATTTTATTTTGTTGCCTCAGGGCAACGCTATGCAGTATAGGTAGTAAATCACAGAGAAAAATGTAATATTGTCTCAATGTTTATTAGGAAAATCAAGAGGGAACTGTCACTCTTTTCAATTAATAATGGGTTTCAAATATTTAATTGTAGCATTTGGTCCATTTACACGCATCAAACAGTGGCAATTTTCCTTTTAAAAACACTTCAAATATGTCTTAGCAAGTAAAAAGTATTTAATCTGACTAAAACTTATTTGTCAATCCATCAAACAGAGGTAGTTTTCTTTTTTCAAACACTGTAGAACCTGTTCGAACAGTTCACTTTCTCACTCTAGAATGTACATTTCATGAAGAAAATGTGAGTGGTGCTTGCCATGGCAAAAACAATCCTCTCGGATGCTACTGGGATGCAAAAAAGCCAAGCAACATGTCTGTAGGTTGTTCTGGGGCTGAGATATGGCTTATTAATGTGTTTGTACTGTTGCTAGGGTACTGTACATGGTTGCTACGATGTGTCTATACAGTTCTGGGGGTGATATTTAAAGACTATTGGCCAATCTGAGTCAAAAGAGCCCACCCTCATGACTGTACGATGTTCTGGGGCTGAGATATGGCTTCTTTATGTTGCAATACGGTTGCTAGGGTGCTCTAAATGGTTGCTAGGGTGTGGCTATACAGTTAATGGGGTGATATTGAAAGACTATTGGCCAGTCTGAGTCAAAAGAGCCCAACTCTGTATTTCTACAATGCTCTGGTACTGAGATATGGCTCGTTAATGTTGATATATGGTTGCTAGGGTGCTGTAACTGGTTGCTAGGGCGTGGCTATGAAGTTATTATTATTATTTTACCATATTGTGCACAAATAACATGTAATGATGTGTGATAACATCCAAACACATTGTCAGCAAAGACCTCCATAAAAAGTACCCCTTATCGCATAACGTTGCCCTGAGGCAACAAGAAGAAAAACTGAATTTCTAAACATGCTAAATTAAAAAAAAGTTAATAAAACTTGACAAACAACTTCTCTACACCTTCATGCACATACATATATTTTTTATTTACAGTTCATGTCATTGTAAATAAGATTACTGAAGCAAATAATCTTACCTTCTTCTCACACCATGTGCTCATGTGACCACATGTCAGAAAAGGAAGCCCCGCCTTCAAATGATGCTTGATAGTGACTCCCACACCTTATTGGACCATTCTATAGCAATCATTTGACCATTTTGATTGGTTGCAATTATTTAAAGAAACATGTACTGGAAATTAAACTTAAAAACACTTTCCGTTGCCTGAGAGCAACGCTATGCAGTAGAGAGTTAAGACATCAATGTGTCATCACGAGCCGCGGGGTTTAATTTGAAGTTGTCTGTCCATGTTTTTTTTACTCTAATAGAATTAGACTCCATTGACAAGCATTATATGAGTGACACACAGCAACTATTGGAGTTAAAAATCTTCATTTGTGTTCTACTGAAGAAACGAAGACACCTACATCTTGGATGCCTTGGGGGTAAGCAGAAAAACATCACATTTTCGTTTTTGGGTGAACTATCCCTTTAAAACAAAAATATGTGAACAAGATGCACGTTTTGGGCACTTGTGATCCATATACAGCTCCTGCTGCGGTATTTCAGTCACTAAAAACAGCGGGACGTTTTTAAAACGCTTCACTGTAGGGCTAGTTGCACCAATAAGGATTCAATTAAGCAAAGTTTATCGCTAATCTGGGATTTGTTGATATGAGTTTTATTTTAAATCGAGTTGTTGCACCACTTAATTTTAAACACAGATTAATCACGCAGTAAAACCATTAGAATTATAGAGCTGATCAAGCAGCAGACGGAGGGTGAACCGACGCCAGGTTAAAGAATCTTGTGTTGCATTAATATTCTGTGTTCATCTGCTTTCCTGTACAAAGTTATGCATCATCAAAAAGGTGTATATTGAATTTGGTATTTTAATATCACTGTCTTACTGCATTAATACTGACTTCAAACCTGGTAAAAATGACTGGCAGTGGCGGGCAATGGAGGAAAGCCTTGTTTTGCCCTCCAGGTGGGCGTTCCTAAGGGTGTGACGTCATGTGAAAACTATCAATATTAACTTCTTGTTTATCGATTGGTTGTATAAAAGTGATGACAAAATCGTGTTTCATCCACAGAATACATACTCCTTTAAACTGTTGTATAAAAGCAACATCGCACAATCAAGAGTGTGTTATGGCTCTATATCATCGGCACATATGTGACCCTGGACCACAAAACCAGTCATAAGGGTCAATTGTTTGAAAGATTTAAACTGAATAAATAAGCTTTCCATTGATGTAAAGTTTGTTAGGATAGGACAATATTTGTCCGAGATACAACTATTAAAAAATCTGGAATCTGAGGGTGCAAAAAAATCTAAATATTGAGAAAATCTCCTTTAAAGTTGTCCAAATGAAGCCCTTAGCAATGCACATTAGTATTAATAATACATTTTTGATACATTTATGGTAGGAAATGTACAAAATATCTTCATGGAACATGATCTTTACCTAATATCCTAATGATTTTTGGCATAAAAGAAAAATCAATCATTTTGACCCATACAATGTATTTCCACAAATATACCGTGTGACATGACTGGTTACGGGTGCAGGGTATTGCTTTATTGCATCACCAAAGCAAATGAGAAGGCCATTGGCTGCTCAACACAGAAATGAATAGAAACAGATAGAAAACTCCAGGTATTATAGATACATACTAATTTGGACTGTTGGCCACTAGATGGGGCCATCTGAGTTAAAGCCAGACAGCAATGGACAACTTTTTATGGTAAGCTGCTGTTATATATTGTCAACTTTGTGTATATATGATCTCATTTCACTGAATTACACATCCTACAGTGAGCTTTTGTGCTCTTTATGGATATCTGTATGTGTTAAGTGACATTTCCCCTACCTGTTAATGCTTGTTTTGCAGGTGAGTGTGAAGTTGTATTCCCCTGCTTTTGACGCGCTGAAGATCAAGTGAATGTCCAGGCTTTGAGAAGGCAGCAAAGTGCCAAAACCGTCATTAGGCTGGACATCAATAAACTAGAGAGAAAGAAACATATATTTGTACATGTGTGTTTATATCTCCAAGGCCTCTGGTCTCATAAATACAATTTTTGGTAACACGTTATAATAAGTATAGTGTAATAAAGTATTTTACGAATAATTTGCAAATAGTGAATTAATAGTTTATAAACGGCAGTTATACATTAATAGACTGTATTCAAATAGTGAGTTATTCATTCATTGTCACTGTAATTAAAAGTGTAATTGGTTAATTAGCTCATATGTAAAGAGTTAAATAATGCTTTGTTAACAACATATTGACAGTAAATAGTTCTCATTTTAGATTAAGTCACGGAAAATGGGGAAATTAATTAAGTGCTTTAAACCAACCTTTATTGGGCATTAAGAGCATTATTCTTAAAGGAACACGCCACTATTTTTGGATAATAGGCTCAATTTCCAACTCCCCTAGAGTTAAACAGTTGAGTTTTACCGTTTTCGAATCCATTCAGCCGAAATCTGGGTCTGGCGGTAGCACTTTTAGCATAGCTTAGCATAGATCATTAATTCTGATAAGACCTTTAGCATCTCGCTCAAAAATTAGTTTCCAAAGAGTTTCTATATTTTTCCTATTTAAAACTTGACTCTTCTGTAGTTACATTGTGTACTAAGACCGACGGAAAATGATAAGTTGCGATTTTCTAGACCAATATGGCTAGGAACTATACTCTCATTCCTGCGTAATAATCAAGGAACTTTGCTGCCGTACCATGGGTGCAGAGGCGCAATCATATAACACAGCGCCTGAAAATAGTCCCCAGCACGCTCCCTGTGCAAGCAGGTTGTCACGTTGGCTATGTTGACGGAAGTTAGCTTATTTTCAGGCGCTGCGTAATATCATTGCGGCGCTGCACCCATTGTACAGCAGCAAAGTTCCTCGATTATTACGCAGGAATGAGAGTATAGTTCCTAGCCATAACTTTTCATTTTCCGTCGGTCTTAGTACACGATGTAACTACAGAAGAGTCAAGTTTTAAATAGGAAAAATATCTAAACTCTTTGGTAATTTTTTTGAGCGAGATGCTAACGGTCTAATCAGATTCAATGATCTATGCTAAGCTATGCTAAAAGTGCTACTGCCAGACCCGGAGATCGGCTGAATGGATTTGAAAACGGTAAAACTCAACTGTTTAACTCTAGGAGAGTTACCCATTTCCAAAAAAAAAAAATTAGTGTTCCTTTAAGAGTTCGTTAAAATCCCCAAAGCTAAACATAACCACTTTAAAATAAATAAATAAATAATGCTGTCAATATGAATTACATACAAATACTCATAAGATCACGTTGTTAAAATACATCAGTAAGGGTTAGGGGAGAGAATATACAGTTTGTACAGTAAAAAACTCATTATTTCTATGGAAAGTCCCTATAAAACATGGAAACACAATATGTGTATGTGAATGTGTGTGTGTTTAGCAGGTCACTTTTTATTTACTATCACATATTTGAGTAATCATCATGAATTAGGTATCATTCAAATCCAAATTCATCCTGTGAAAACCATTTTGAAATTGGACATTGCGTTACCATGGAAACAGTAAATACTCAATTCTTTTAGCGGGCTCCTCCCCTAGTGGGCGGTGTCGGGTTTCATGTTACAAAATTTATTTTGACTAATTAATTTTTTCTTCTTCAATAACCTACTGAGTGTCTTCTTTAAAACAAGACCAAAAATAGATTCTTGAATTACAACAATTTAAGTTTGATTAGTGCATTTTTACATCTATTCGCAAAAAGGGGGGCGACAGCTTAATAATAATGCAATTAATGTCTAATAAAGGTTGATTTAAAACACTTAATTCATGTCATTTTCACATTTTCTACTGCACAAGTTACAAATATTTACAAATTTTATTGTTAAAGCATTATCTAATTCTTTACATATGAGCCAAATAAAAAATAATAATTTGTTAATTATAATGACAATGAATGAAGAACTCTGCCTATTAATATATTAACTACAGTTTATAAAATATTAATTAACTACAAACTAATAGTAATGATTTGTAAGTACGTTATTGCATCTCTCTCAGTAACTGCTTTAAAGTGTTTTGACTGAACTTTGATTTTAAATAATTTCTGCAGATTTGTCTGAATGTGAGCCCATCTGTCACAGGACAGATCACAGAGACCAGATTTTCCACATTTTGATTCACTTGATATTGGTACAATGAAACATCACACTTCAAATACACAAAATGTGAGCAAAAGTCTAAATGCGTTTTTTTTTTTCTTTTTTCATTTGGGCAAAACACTTGCACGTTCAGCTGTGTGTTTGTATTGTTTTGGATTTGATTCAGCGCTGTTATAGAGTATCAAATGAGTGGCATGTGTGAAGTGTGTTCACTGGATAGTGTGCTCACCTTGGGAATACCCATAAAGCCAAACTCCTGAGGCAGTAAGGAGCAGTTAGTGAGACGCACTGAAATCCGTCTGGACTCATAAACGGAGCAGTGTCCAAAGTCCAGCTCAGTGCAGTCAAACAGCAGGTCGGAGCTGGTGACGACAGCATGGGCCGTAAACAGGACAGGCCTCACCTAGTTAAAGCACAATATCGGTGTAATTCAATCAACCCGTGTCTCCATTCTAAACATGACTGTGCAGTGATGAAGCCTGACATAATCATCATATCTCCAGTATTCAAACACGTCCTCCTCTTTGAGGGCAGATGGGCGTAACGTGTGAGTCTCACATGTAGGACGCCTGGCTGCCTGGTTCTGATCCTGTCAGCATGCACACGGCTCTCTTTCTTTGCGTCTACCATGTGCCCACCTTTTTTTCCCCCTTTTACCAAGCCCCGTCATTTAGCCCTCGTCTTGTCCTCCAGTAATGCTGACCAAGTCTATAGGGGCCAATTTCGAACCAAAGAACCGGTTCAAAATGAACAAATCAAACCTACAGGCAGAGTTGAAAGTCAGCTTTTCGGTCATGTCTGATTCAAAAAGAACCGAATTAACCGGTTCTTTGGTTTAATAATCTGGACATGCTCATTGGCTCATTCGGTGCAGAGCAAGGAGTGTGTGAGCTACTTCACATGTGCGTCCTGCATTATCCGCCCAAAACTAAAGTTGGATCACTAGTCTTCACATATCTCTGGTCACTGGTAATCAGTCCCTAACCTTCCATATTTGTCACTAGTCTGGATTGATTCCCAGTTTCTGATCTTCTTCCAGGCTCTGACTTCGCCCTTGTGTTTGCCCTCCGGACAGACTGGATCTGACCTCTCTCTCTCTCTCTCTCTCTCTCGGCCAGCTGCCCTACTGGTGGGAGTTTGTCCTGTGATTCAGTGAACAGCCGGCTGTTCCCCTTTGTTTATCCTCTAAATGTTATTCTCTAAAGAAAGTGTCTGAATTTGGGTCTTCTGGCACTGTTCCCTGACAGGCTGTGTTTGCACCGACACAGAAATAGCTCTATTACATTCAAGACATCCGACAAGTTGTCAGTTCTTTTTTATGTTGTGATTTTAAAACATTCTCAACTGCTTTGCTTTGTAATATTCATCCCTCACTCGCAACCTCTAACAAATCCTTCCCTTGCTGGTCAAAATGACCTGATGCCCTAAAATTATACCTTTTTTTTATGTCCAGAAAGCTTATATCATTGAATTTCTATTATAGTTTTTCTATTCAAATGGCAAATGGCTCCAAAAGCCACACCCACCATCATAAGTAAAATATCTCTAAGCTCTAAAAACTCTTATTAACTTCTTGTATTCTTATTTTGTTATTCAAGACATTTCAATCAATATCAAACACATATAATACTGTATAGTGAGAATTGACATTAAATCCAATAGATTTTGGGTATATTTCGGTGATCTCCCAGGAGAGAAAATCAGGAGTTTGGGGGAAGTTTCCGGTAAAAAGGAATACATGTAAATTAGAGCCATTCTCAGTTGATTGACTCAGTGGGACGTCGGCCGCGAAAAGTGTCTTCTCAGTAAGTAATTGTCTTTCGCCAGACAATCTGGAGTTATGCAAATTTTCACAGTCTTTCAACATTATTTAAACTTAAATTCAAAATAGCTCTCCATTACATTCATAACCAGCTCAAAATATCTCACATTAGGCCAATTTGACCTCTTATAATATAAAATGGTATTTCATGACTCTAGATGGCCTTATAGCTCTATATGAACTGGATGAGATGTTCCGCTGGGTCCTAAAGTCGGTTCTCGAGTTTATCTCTTCAGAATGCATTCAGATTGTTACGGTCACCAGTGAGAGTGCCCGTGATCACCACCACCAGAGGGCACATCAGCCTGGACTATTGCCATAACATCTCAGACTACATTTCCCATAATCCTTTGCCATGATTGTTTTCTCATTAACCTCATTAGCCATCCTATGTTAACTCTGCCATTCACTGAGAAGTCTTGTTTAGTGTAACAACTGCAATTCTGAGCGTTCTCCCTGGTTTCTTATCTGTCGGTTTTTGGATTACTCTTTGTTTGTTTGGACCTTGCCTGAACACTTGACTACGATTGTGGATTACCCTTTCAATAAAGTCTTTCGGAGCAGTATGTTACACAGATACACATATAGACTTTATAAAATAATTTTTTGGTAAAGCTTAAAACTTTAGCATTTATATTTTTTTTGAGCATTTGTTAGGTTTTCTGTGTAGCTACTGAAGCATTCCTCACATTCCAGTTATTCCTATGGGGGTCAAATTGATCCTTGAGGGAAGGAAATGTTACTTATTTTATTACAACCACATAAACTCCTCGGATCCAGTCAAGTGTAGTTCAAGTGCGACAAAAGTCCTGAGGTCTTGGACCACTCAGACGAAAAATATAGATGAATAATTAGTGGAATTCCACTCTAACCAAAAATCATATAACAAACACGATAAATGTAACCATTTAAAGGAAAAAAAAATTTTTTTGTAGACTTTTGTAGCAAGGGCTAATTTACATTTCTTTCAGCCTGTGATGTCACATTTAACGTTTTTAAATGTTAATTTGTTTCAGAATGTTCAAGAAGATTCAAAAGTAACGTTCCTATGATGTTTGCAAAATGATGAAATGGAATGCTTCCTTTAATTCGAGTAAGCAGTTTTGAACATTCAGAGAATATTCAGAAATAACGTTTACATAACTGAAAATGAACGTTAGAAACATTTTCTTAGATTATATTTTTGTTAGCTATGACACTTGGGTATGATATTGTTGGAGGAGGAAATATTTGTGAAATAACTGGCCATTTTGTTAGATTATATATATAACTTGCCTGAACTATGTTTTGTAAAATTCATTATAGGACTGATTCAACTGTAGATTAATAATAGAGCTAATTGATCACCAATTTCTCAAAAACTCTGCATGTTGATTAGCATGCAATGATTATAATTAGTTACAGATATGACTAGAGTTATTTTTGAAGCATGTGATAGTGAGGTGAGGCTGCTGGGGCGTGGATATGTGCCTGCGCTCTGGACCGGGCACAGGTTTGAGATCAGTAAGAGTCCTGGCGTGAGTGAGTCTGGCTGAGGAAGAGGAAGAGAGGACGAGATCAGATCCTGCTTTCTGCTTTAGCATGCAGAGATAGAGGGATGATAACCAGTGTCCAGCTCTGAGGATTATGGGAGTTTAACCAGTGTTGTCCGCACACAGCGCTGTTGTTCAGGCGAACGTGTAGTGAGCTTGTGTTCAGTTGAGCATGTTGCTTTGCATGTATTTCAAATAGCACAGATTTGATCAAATGTGTGAAATAAATCATACGTTAAAGGAGGGGCCGAGCCATATCTAAAGACCAGAATACCACAGGCCTCATTTACACCTGGCATTAATGTGCTTTTGACGATAGGATCATGCTCCATGACGTGTTGAGTTATGCTGTAAATGATCATATTTGTTGTGGGTTCATGCCTTTTTCTTTTTATTCTGCTCTCACAATGTAAAAAAGACAACACACACTGTGTTCTTTCCTCACTGAAGTTAATCAACAATATCCCATAATTGATGGAATTATTTCACTTGATAAAACATTATCTCCCCTTTTCACTTCCATTTCCTAGCAACATCCTTTACTGACGGGTTCGTAAAAGAAAGAAAATGCAAAAAATGAAAAATGTTAAACGAAATTCCGAGCATAGGAGGTTAATTAACTGAAACATTTCTTTTGTATCTACACTAGCAACCGCATAGCAATGCCCTCACACCCACACACAATACATTTGCATCACGGCAGCGACTTATGCATGTGCAAAGGCAACTCACATTTTCACCATAAATGTATCTGGTCACACTTTAGTTTAGGGCCCAATTATCATTATTAACTACAACTTTTGCCTCAATAAACTCCTAATTACTGCTTATTAAAGGAGGGGTAAGTGGTATTTCAAAACTGCTTGAAAAAACTGTCTCGGGCCGAGTACCAAAACAAACGTATAGCCAATCAGCAGTAAGGGGCGTGTCTACTAATGACGGGGGAGAAGAGAGCGCTCAGTGCACGTCATTATTCAAAAGACACGACACAGGACGGACATTAGCCGAGCGACGACAGAAAGAGAGAGATGGCAGATAAAAAACACACGTGGAAGATGTCTGTGGAACAAAAGAAGGCTTACGATCAGAAGTATCAGCTTTCCAGCGCTGGAGAGAATGCAAGGAGCGAAGGCCAAGGTTGCTTTATTTCTTCTCGATAGGCGAGTAACATTGATTTTGTTTTGTTTCACAGAACTAATATTTGCTGGCTTTTGCTTGAATATGCTCATGTGTCATGTTTGCTTGTTTGTCCATTTGCGATCGAAGACCGAAGACAATATACTCCTAATATATGTTTGTTTCCTTTGGTTCCTCTTATCGTGATCAACATAACCCTCTAATCTGGTCATATTTGTAATATGTTCCTTAGTTGGACTGCCATGCTCGTGCTATCAAGTTGTTCATGAAAACTGTGTTTGTGTTTTTGGGATGTAAGGGGTGACTTTTTCATTGAACATTCAACCTGGATTACCATAGTAACACATGTAAAACAATGTAAGTAAAACAATTACAGTACTAAACAATATAATTTCTTACAAGGCATCATGGCATGGTTCAAGACAGCTTTAACATATTAATTCACAGTAAAATAAAAGCAGTAAATTACTGTGAAGTCAGAATCATTCAGCTGTTGATTAAGTAAATGACCCAGCATGCATTAATTTCACAGTACATTTCTGACTACAGTAATTTATTGTAAAATTAATACTCTTTAACCCTGTAAATTCCAGGCACTTTTTTACAGTGCAGCCAATATCATAGTAATATGCATGCATGCTAATAATAAGCAACTAGTTAATAGTGAGAATTGGACCCTAAACTAATGTGTTACCAACAATCCATATACACAATATCAGACCATTCCCGAAATGCCTTTCAACATCTTGTTTATATATAACACTCTCTCAAAATAACTTTTTTTATAACATTTCGAAGAGTGAGTTATTACATGTGCATCCAGCCTTAATTAGGATACAAGCATTAAGAATGCTGACTGACAATGAGCCACTAGACTGAGGCTTCAAACCTGATCTGCCACCTGTACAGTCAGAGGAACCTCCAGAACTCCTGTGTCCTTATTGAAGAAGCTTCTGGCATCCGCATACAAGCTCTGTCTATAAAGATAAGGGGGAAAAAATAATATTTTTAATATATATATATATACATATAAGTGACATTGGACCACAAAACCAATCATAAGGGTCTTTTTTTTAAATTGAGATTTATACATCATCTGGAAGCTGAATAAATGAGCTGATCCATTGATGTATGATTTGGCCGAGATACAACTATTTGAAAATCTGGAATCTGAGGGTGCAAAAAAAACGAAATATTGAGAAAATCTTTTAAAGTTGTCCAAATGAAGTCCTTAGCAACGCATATTACTACTAATAATACATTTTTGATATATTTACAGTAGGAAATGAACATTATATAATGTCATGATCTTTTCAAGACCTCAAAAATGTTGTACTTATTAAACAATAATTTTCTAAGTGCAGAACATACACTTCAGCCAATCATTTTTTTCTAATCTATTAATTTATTTTAAAAATACATTCAAATGCATTTTACACACACAGGATTTTAACGATGAAGCTCATGGCGCAGGTGCACTTAGGGCGAGTCCGAATCCATTTTTGCTAGTTTAATGACGGAAAAACGGTCGGCGGACCAGGCGCATGGTCTAAAAGGGTTGAACCTAGTCTCTTAATGAGTCATGGGTGTGTTTTGGGAGTAACGTACAATAAACCAATAAGAGTCTCATCTCCCATTCCCTTTAAAAGCCAGCTGTGCTCGCACCATGGTGGATTCACTATTTACAAGGAGGAAAGACTGAACGCTTCTCCAGAGAGGAATCCTTTTATTTTTAATATTTAAAAATGTGTGTGTGCTGCTGCGCGTCTCTGTGTGTGTAAAAATCAGTGTACGCACGTTGTAAACCCACCTATAGGCGCATATTAACACGCCCTTTAAATAACAAAAAATACTGCACTATTGACTTTAGAGCAGTTTGTGTTGGTCAATGGCGCAGTCGTTTACAGTTCCTCAAAAGAGCAACACGCCAACAATGCGCCTGAACACACCTGGTTTTCAGACCAGCACACCCATGGGGAAACAGATGGTGCCAGTGCATTTGACATTTAAACAACATGGAGCTGGACGTGAAAATGATAACAACCGGGTGTATGATAGGGCGCATAGTGACCTGAATTCAACTCTCCTATGAGCATATTTTTGATTTCTATTAACATTTATTTTGATATTTCAGAGTTATTAAATTAAAACTTTCTTGAAAATGTCATAAAAACTTATTTTCTTTACAGTGGACACTCTTGATCATTGAGCCTTTTACTCACTCAAGTTGAAACAGCTGATAAAGCGCTTCCACATCTGTATGTGAGAAGTTTATTGTCATAGACACTATAGTGAATCTGAACATGTGCATGCTTATAAAATAAATATGACGGATGCAGATTAATGTAACAGTTATATTCAGTAATGTTCTGTTTTGGCTATACCTGATGGTCATTCGCTCAGTATGTGATCACCCTAAAATGTGCAGGAAATGTGTTCTTTTCTATGATAAATTAAGGTCTATGGGCTGATGAGCTTATAATAAAATCAGATGGATTCATATTTAAGGGCAGGATACTGTCATTTCTTACCATCTCCATCTTTTCAATTTCAATGTAAATGTTCTGATCTATGCAATTAAGACAGTTTTATCTCATTCCAGCAGAGAGTTTTTAGGAATGGCTCCTTCCGAGTTAATGGAATCAGTGGGAGCGGTGCTCTTGAATTGGTTTGGCACAGCACTGTGGAACAGCTTTGCAGGATGCCACACGGCCCATCTGTCGATGGAACAAACACTCCTAACGGGAATCTGATTGGATCCTGCTTGTGAATGCATCCTGACACATCCTCTGCTCTAAAAAGCTATTTTTAGCTGACTTAAGCCACACTAAAACACACTTCTACACACAGTGGTAGGCGAAGTACACAAATCAGCACTTGAGTAAAAGTACAGATGCCCAAATAATATACAACTCTAGTGAAAGACTACTTCTTTTCCATTTTATTTGAGTAAAAGTACAAAGATACTTGATTGTTAATGTAATTAATTACATATTAAAGTCGGCATGAAATTGAAGTTTCGCTAGTCTTTTCTTCCCTATTGTGCCATGCAATAACATTATGACATTATAACATTATAATATTGTGTTGGTCCCCTTTTGCTGCCAAAACAGCCCTGACCCTTGAGGCATGGACTCCACCAAACCCCTGAAGGTGTGCTGTGGTATCTGGCACCAAGATATTAGCAGCAGATCATTTAAGTCCTACAAGTTGCGAGGTGGGGTCTCCATGGATCGGACTTGTTTGTTCAACACATCCCACAGATGCTCGATTGAATTGAGATCTGGGGAGTTTTGGAGGCCAAGTCAACACCTCAAACTCGTTGTTGTGCTCCTCAAACCATTCCTGAACCACTTTTGCTTTGTGTCAGGGCGCATTATCTGCTGAAAGAGCCACAGCCACCAGGGAATACCGTTTCCATGAAAGGGTGTACATGGTCTGCAACAATGCTTAGGTAGGTGGTGCGTGTCAAAGTAACATCCACATGGATGGCAGAACCCAAGGTTTCCCAGCAGAACATTGCCCAAAGCATCACTGCCTCCGACGGCTTGCCTTCTTCCCATAGTGCATCCTGGTGCCATGTGTTCCACAGGTAAGCAACGCACATGCACCCGGCCATCCACGTGATGTAAAGGAAAACGTGATTCATCAGACCAGGCCACCTTCTTCCAGCGTCCGTGGTCCAGTTCTGATGCTCATGTGCCCACTGTTGGTGCTTTCGGCAGTGGACAGGGGTCAGCATGGGCACCCTGACTGGTCTACGGCTATGCAGCCCCATACGCAACAAACTGTGATGCACTGTGTATTCTGACACCTTTCTATCAGAACCAGCATTAACTTCTTGAGCAATTTAAGCTCGTCTGTTTGATTGGACCACACGGGCCAGCCTTCGCTCCCCACGAGCATCAATGAGCCTTTGCCGCCCATGACCCTGTCCAGGTTCACCACTGTTCCTCCCTTGGAGCACTTTTGATAGATACTGACCACTGCAGTCCGGGAACACCCCACAAGAGCTGCAGTTTTGGAGATGCTCTGACCCAGTCGTCTAGCCATCACAATTTGGCGCTTGTCAAACTCGCTCAAATCCTTACGCTTGCCCATTTTTCCTGCTTCTAACACATCAACTTTGAGGACAAAATGTTCACTTGCTGCCTAATATATCCCACCCACTAACAGGTGCCGTGATGAAGAGATAATCAGTGTTATTCACTTCACCTTCAATGTTATGCCTGATTTTGTAATATTCAATTTACTTAAAAAATATTATATATATTATATATGAATAGACAAAAGAATAAGACTCAGGGTACAAACAAATTCAAGGTATTATAGTTGCAGACAATTGTACAAATTTACTGGGAATGGAGATGGTTTAATGGCGAAATGTTCTAATGGCTTTGCATGCTGATAAAAACAAACAAAAAACGAAACAAAACTGGGTGAAATGTGAATTACTTTCTGCCACGCACGAAAACAGGCCATATATTGTACACTGTGGCTCACCATAATGACTTCGAGAGTAGACCACCGGTTTACTGTTAAATGTCACTAATGCGCAGATTCCACGTTTGCTTTCTGCAATACTGGCAGCACTGTGTGTGAACCTCATTACTCAGTATTCTTGTCATTGCCAAGATCAGCCACAGGGCAATCGCTCAGTGAAGCACTGTCTTCACTGATCCTGAAAGCTTGTACCTCCTTCCACAGGTGAATATGCAAAAATGAAACGTTGCACATTGCAATTAGATGCATAAAGCAGTAATTTTATATAAGAGATAGATCAAACTGCACAAAATAATAAAATAATAGACACATTTACATAGAAAATTAGGTTGATCATGATCTCCCTCTGTAGTAGAAAGGTGGAGAAAAAAAATAAATCTGTGCTATACTGAAGAAAACCCTTTTGCCAAATAGGCATGAAAACTTCAACACCCATAATGCACTCAACATGTTGCCGTCGAAGGCCACTCCCAGTCTGCTCCTATTGGATAGGCTTGACCAGAGTCAAATACTGCCTTGCTTGAGTATAATAAATACTTCTTAGCAAACTTTTACTCACAATAATGTCTTTTTATTGTTCCCAAGTTGCAAGAAGAAGTCGAAGAGTAGGTTAAATGTTTCGGTTTCCAGTGAAGGATTCTGCACGTTTTAGGCAGCGACTAAAGGCGGCAAAGAATCGAAAATACAGAGAGAACATGGGACCATAAACACAGTATTTCAGGCCAAACGGAGGGGGAAAAGCTGAAAGAAATTGCCGTTCCGTCAGTTCCGTCCGAAGGAAAACGCTGTTGCATACAGGTGAGAAAACCATAATGCTGTTTAAAGAGTAGACAAAGCACAATACAATTTAGTGATAAACCTACTCTTACAATAACTGTTCTATTAATAACCCTCTGACGATCTGACTGTTCGTGGGCGGGGATAAAAATGTGCAAGTACAATCTGTAGTTTCATGAAATCTGGATCTTTCAAAAGTCTGTTTTGCATCATCTGGCAGAATTTTTCTGAAAATGAACATGAATTTCTTAGTGCAGGTAAGACGGAGAAAGAGTAAACATTGTTCATCATGTTGAAAAGTGGCTTAATCATTAAAGGGGAACTTCACCGCTGGAAAGATGAATGTGTATTTAAACTGTGTCATTTATGTAGTAGAAATGTGAAATTATTTTTGAATTTGGTGCCTTCTAGACTGACTCAACTCCCAGAATGCACTTGCTTCGCTGCCCAACGAGGCCACTCCCAAAGTCACGGCTATTGGTTATCACTTGCCCATCGCGGCACCGCCCCAACGTCGTTTTGATATTCATAGTAATAAAATAATTTCGATCAGTTAGAGAATACACACTACAGTACACTACAGAGTACCGTAATTTGAATATAGTACCGGGTTTCTACTGATACAAAGCTTAATGCTAAATCGCTGAAGTAACCCTTTAAGTGTATTTTTGGGTAATGCATGTAAAAAAAAGTTTTGTAATCTTGCACAAAGAGGATGCTCTTAAGAGCTCAGATCTCTTGTTATTGGGAAGTACCGAAGTTCTGATGTGTTTTATTTGGTTATTCTGTTGCTTGTTGAAACTGTGGCTATGTTGTACATTGAAATATCATAAAGCTCTTGTATCAAACCTATGTTTGTGTGTGAAGGATTACTACAAAAATAAAGAGGATTTACCATTCTCATCTCAAAGGGTGGAAATGGACAAATGACATCTGTCAATGAACTGTTTGTATTCTTTTACACATAATTTGTGCAACATCACAAGGATTAACCATCCACAAACACAAGTGTGTAGAAACACAGTCTAGCGATTTACATGCTATCTATCACAGTGTTTACACTGCAGATGAGAGGCACGAGTAGAGCGCTCAGCAAAGCGAGCACATTGGCACAAACGTATTTTCTAAAGATTTTGGGGGATAAATCATCATCTATGATGATGCAATGTTAAAACACATTTGGCTCTTATTTACACTCAAAAACAAAAGAAGGAACCAAGAAATTATATTTTGAGAAAAGGAGGGGGGGACTATTTTCAAATCATTAAGAATTAGAATCAGGGCCGGCCCAAGCCCTGATGGGGCCCTAAGCAGAATTTTATTTGGGGGCCCCTCGGTGCCACCAATACGATTGACTATTGTCAATTCTTGATAATTCGCACACCCAGTATACATTTTATTAGTTGTATCTGTGTTGCTTACATCATGTCTGCCTGTCATGTTTTTACCCGTATATGGTTTTTAATTGTAACAGTAGCAAGAGTGATCAGGCGTTAATATTCAAAGTCTTACAGTATAGTTCATACTGGGATATGTACTTTTTTAAGTAGTCTCTTATGCTGAATATGCTCACTTTTCCCCAGGATTCTTTGATGAATAGAAGGTTCAAAAGAACAGCATTTCTCTGAAATAGAAAGCTTTTTTTTTTTTAAATCCTAAAATTCCAAAAAAATCCTAAATTGCTCAACACTGATAATCATAGATGTTTGTTGATCATCAAATCATCATATTATAATGATTTGTGAAGGATCATATGACACTGAAGACTGGAGTAATGATGATAAATACAGCTTTGATCATAGGAATAAATTACACTTTACTATATAATTAAATTAAGCTAGCAACATATTGAAACATGCTAGCAGAATGCTAATTCATGCTAGCAAAGTGTTAAATCATGCAAACATGTTAAATCATGCTAATTAACATTAGTATAAAAATATGTACTAAAACCTGCTAATTCATTTCTACTAAACTGCTAATTCATGCTATCGAAATGTCAATTCATGCTAACAATGTGGTAAAAGAAGCTAGCAACATGCTAATTAATGCAAGCAATGTTAAACCATGATAGCAAAATGCCATATGATAGCAACCATGATAGCAACATGCTAATTCATGCTGGCAATGTATTAAACATGCTAGCATCATGCAAATTCATGTTAGTAATGTGCTATGTCATACTAGCAAAATGCTAATTCATGTTAACAACACGTACATTTGTGATAACAATGTGCTAAAACATCTAGAAACATGCCAATTCATGCTAGCAAAATGCTAATTCATGGTAGCAACATGTTAACTCATGCAAACAATGTCTTTCTTTTCCACTTCACTAAATGTATAGCTTATAAAACTCTTAAAATTTCTTATGGCTTTGTCAAGCCAACATCAAAGTTTGTCCCAACCAACCAAACTTTACTTTCTAGTTTTACATTATTATTATTATTATTATTATTATTATTATTATTATTATTATTATTATTATTATTATTATTATTATTATTACACATCTCCACTTGGTTTTGATTGGTCAGTCGTCGTCTTGAACTGTCAAATATTTTAGAAAATTTTACCAGTGTCCATGGCAACATAACAGTATTATTTTCTTATATCACTCTTGCATCATTGTTGACATTACTATTTGCAAGACATTATTAATTTTAATATATACTGCAGTCTCATGAAAAAATATATAATTATTATATATATATATATTATTATATAAGTTATTTTTACATATAATAATAGAGATGCGGTATACAGTCATCCAGATGTTATCACAAAATAAACCTCTTCAGAGAAATCAAAGATCCAAATTACTGTTTTAATTACAGCAAAAATGGCAGGCTGAATAACAGTATTATTTGACCACAGGATCCGGCCAATCAATCACAACCACAATCGTATTCCAGAGAGCCGTGCCATGATATCCCATAAACACGGTTCCCAAAAGGCTCCAGAGAGAATGAGCCGTGTGAAGAGCATTACATAAGCAGGAGTCAAGACAGATCTGTGGGTTTGGATCACAGGAGAGAGAGAGAGAGAGCGAGAGAGATGAGTGAAATGGTGCAGACGCTATTAATGCAGTTTTAATCTGCATTTTAAACCCTCTAAAGCAGATTAAAGCAGTTTCACTTCCCCCACAACAGCACGTCAGGCCCACAAAATGTTCCTTTAACTTTTATCATGTAATGCGGCTTCATCTGACCTCAAATCAGCTTAGCTATCAATATTCCGCTCTGTCAGATGAAAAATGTGGGCGAGGAGAAGGGCACCAAACACACACACTCTCAGCCTCGCTCTCGGGATCCGACGGCACTGCAGCACAGCGCGTTACAGTTAAAAATATCTCAGCAGCCTCATTCAAATTCAGCTCCTCCTAAATGTCCGCATGCTTCTCTCGGGAGAGATTTTATTGATGGTTTGAGGGTTTGGTGTTGCGAGATGTTCCTATGATACAAGTTACATGGTAAATTTCAAGGAAGGGAATTGTTAATTTTACACAACCGTCATGTTTTATGTTTGTTTGTTTTTGCTAGTACCTCCTAGTAATTGTCATGTTTTTTATCTGTTCTGTTCATGTCTGTGTTTCTAGTCTGTTAATTAGTTCAGTTCTCCTCCAGTTCTGTTCCTATGGTTACTGATTGGTTTAGTTCTGTTCAGGTGTGTTTAGTTAATTCACCTTTCGCCGCAAGTTTGATTGACAGGCGATCTGACCAATCACATCGCCGAATCTGCCGTTTTGTCGGACAAAGCAGTCAGGAGAGTTAGTAGATTAACGTCGGTGGACTTGAACTTGGTGTGTATTGACATCTTTCCGCGGTTGAAACAACATTTCTAATAGTGTTCGTTCATGTTTATATCATGCTTATCAATGAACTAGAAGGAAGAGATAATCGGAGCAGCTTTAACTGAGGTGCTACAGCGATCACGGCACAAAATGTATTGTTTAAATTTCTTTAAACAATTACAATTTCAAAGTTGAGACTTTGTTACATATCAAAAGTAACTTGCTCTGTCCTGTCTGTCGGCGTGTTGTCAGTGTCCTCTTTGCTCCGCGATGTATTTTCTCTACGTGAGAACATGTGTGTGGTGTGAGAGTGCTATGGCTTGTCGGACATAGCAACAGTAACTAAAGGGGGCGGGTATTGCAAACCGTCAATTAGCCCCTCTCGTTTGCTGTCTATAAAGGGTATGCCTGCGCTTACGCCCACTGAGTGGAAAAATCACAGAGCGGCAACATTGGTTTTCAGCGTGAATGCAGTGAAAAAACAGCAGCAGCACACACACATTTTGAAACATTAAAAATAAAGGATTCGCTCGCAAATTCCTCCATGTAAATAGCGAATCCGCCATGGTGCGAGCGCAACTGGCTTTTAAAGGGAATGGGAGATGAGACTCTGATGCGCTTCAGACCATGCGCTCAGGCCCTAAATGTTCAAACGAACCAAGTGGACAGAACTACAAGTGTGAACACACCAGACTTTGTTTAAATAACAATGAGAAATGAACAGAAAAAATCTGAAAGCCACCCCATCAAGCAAAGATTTAAGTCTAGTATTATTTATCTAATTAAAGGTGCTCTATGTAACTTTTCCGTCCGCTAGAGGTCGCCTATTCAAAACAAAGGCGTAGTTTGATGACACCAAGTTTGAGCGCAGAATCTTGGGACATGTGGTCTTCACCTCACAGCCGGTGGAAAATAATCGGGATAGGACTCGGGTAGAAATCATGTTCATGGATGCGATTATTAACGTTACTGTAGTATGAAGCAGAGCAGGACCGAGTGTTGTGGAGCTGAGCAAGGCCGCTGGAGCGATTGTTAATAAGATGAACGCAACACTCGCCTCGCGAGCAGCGGGACTTTTATTATGCCACAGTCGCTGGCGCCATTTCCGCTTTTCCGGTCATGAGTATGAGGTAACGCAGCTCTGTTTATCATATTAGATACATCTGAGTGTGTTGAAAATGATGTTATGACGTTACTCTGTGCGTTCTCTCGGCGGCTGCTATTGTGGCACACTGCAGTGAGAGTAAAGCGTTTCTTCAAAATAAAACCAGAAACCGAGGGAAACGGAGATATGACGCCATCGACAGGCGACTCCCTCACACACCTTGGTTAAAATAGCAATTTTCTCACATTTTACAAATAGTTGGAAATATTTGGGATATTGAGTACTCAACTGAACAAAATATATAACACTGGCCTAGTGGTTTTTGGATATTTTACTGCAAAAATTTTACATATTGCAGCTGTAAGTGTTGCTGTCTACCTGGGCAGAAATTTCAGCTGAGCACTGAAGGTGGATTTGGCCTGGATAAATCCTGTTTTAGGTAGGATAGACATGTGGTTCCTCATCTCTTTACACACCTTGAATGTCAATCTGAGAGCTGAGCTGGCCCTGAAAAAAAAAACACCACCAAATATTCACATTCACAATTGTCAGGAAAACAGACTGAAAGAGAAGGCATTGGGTAAACAGAAAGAACCAATATATTCATATCTGTAAGATGACTCAGTTTAAACACAATTACACTGCATTGTAAAATGTAACATCCACAGTGTATGTGCAATCCCAACCAAACATTCTCAGCAACAGAGAGCATAAAAGCACAACGAGAATCTGTGTATGCCACTCATTTAAATTAAAGGTATGCTGTACCCCACTATCTATATGGATCTAGAATAGATGACCCATTTTCCCCAATGTTGCCTGCAGCAAGAAGCTTCCAGAACAGCAGATATAATGGAAGTTCATTCTGGGAATTCTTTAAATAATCAGACTATGCAGAGCTACACTGAGAGCATCAGATCATTCAACTCACTGTTTTGAGAAGGTTCTACTCACATTTAGTGAAGCAGCTTCAGATCAATTGGTCAATGAATAAATGCCCAAGCCATCAAATAAATATTTATGTTGTTCTATAATGATGGTCCGGTTACTCATGTAACCTCGTTTCCATGAGATGAGGGAATGGGAAATTGCATCAGTAGCTGACACTATGGGGAAACCACCTTTCTCTGGAAATACAGAATCCTTATTGAATCACGCCAGTGATTCCTTCAAAGAACTAAGGTTACACTAAGTAAGCAGACATGGTACTCAGCTTTGTTTTCCTAAGACCAGACAGACCTTCCTAATTTCCAGGTTAACAGAGGCCTTTATTAACCCCCCGGAGCTGTGTGGAGCAGTTATGATGGATATAGATGCACTTTTATGGACTTCAAAAACAGAGCAACATTCACTGCCATTATAAAGCTTGGAAGAGCTAGGACATTTTTTTTTATATAACTCTGATTGTGTTCGTCTGAAAGAAGAAAGTCATAAACACCTAGGATGGCTTGAGGGTGAGTAAATCGTGGGATAATTTTCATTTTTGGGTGAACTATCCCTTTAAACCCTTGGAGTTTGAATATTTGTCCAATTGGTAACATATAATTAGTGAAAAGAAGAGGGCCCAAGACAGAACCTTGAGGTACACAAGAACTGATTGATTTGGAGGATTATTTGTGCTTCTGGCAAACAACAAATTGTTGCCTCCCTGTCAAATAAACCAGACAAAGGCTGTACAAGTTAGTCCTATTGCTGACAGCTGCAACAGGAGTTTCTCATGACTAACAGTGTCAAAAGCTGAGCTGAGGTCTAACACAGTGCTAAGAGCGCCAGAATTAGAAGCTAGGAGGAGATGAGGGAATGGGACATTGCATCAGTAGCTGAAGCTATGGGGAAACCACATTTCTCCTGAAATACTGAAGCCTTAAGGCCTGTACACACCGGGACGAATATCGCGCGCGCTTATCGCCAGCGTTTTTCGTGCCGTTTTTCGGCGTGTCTTGAGTGTTCACACCCAAGCGATTTTCACTGGCGCTGCGCCGAGTGAACGTGCACATTCAGTCGATGCGCTCCCGGTACACAAGATGGTGCTGCAGCACTTTAAGCCTCTGACACTCGCTTGTCACACAGAAGGAGAAGAGAGACAGTATTTACGTGCTTGCCAAAACCATAGACATATTATGTATATGGACAAAACCATTCACACACTTTTTGCTAACTGGCAAGCAGCATTAGCAGTTCATCTTCTTCTTTGTCTACTTACTACTTCTTCGTCGTATCAATGTGTGCTCGGCAAGACCGTTTTGTGCTTGAGCGCCACCAAGTCGTGTTTTACTGTCACTTCAGCAGCTCCAGGCACGTGAACAAAAGCGGCGATCTCATTGGTCGGACAGTTTTTTATGCGCCGCGTCAAAATAAAAAAACCAACCCGAGGCGTTTTTTTAAAAATGACGCTTTTACGTCTGGCGTTTTGCGCGTCGGTGTGAACACTCATATTGGCGCCCATTGTTTAGTCCCGAGGCGTTAAACGTCGGCGATAAACGCGTGCAAAAATCGTCCCGGTGTGAACAGGCCTTTAGTGAATCACACCAGTGTAGAGTAAAATATAGGCTGGCTCATTCGATATATAAGGCGTTGATAAACAGCATTGCCTGAGAATCTTTCAACTGAAGTAGAGCAAAGCTCGAGAAAGACTCTGAGTTACACAGTAACGTACAACGTACTCTATGAATTTGGTAATACATTTATGTTGGTTCTGTTATGTTTACCCTAAGGGGGGTGCTCTCCCTGCTTTTATCCATGCTAGGTATTAGAGTATTGGCCAGAACAGAACCATACCGCCAATCCAAACTGTATGCTAATTGTGAATCATCTTTGACGGTAGTGGTCCAAACAGAAACTCTGGCTTTTTATCACTTATCCTGCTTGAATTGACGATAAATATTACTGACATCCGCAGTAACAATTACTTTACTGGCATTATGTCCTGCAAATTAATGTCATCCTACTGATAGGCAGCACAACAGGTCAAGGTTTTATCTGTCAGTCTGTGACGCCCTGGTGGTTGGGAATACCTATAGAATACGGCTACTCTGTGACTCCACCTCCCACTGGAGGACCATACTAATACTGTGTTTGACCCCCTTTCGCCTTCAGAACTGCCTTAATTCTACGTGGCATTGATTCAACAAGGTGCTGAAAGCATTCTTTAGAAATGTTGGCCCATATTGATAGGATAGCATTTTGCAGTTGATGGAGATTTGTGGGATGCACATCCAGGGCACGAAGATCCCTTTCCACCACATCCCAAAGATGCTCTATTGGGTTGAGATCTGGTGACTGTGGAGGCCATTTTAGTACAGTGAACTCATTGTCATGTTCAAGAAACCAATTAGAAATGATTCGAGCTTTGTGACATGGTGCATTATCCTGCTGGAAGTAGCCATCAGAGGATGGGTACATGGTGGTCATAAAGGGATGGACATGGTCATAAACAATGCTCAGGTAGGCCGTGGCATTTAAACGATGCCCAATTGGCACTAAGGGGCCTAAAGTGTGCCAAGAAAACATCCCCCACACCATTACACCACCACCACCAGCCTGCACAGTGGTAACAAGGCATGATGGATCCATGTTCTCATTCTCTTTACACCAAATTCTGACTCTACCATCTGAATGTCTCAACAGAAATTGAGACTCATCAGACCAGACAACATTTTTCCGGTCTTCAACTGTCCAATTTTGGTGAGCTCGGGCAAATTGTAGCCTCTTTTTCCTATTTGTAGTGGCGATGAGTGGTAGCTGGTGGCGTCTTCTGCTGTTGTAGCCCATCCGCCTCAAGGTTGTGCGTGTTGTGGCTTTACAAATTCTTTGCCGCATACCTTGATTGTAACGAGTGGTTATTTCAGTCAAAGTTGCTCTTCTATCAGCTTGAATCAGTCGGCCCATTCTCCTCTGACCTCTAGCATCAACAAGGCATTTTCGCCCACAGGACTGCCGCATACTGGATGTTTTCCCCTTTTCACACCATTCTTTGTAAACCCTAGAAATGGTTGTGCGTGAAAATCCCAGTAACTGAGCAGATTGTGAAATACTCAAAATTGCTTCAATCACCTTTCTTTCCCATTCTGACATTCAGTTTGGAGTTCAGGAGATTGTCTTGACCAGGACCACACCCCTAAATGCATTGAAGCAACTGCAATGTGATTGGTTGATTAGATAATTGCATTAGTTAAATTAGAGAAATTGAACAGGTGTTCCTAATAATCCTTTAGGTGAGTTATAATTCAATGACAAATGTGGATCTTGTCTTGATAAAAATCTAACTGGTGCAATTCACCTGCTTTGAACTTCGATGCTGTCCTGATAAAGGCGATCATACATGCAGATTTTCAGGTCAATATTTGGCTTGGTCACCCACACAGGTGCGCTCTCTGCCACGCCACAAACGGAAACCACAATCTATGCATTCAGAAACAAGGAGAAAAGTTAAGTTTATTTCAAGCACATATGAAGTATGTAAATATAAAACATTGTTCATAATTATGGGAAAACTCTACCGGTTCACAACTAGGTTGAGAAAACATGATTTGGAAATCCAGTTTTGCCTCTCCCGGAATGGTTGGTGTGAAGATGATGGGTATTTTGACGCTCATAAATGGGCCGACTTCACCTTCATAAGCCTGCAAAGAGAAGACCTGTGTCACTTTTCCATTTAATGTTCACACCAATGTGAGATCCACTATGAATGAATTGATAGTGGTGTTTCCCAAACACCAATGTCCACCACAGAGATGATTTAGAATGGTAACAATGGAGACCTACAGGATGCCTATTTGCAACATGGATAAACATTTGTCCGCTCACAAAGTAAGGATTTTTTCTTCAGTGAGTAACATAAGATTTCGATCAAGTTTCCAACAGCACTGCAGTGCAATATGAGAGCATTTGGTGACACTAACACATTGAAGACTTCAACATGTATATAATAAGATACATGTTATATTTAGAGGCATATATTACTATAAATACAACATTTGCTGTTCATTGACCCTTTGAACCACACAACTCATACGACACCGAACCCAGAACAGAGGAAACATATACAGAGATAATACAGAGATAACTAAGGCCCTGTCCACACAGAGACGCTTTTAGCTGTATATGTAACAATTTTGTATCATATCAGCATTTAGTCCAGACGGATCCGGCGTTTTAAGATCCTGAAACCAGTATGTGGATACCGGAGGGGATAAATCTGAAACTGACACCCTTGTGTTGTTTTCGTGTGTACAGCCAATCCGTATATTCTGTGAAACGGTGATGTCATCACACCATGTCCTGTGTAACCCCCCCTGTTCGAACTGCCCGCTCCAAGCAGGACTTGAACCCGGGTCCACCGGCATGAGAGTCAGACGTTCTAACAAGGAGGCTAAAGGCTGCAACCTCTAGCGTCAGTCGCTAGAGCGTCTCTTGAAATCAGAGGAGTGAGGTTTACTCACACAGCGAATACTAGCTAGCCTCCGTTACACTCACCCCCCTAAACCTCACTCCCATCCGGGTCACGGCACCAATGTAACCCCTCCTGTTCGAACCGCCCACTCCAAGCAGGACTCGAACCCGGGTCCGCCGGCATGAGTGTCACAAGGAGGCTAAAGGCTGCAACCTCTAGTGTCAGTCGCTAGAGTGTCTCTTGAGATCAGAGGAGTGAGGTTTACTCGCACAGCAACTACTAGGTGGTGTAGGCTTAAAGATAAAACACAATCTGGTAAGTAGCAAATTTATTTATTGTTATTTTATTGTGAGATTTTCCCTCACTTCCACAAGAGCCACAACTCTTCTTCTTCATTTCTGTGGGAGAATTACAGCGCCACATACTGGCCTGGCATGTAAACTACATCGTTTTGAGTCGGTTTCAGTGGTTTCGTGTGTACGCAGATATTTCTTGAGACGAGAGAAAAAAAGGATTGGATAGGGAAAGCTCTGGCTTTGTGTGGATGTGGCCTAAATGATACAGATATAACCAAGTGAACAACAGGTGAACATAATCAGTGACTAAGGGAACTAAGTAGCAAACAGAACTAATAAAACTAAACCAAAACACAATGAAACTAAACAGACTGAGTTTGTTACACTAGCAAAGCTGTTTGCGTTTGATTCTTCATTGAGTTAATAATGAAGTTCTTGTAATTGGATCCTTACATTAACTTCCCTCTCTACTGGACCTGAACGTTACATTAAGTCACTTTGGATAAATGTGTCAGCAAAATAAATAAATTCAAACTTTGAGAACCAGACTCGATTTTTGCCTTTCTTGATTTGTTTTCTTAAATGTGTGTAAGCAGGTCAGTGTGTTCATACCTCCTCGATGCTAAACTCAGTAGGCTCCTGGGTGCTCTGCTCCACTTTAGCATCCACTGATCCTGGATCAGCCGTCAAAACCTCATCAGGACTGTGACTGCTTACAGGAGACACACCTGACATCACAGGCAAGGACAATTTACTCATAGAAAAGATGTACAAAATGTATACGTGTATGTTACATAAACACATACATACACACAATTATGTCCAATTAAGACACATTCTGTTCCTTTTTATAGAAACAAGTCAGTTGTCAAAGATAAGAAGCATGAAAAAGTGGTATATCTTTACTTTTCATTAGACTAAACTATTTCTATCAGTGCTTTTCAAATGTAATAAAATATACGTATATTTTATATTCGCCATTTCTATTGACTTGCCCAGTTTTCGCAATGCATTCTGGAATTGTCTTCTCTGTCAAAACGGTGTCTTAGAAGTGTTCAAAGAGCCTAAGTAAGATTCCAGGTCCTAGTCATGTCAACACTGAGGTCATGTTGCATAGTTAATGATTTTACATGTTTGCAACTAATATTACAACTTTTAAATGTATTATTGAAAAATCACTGTACCACAGGAGAAAAGCATTGTTACCTGGTCCGAGGTCAATGTGAGTGTTCTCTATGCCTGATGGGATTTCTGCTGTGTTCTCTGCGTTCAGACTGGCCATCTCTAAACTACCGCTTTGACCAGAATCCTGGGCAGAGAGAATGACCGAAATCTTGACAGAAATCTCTTTGCACAACTGTTAATCAGTGTTAAGTACCAGTGTTTCTCTGTTTATCTAAGACTTTCATCAATGAAACTGAATAACACACAAGTTACACTGTTATCCGATGATATGACATTACAAGAAAGTATTTTTTTGTCTAAAGCCCAACTCACACGGCACCGACAGACAACAGACACTTGGTCGGGTTTTGTCGGATCAGTGTGTTACTCCTGTCGGCCATTGGCGTAAATTAATTGGCTCTATCACCCTCAGTTGATTGTGTCATCCCTGTTACCTGTGTCTTGTTTATTAGTCTCAAAATTTGTCTCCGATCCGGTGTTTTAGGAGCCTGAAACCGGTATTTTTTGAAACAGGGTCCCAGAGTGGATAAATCTGAGACCGACACCCTTGCATTTTCATGTGTACACTCAAAAAAAAAAAAGGTTCTATATGGCACAAAAAATGGTTATTGGCTCGTAATCATAGGGGAACCTTTTTTAATGCTATTTAGCACCAATTTTGGTACTTCAGTGGTTCTTCCCAGTTCTAATAGTTAATGCCAAGCATACGCATTGTTTGACCCTATTTAGCTGGGCATCAGTCCCTCTATATTTCATCTCAACACCCCCAAAATTTCTCCTTATGTTTGCTAAAAAAGCCATCTCATGCATATCACTGATTACAGTTTGTTACATGAAGGCATGGGCCGCTGTCTCTTGTGATTCATCTCTTGTTCAATGAAAACAACTAAATTGCAATCAGATAAGCCACAGTTACAGATGCTAGTTTTTAGATTAACTCACATTATGCATCATGGGGAAACATTAGATTAAGGGCCAGATTTATTAACAGCTTGCGCTAGCACAAAACCTCTTTTGGTGTTAAAACTACTGTCTGGATTTACTAAAGACACGCAAGTGATAAATTACCAATGAGAAGGCGTGGACAGGGTTATTTTTGTGGCTGATCGTATTGCATATGCATTTGTAGAGGTTTCCCTTTCAGACGCAAACTTTATGGGAAGAGAGTATTTAAATGAATCAAGTTTGATTTTCTTAGGTTTGTCAATTTACTGGTGTTTGCCCCATTATTTAATGCCCCCCCAAAAAGTATGTCTTAAACCAGACGCTAATTTGCGCTGCTCTTGGTAGATTGCATTGGTCATTATGAAAATTATCTGGTTGTGTCTGTTCTTTAAATTGCGCGTCGTCAGTAGAAATTTCACTGAAATTTCCACTTCCATCTTTTAATTTGCCCCGTTTAGTAAATCTGGCCCTTAGGCTGAAATCAAGCTGAAAGCGTACTGCCACATTATTCCACCTCCTGTATCATATTTTTGGGGTATAAAGTTGGCAACCCTACCTGAACATATTTTTTGTGAGATTCACCCTTTTAGAAGAGTTAGCAACCAGAATAACTAGATCCCAAATAACAGGACTATCTCCCTCACTCAGTTTGACAACATGAGGTTGTCAGTGTTATTCACCAGTGTGCTCGTGAAGGTTTGCTGAAGCGGTCCGGTGGAGACGGGTGTCAGCGTGTAACGAGTGCCTAGAGCCCCTCTGTTGGTCAAGGTGATTACTCGTGAAACTGTCTGTCCGACCACATGAGTGCCAAAGTCCACAAGACAGTGATCAACAACCATCTGGAAAAAATGGTAAATAATGAGATTTTTAAGAAAATACATTAACAACCCACCATGACCTCAAAAATGCATAACTGTTTTTAATCACGTGAAACGTGTCATTTACCTCACACTTTTTCTTGGAGCACTTGATGGCCACAGAAAACGCGCCAGTAGCCGACTGGAAGTGAATCACACCATCCAAATCCACATCGAGCTACAACAAATATAGAAGATTTATTATTGTGGAGCATTGTGGAGCAATTTTATTATATATACAAAAGATTTAAACAAAAACCATTGGGTTTCACTTTATTTTGATACATTCTGTTCACTATAGGTAACGTCTTTAACTCTCATTAGAATAAGTTGACATGTAGTAGCACAGTTACTTATAATCAGTAGAATGTCTGTTGGAAGACCGTCACAATAAAGTGTTAGCAGATATTAAGCATATAGTCTACTAATACTCTAATGACTGCTAGTTGACACATAGGTGCAAAGTTACTTATAGTCAACTGCATGTTCAAAAGGGACCATACAAATAAAGTGTCTTACTAAACATTGTAGAACTTGAGCAAAATGAACGGCAAATGTCTGTTAGTATTAACAATTGATATTGTATTAGTATTAACAATTGATTTGCTACCAGCTAAATTTTTTATTTTTGATATCATGAATGTGATTGTTACTAGTAATAGATATCTGAAATTACTCTCCTAATTATTGATATCAGAAATAAATGTACAGATATCAAGAATTAACATTTCAACTAGTGAAAATTGAGATGTTGATATCAAGAATTTATATTTTTACTAGTAACTAGGGGTGTCAAAAGATTAATCGCGATTAATCTCATCCAAAATAAAAGTTTGTGTTTACATAATATATGTGTGTGTGCTGTGTATAATTATTATTTATATATAAAAACACACACAAGCATGTATATATTTAAGAAAAATGTATTATATTTATATATAAAATATTTATATTTATATATAATATAAATTATATAAATGTATATACAGTATATACATGCAAATATTTCTTAAATATATACATGAATGTGTTTGTATTTATATATACATATTAATTATACAGAGTACACACAAATATATTATGTAAACACATAACTTTTATTTTGTATGTGATTAATCGCGATTAATCTTTTGACAGCCCTACTAGTAACAAAACATTTTTTATTTAAAAAATACGATTTTTACTAGTAAGAATTTTGATTTCTTGTGAAATTGGAGTTTCAACTAGTAAGAAATGAATTACTGATATTAACAATTGAATTTGAATGGCAGCCTATGGTGATGTTTAACTAGTGAAATACAATTACAGATATCAAAAATGTATATAGTTGATATATTTATTATATACATTGATATAGTTTTTTAGACAGGGTAAACCCAGTCTGCCGGCGATATGATTTCTCAGGCTGGAAACCTGTACATTTTTCTATCCGTCTTCTGTTACAATTTTGCAGGGACCAATCACAAACCGGCTTATCCACCTAGCGCACTATTGGCGGGTTTAACACAATGACGGATAGAGAAGCGATGGATCATTGGTCTGATTGCTTAAAAGATTGAGCTTGGTCTGGTGATAGCCAGACAAAAAATTTTCGCTAGTGGAAATTGAATTGTTGATATCAAGAATTCATATACTGGGAATGAATAAAAGTCAAAACGGCTTGTCATAATTTCGGTAACACTTTGGAATAATGGTCATTAGTTAACATTAGTTAACTACATTAGTTAACATTAACTAATAATGTACTGCACTTATAAAGCGTTTATTAATCTTTGTTAATGTTAATTTCAACATTTACTAATGCATTATTAAAATCTTGTTAACATTAGTTAATGCACTGTGAACTAACATGAACAAACCATGAACAGCTAGATTTATATTAACTAACGTTAAAAAAAGATGAACAAATACAGTAACAAATGTACTGCTCATGGTTAGTTCATGTTAGTTAATACATTAACTAATGTTAACTAATGACCATTATTCTAAAGTGTTACCATAATTTCTTGGTTTACGAGATGTAAAAATTTGTCCTGAGAATGAAAATGACAATGATTTTTATGTAAGTGTCAAAAGAAAAGTGTGTTTGGTTCATCACCGGCGGCTCTTAAATTAGCACTTGTCTTGTCTAGATCTCATTTATGCCAATTTATGCACATCATTTCTATCATAAGAAAGTCTTCTAAAGGGCCACTCACACTGACAATGATTAAACCACTGAAAGCCAATAATGTTCAGCGGGAGTTGGGGATTTCTGGTGACTGTAGGCTATGTAATGTGGGTGTTTCCATGCCACTCAGCATAGTTTTACTTATGCAAATTAGCAGTGACACATGAGTAGGATTCATTATGAAGGGACTGATCAGCGCCCTAATTGAATTTCCCTAAAATAGTCCTAAAGCTGCTCAGTGTTAAGCATTAACACACTATAGACAGATTTTCTGAAATTACGTGTATTGTGAAAAGTGCAATACACTTGTTCGTATATGCATTCACCTTTACTATTTCTCTCAAAAATGATGATCGTGTTGGTAAGTATTCTGTGTATCCTTCTATTATTTTTTACAACACCGGCAAAAATCGTTTACACTCATCTTCTTCTTCTACTTCTTCCAGCGTGCGTGCAGTTTAGTTCTGTTGACAACTATGCGTCGCTCAACATACGTCACTAAAGCTTGGTTCACTTTAAATTTCTGACCAATCACACAATAGTTCTCAGACACCCACAAGAAAAAAGTTCTGCTCAGATGCCACAAATCCCAAACCAGGGCTGCGAGAACAAAATGATGTCATTCAGCCCTGGGAGCGAAAACTTTTTTCTCTGTTCTTGCGGAGTGTGTAATGGCCTTTACTCCGTTGCTCTGATTGGTTGTAGGTCTATCCAACTGAGTGCAGAGGCATTTTCGCCCCATAATCACAGCCCAATGGAGCAGTATCAGACTCATATTCCGACTAGAGTATGACGACGTCAGGCTAAAAGCAACTTCCAATGAGAAGTAAAATCAGCGGAGCTCACGTGATCCATCCCATGTTACTGTGAGTAATTGCCCTGTTCTCTATGATTTATCTCTACCCAGATGCAGGGATATAATAATTTCTCCGCCAAAGCATCTCATGAGACCTACAGAGTGAAGCAAAGATATATTTTCCTGTGACAAACACCAGATGTGGAGTGCGGAAAAACCTTACCAAAGGTCTAAATATAGCCTCCAGTTCACAAGCCATGCCTGCAGACATGGGCCCTGGTGGCTCGAAACTGCAAGAAAACAGGTCACACACTTATTAAATTAGTAAATAACAGCAAACAGCTTGATAGGCGACTGTTTAATATATTCCTAGTTTGTTCGTTTAAAGACACAGTACATTAGAATTGTACACATTATTGTTGTTGCACATGCATCATCGTCTGTATTACTTTTCCCTCTTAAAAAGAGATTTATACATCATAACAAGCATACATGTTGCACTAGAAATCACAATTAGTTATTCACAGTTGTTGTAACTGATTTTAATTGATTTGCAGAGTCATACATTTTAATTTTACGAGTCAGATGGACAATTAAACATTTACCTGAACCTTAGATTAAAGTGTATTAAAAATTCACATTTTAATTTTACTGTATGATAGACAATTAAGAATCAAATCACTGAGCATCTGAAATGAGTGAGGTTTCTCAAGTAAAGTGCAGATCTAATGTGTAAGCAACGGCTCCACCATAACAAGAACAAAAAAAATTCAGCAAGACATTTAAGATTATTAAATGACATTTACAAATAATTGAAATGGAATATAAACATTTTAGTTTAGGGTGCAATTTTACTATTAACTAGTTGCTTATTATCATGCATATTACTAGGATATTGGCTGTTTATTAGTACTTATAAAGCACATATAATGCCTTATTCTGCATGACCATATTCTACATCCCTTAATCCTATCCAATACCTAAACTTAAAGGATCACTACACTTTTTTTGAAAATAGGCCAATTTTCCAACTTTCCAACCGTTTTTGAATCCATTCAGCCGATCTCCGGGTCTGGCGGTAGCACTTTTAGCATAGCTTAGCATAGATCATTGAATCTGATTAGACCGTTAGCATCTCGCTCAAAAATGACCAAAGAGTTTCGATATTTTTCCTATTTAAAACTTGACTCTTCTGTAGTTACATTGTGTACTAAGACAGACTGAAAATTAAAAGTTGTGATTTTCTAGACAGATATGGCTAGGAACTATACTCTCATTCCTGCGTAATAATCAAGGAACTTTGCTGCCGTACCATGGGTGCAGCGGCGCAATGATATTATGCAGTGCCTGAAACTTTCGTAAACATAACCAACGTGACAACCTGCTTGCACAGGTTAATATTGTAAAGCTGTAGTAAAACATTGATGCTTGGGTTTTAAATCTTTAAGTAAACGACAAAAATGCCAACAAACGAACAACTTTTCGCTTTGCAATCTCGCTAGTTTCCAGCGATTTCTCTCTGATTTTTTTTCTGATCAAACTTCCATTTGTTGGTGAAATTATGGGTTTGTGGGTTAGGGTTAGTGGAAACCGACAGTGGAACTGCGGCTAGTCATATTTGGGAATAATTTGGCCAAAAATTAAAAATCTGTCATCTTTTATTCACTCTCATGTCATTCAAAACCTGTATGTGTTTCTTTTTTCTGTGGAACACAAAATAAATTATTTTGAAGAACACTGGAGTCCAAACAACTGGGGCCCTATCATACACCCGGCGCAATGCGACGCCAGGCGCAATGCAAGTGTTTTCTGCTAGTTTCAGCCCGACACAGTTCTCAATTTCACAGACAGCTCCATGTTGTTTAAATAGCAAATGCACTGGCGCCATCTGTTCACCCATGGGTATGCTGGTCTGAAAACCAGGTGTGTTCAGGCGCATTGTTGGCGGGTTACTATTTTGAGGAACTGAAAACGACTGCGCCATTGACCAACACAAACCTGGTCTAAAGTCAATATCGCAGTATTTTTTGCGTTATTTAAAGGGCGTGTTAATATGCACCTATAGGTGGTGCACAACGTGCGTACACTCTGCTTATTACACACCAGAGATGTATAGTAACGAAGTAGAACTACTTCACTACTGTACTTAAGTACTAAAAGGCAGTATCTGTACTTTACTAGAGTATTAATTTTTTCTCCTACTTCCACTTTTACTTCAGTACATATTTTCGATGAGTTTAATACTTTTACTCCGATATTTTTGTATGTGCAGCATCGTTACTCGTTACAAATATAAAAATGTTATGAATCATTCCATTCCAAGCCCACATTACCGTGCATGAGAGAGAGCGCGCGCGAGAGTGCGAGAGAGAGACAGAGCGCGCGAGAGAGAGAGAGAGAGCGCGAGAGAGAGCCCCGCGAGCGCGCATTCACTGTCTTTAAAACAACACGAGCGTCTTGCGCTCAAAATGCTCTCTATTTGTTTACATAGTTAATGTGCACTGTGAAGTAACATATACAAACAATGAACAGCTGTATTTTTATTAACTAAGATTAACAAAGATTAATAAATACAGTAACAAATGTATTGATCATGGTTAGTTCATGTTAGTTATTAGTCTAATACATTAACTAATGTAATGTTAACAAATCAAACCATATTGTAAAGTGTTACAAACAAATCATTTACCCAGAACACCTCTTGAAATGAGAATATAAGTGTGCTTACCCCATTTTTTTTTTTAGTAAGAGTGGTTATAGTAAGATTTAATCTTAATGAACTACAGTATTTTCAGGTTATTTATATGACAATATGTAGAAAAATTAACTAACAACATTGTGATTGTCCTTTAGGTTAATCATTTGAAATAATAAAAACAATATGATGTTCAAACTTTTGACTACTTTCTTTAATAACTACATAACGCAATACTTGTACTTTTACTTTCAGTACTTGAGTAGTACATTTTAAAATAAACTACTTGCAATACTTAAGTACAAAAAATGTTGAATACTTTAGTACTTCTACTTAAGTGTGGTGCTTAAAGAGCACTTCAACTTCTACTCAAGTCACTTTTTTGATAAGGAACTTGTACTTTTACTCAAGTATGTGTCTTTAGTACTTTATACATCTCTGTTACACACACAGGGATGCGCAGCAGCACACACACATTTTTGAATATTAAAGATAAAAGGATTCCTCTCTGGAGAAGCGTTCGGTCTTTCCGCTCGCATGTAAATAGTGAATCCACCATGGTGCAACTGGCTTTTAAAGGGAATGGAAGATGAGACTCTGATTGGTTTATTGCACGTTACGCCCAAAACACACCTATGACTCATTAAGAGACTAGGTTCTACACTTTTGGACCATGCGTCTGGTGCACCAACCGTCATTTTGGTGGATTCAAGTGGATTCGGACACGCCCTAAGTGCACCTACGCCATGCGCACAGATTGTTAAAATAGAGCCCTTAGAGTCCAAACAACACAAGACATTTTCTGTTCCACAGAATAAAGCCATACAGGTTAGGAAATAATGATAGAAACAGAGAGAGTCAGCAAAGGATGTCAGATGTGCCAAACTGCTCCCCTTCAATAAAATGAGACTCATAAGCTAACCCCTGAATGTAAGATGTTTATGTGATATGTGCTAAAAGAGCAGCCTACCTCACTGACACATGATCTTTCAGATTCTGTGACACTCCCAACAGCTTACAGTAATTAGTCATGTATGTGACATTTGTGAGTGTGACTTTCTTCTTGTAGACCTTCCCAACATCGCAATCCTGCAAATACAGTTCAGATGCAATTTATTCATTTTTATAGTTCTTCTGATGTAAATATATTAAATGTGATATAATGTATCAAAGTTTTGTACTTTAGAGGAGTGGATTTAAATGCACTGAGGTCTCAGATGATGCCTGTATCTTAGTTTAGTGAGTTGATGGTGTGCACAGCCTAGGTAGGCTGCTATATAATAAAGATCTTAATACTTTAAGTACAGAGCAAATGTTTTGCGTTCCCTGTGAAACTTTGCATTTGCCTGCAAAACTTTTGAGCTCTGTGAGTGAACACAAAGTTTCTCTGGAAATGCAAAAGTTTTGCAAACGAACGCAAAAGTTGAAAAAAATAATCTCATATTTTTTCCACCACAATATCCCTTTAGGGGCTCCATACTTTAAACGACTGAATTGAGAGCAAATGCCCTATGCAAACTGCAAACTGCATATTTAATATACAATATGATAAATATTTCCCATAGGATTTTAGTCCACCTTAAATGGAAATTCTCTGCCGCCCTCATTGCAATGCATTATGATACTGTATGATATATCAATAAAGAATATGCAAAGAATTATTTTAACAGGTATCATGACTTTGGTTCCTATAATTTGACAAATTCCGTTCATTGAGAGAGGACCTTTAATTCCCGAGAGTCATGTCTAGGTCGGCAGCACACTAAGTTTTGATGAAAAAGTCTGCATTCGGTACCTTAAACAGAATAATCTCTGGTTTGCTGATGAATGGTGGTCCTTTTGATTCTCGTCCCTTTATAGACTTTTTTGCTGCTTTTGAAAGTAAACCTTTGTTAATGTCCGTCTTCATGGTGGTGTAAGATGTTTCAAGATGAATGTTTTCATCTGATGTGACCTAGGGGTACAGATATGACAAAAAACAATGATTTTGTAGTTGCAAATGAAAGAATAATATTTATTTTATTATAGTGTAATAAAAGCAGCATTGAGGGAAGAGTAATATAAAAATGACTGATTACTGTGCATAGTAAAACTCGGGGCCAGTTGCATAATCATAGCCACTATGCTAAGTACATCAAAGACTCAAGCAATGGAAAAACAATGGAAAAGCAGTGCAATGGAAGGTGCTCTGTGTGAATAGCCTCTTAAAGGGTTAGTTCACCCAAAAATGAAAATTAGGTCATCCTAGGTGTATATGACATAAAATCAGAGTTATATTAAAAAATGTCCTGGCTCTTCCAAGCACATGCTTATGTATTCATGTATTGAAATTGTTACCATATCATCTTTGTGTCTGTGTTCCCAAAGGCCAGTGAACTCGGGCTGGGCCAGGCTCATCTCTCTTTTATCTTTATCCTCCATTTCTACACACTCTCCAAACTTCAGCTCTGCAGATTCTGGAGAGGAACTGACATCACTGTTGCTGTCACTGTAGGACCTGACGCAAGGTGCTCTGGGATTTGACATTAAATGCTTTTCCTGAATTAAACACAAGTGATTGTTAGTTAACCAGTTGCTTCCATCAACCTCTTTTGATTTGGGGTCAGTTGTATATTTAGTTATACAAAATACGGCTCTATGACTGTCGCACAGGATGATTCCATGTTATGCACACGCAATGTGATCTCGACTTATTTCTCTTTGTGTTGTGCGCAGAACATACAATCATTTCATTCATTGTTCTAATGATAAACATATATGGTGAGCGTCACGCTAAGCAATCGCTGGTACCTCTCTCCTGGTGTGTGCAGATGGAGGCAGTATGTTCTGCAAGAGTTTCTCGTCACGTTTTTTCTCATGGCTCAGTACAGGAGATTTTCTACGCCTCTCCTTCATGTTTCTTTCCGAGAGCAATTTAGCCACAATCTCCATTTGCGCCAATCTCCGTGTATCTTCAAATTCCCTTCAATGAAAAAAGATATGAAAAATTAGACTAGAATTCTAGATGCACCCTAGCGGCAGCAAATATAATTTGCAGCCAGGGCGTCTAGCAACTCTCCGTTGGCTTGTGAGCTGGAAAAACCAAACTCTGGTCAGGCCAATCACATCGTGTATAGAGTCGGTGGGCGGGCTTAACATAATGACGGGAGAGTTGCGGTGGTTCCGCGGGCTACTTGAAAACAAAGAAGCTGGCGAACAGCGGTCTTTCGAATCGGCTTTGGCCGCGACTCAGGAAGACTTGGAGTTAAGCTTTTCTTTGAGAAAAGAACAAAGAACAGCACTGAAATCATTCTTTAAAAAAGGAAGATGTGTTCGGAGTTTTGCCGACCGGAAACGGCGAAAGTTTAATCTATCATCTAGCTCTGCTTCACCTTCTTCGTTGCTCTGGTTGGTTGTAGCGCTATCCTATTGCGTGCAGAGGGAATTTGAAAGACAACCATTTATCCCGGCCTGCCAATGGCGTGTTCCCAGACCCAACATCTTGAAGTGGGTCTGGCTTGTCAGGCTAATGAAAAATATAAAATATCTGTCCTCAAACCTTTTGAGCATTCACATCAAATGTTTATGGGAAATTCTCACGCATGTTTCTTGTTGACGCGCTCCTGCAGTCTCAGTCGTTGGATGTGTTCAATGCTGTTCAATCCTTTGGCCTCCAGTGCCTCTTTCATCTGTTGCTCTTGCTCTCTCTGTTTCTGTTCATAGGCTTTCTGTCGTTGTTTTCTAGCATACATAGTTTCCTAAGTACATGGAGAGAAGATCTATCAATCATGGATCTATGCAGACACAAATATTCACCCAGCAAAGTTCTTCAGGTCACTTGTCCAGTGCTGCTGCGGATACATATATCATTAAAACGTTTGCCCTGTCTGAGACATACAATTTATCACCATCAATATTCTTTTGCCTCTATTCTGTACATATTTACACTTACCTGAATCAGTTTGATCCATCAACATTATTTCACTACAGTAATATTTACATCTTATTCTCCTTTCATAAAAGAAAATATTCTGGAGAACAACACAAGCAGCTGAAACATCATTTATATATTTTTTTTGTTCTTCAGAAGAAAGAAATCATTTGAATTGTCAATGATATGAGGCTAAGTAAATTCATTTAAAAGAGACCTATCAGGCAAAATTCACTTTTACATGGTGTTTGAGCATATATGTGTGTGTGTCGGCAGTGTGTGTACACAACCACTCTATAATGGTACAAGTCCACTCTTCTTTTTTTTAATCCCCATAAATCAAAAGCACTGTCTCAGAATAAGCTGTTTGTAGTTTATAGCAGTGATGTCACATTGCACAGGCCCCTCCCATGCTTGCTGACAGACTCCGCCCAATTAGCATAGACCCCGCCCTCAGAGAGCTCTACACAGTCCGCCATGTTTATCTCCTCACCAGAGCATTCAAGTCAGAAATGTATTCTTTTTAAAGGGGTCATGAACTGGCTTTTTAAAAAAATGTATACTGTTGTTGACTGAGGTTCAAAAACGTAATGAATAAGTAATAGCAGGGCTCTAGACTGCGACTAAATGGTCGCATTTTGCGACCTTTTTTCCTGCTGGTGCGACTGAATTTGATTGGAGGTCGCACTGGTGTGACAACCACGGTGCCCAACTGATAAGAGCTGCCATTTCGGTTACATATGAGAGACATCGGACGGCAAACTAAACGAAAGCGGAACGGAACCGCACTACACGTTTGAGCTGTGCTGCGCGGACCGTTTATCACCTCAGAGCAATAATAGACATTGCAGCGCGATGCTCATACATGGGCCAATCTCGATCACGCAACACCGTTACTAAACAGTGCTGGAGATCCAGTGAGAAAGCGCTTGAATTGACCTCAGTATTAATAACATTGCTACTGTGAGACCTAGTGGGAAGCGTTTGGTGCAGAATTCTCTGTTATAAAGGAGAAACATTTTGAAACATTCAGGGGTTTCAGTCCACAAATCATAAACATTCACCATGGATTTAATGTAGTAACACCCCCATGGTATTGTGGAAGAAATGGTCAAATGTTTTTTTTTTTACATTATTCATCTCAGGGTTCGTACAACCTTTTGAGAGTGAAAGTCAATTACTTTTCAAGTGTTTCACACTTTTTCCAGCACTTCAAAGCTCTAAATATTATCCAATTTTAATATTATTTTTAATGTGATGATTTTTAAAACTGAAAGTGTAAAGGTGCTGAAAAAAAAGAAACCACTATAACCAGTAGGTGGTGGCATAGGAACACTTATTTGACTTATTAGACATTTCCACTCCTTAATATATGGAAAAAAGTAGGAAGTCACAAAGTCTCATGAAAAACCAAAACTTTTCTTCAAATTGTGACTGGATTACACAGAAAACAAGTAAAGAGTGTTCCTTTTAGTTCAGTATGATACTATAGAAGAACAATAGTACATTTAATAAGAATGGAATATTACAATTTTCCTTATAATAATTTGTTTTTTGCACATTACTGTTGTTAATAAAAGTTCTTTTTTTCTGCATAACAATTCAAGCTCAGCGCTTCACAGTTACATTTCCAATAAACAAACATGTACTATCATTAGTAACTGCACTTATTAACAAAACAATGCAAAACAATAGTAATTTTAAGATTAAATTAACCTAATGATACATTTTCCTCCGCTGGTGCCACTGCTCTCAAATGTCAGTCTGGAGCCCTGTATTAGTCTGGAGCCCTGTATTAAATAAAATATTTATTTGTAATACAGTGGAAATTAGTAGATTTGGTTAGCATGTTGATTTACGGTGTGCGCCCCTACATTTTCTGGTTGTGCCCCTAAAATTTTCAGTTTGGGGCCACTGAGCTCCTAGTGAAAAAAGTTAGTCTGGAGCCCTGAATAGGCTATTTTCTGAGTCCACCCAAATGTCTGCCTTGCCCACCCAATCAGAATTTAGGAACAGGTAGTGTTAATCTGTTTTTACGATTTGTGCATTGATTAAAAACAATCTGAGGTGGACTCTGTGTTCATAGTTTTGATAAAGGGCTGTAAAATGTCTCAATCACAAAAATAAGACATTTGCAGTATTTTTTCCTATATCAACAGAAAGTAACGGCACGGCGCATTATTTGCACGCTTCAGTCTGAAGCAGAAATATTTGTTTCTGTATTGTAATAAGTTGTATTCGTGAAAATGTATCTTGTATCTTGTAAATGTAAATGTACAGCTCTGAATTGATTTTCAATTCATGCCAAGTTGAAATTAGCTAAAAAAAACTAAAACACGCTCATTTAAGAACGTGCATTTATTGCATGGACAGAGCTAGAACGTAATGTATGTGTTTAGTTCAGTACTTCATTTGCCTTCTTTGGCTTGCTGTGCTGTTAAACTGAAAGTGGCAAACTTAAATAACAGCACTTAAATAACAATGCGCTATTTCACTTTTAATCAGGTTAGGGCCACACAGGACGTGTTATTGCGGTTAAAACGCGAATTTGATCGCCCCGTTTATAAAGCCACGTCATGCACGATACTCTGCAAAACTATGGCCGTGAGATGGGAGCGCTACAGTTAAACACGTCTAGGGTTCTGTTTACATTAAAATCTATCTATCTATCTATCTATCTATCTATCTATCTATCTATCTATCTATCTATCTATCTATCTATCTATCTATCTATCTATCTATCTATCTATCTATCTATCTATCTATCTATCTATCTATCTATCTATCTATCTATCTATCTATCTATCTATCTATCTATCTATCTATCTATCTATCTATCTATCTATCTATCTATCTATCTATCTATCTATCTATCTATCTATCTATCTAGTGTATCCTCCCACCCACCCAACCAACCCCCACCCCACACACACACCCAAAAAAAAAAAAAAAAAAAGCCCAGCTAGGACATCTGCCAGCCCACCTTTCTATAGGTGCCTATAACCGGGCCTGCTTACGACTGATTGACTGTACCTGATTGGCAGCGAAACTGGCTTTAAGTGTCAATGCTGCTGTCTGCCTCTTCTTTATTAGCTCCTTCCTCCTCTCTTCAGCCTCAGCCTCTTTCTGTTTCATCCTACAACACAAGTGCTCTAAGAATCAGTTTTATATTATCTTCTTTTAAATATACACTTTATTAGACTAGGAACTAACATGGAAGCAGAAAATTGAAAGTTGTAATTCAACTAAAAAGTTTTACAAAATGTGCATGAGCATGTATGACCTGTGTAGAGTCTGTTTGAGGTAGACAGCTGCTTTGAGATGGCTAGCGAGAGCCTGTTCCTGTTGTTTCCTGTGAACTTCTGCCTGCTCTTGTAAAACCTTGTCACGTTCACTGTCAAATAGAAGATTACATAAATAACACTGTTGCCTGAAAGATTTGAACAAACATTAAGAGATTTTCAAGCGGTACTCGCCCACGTACAACTCGCAGCTGTACTATTGGGGTTCTAGCTTTTTCCATTCTTCGTGCTGGTAATAGGTTAAATACTCATTACTTTGTGTCAAGTTATTAAGATAATTTTGAGGCAGGAGAGTCAGATATGATGAGACAATTACTTAAATTGTTCTTTTGGCAAGGAAAAATAATAAATAGCTTCTACTCCATTGTAATAAACTCCTCACTTTGGATAAACCTTCAAATAAATTTAAATATGTTCAAATGTGTTGCATTGCCTCCTTTGGAATATCTGTGATTTTTCCCCCCCGCCTATTTTTACCATCCATCAGGTGAAAAATCAGCAATAAGTCTAATTGTGACATGATTTAGAGTGTTAACTCTTTCCCCTCCAGCGTTTTATTTTAAAAGTTGCCAGCCACCTCCAGCGTTTTTGATAATTTTCACAAAAATGTCATGGCCCCCAGAATATTTTGTTGTATGAATATCTGAACATGCAATATATTAATAGAAAGAACAGACCCTCTGCTTTTAAACAAAAAAAGTTTTATTCTAGCTTCATGCATTCTTTTTATCAACACTTTAATGTAAGTTTCAGAAAAAAACAACATTTTCTACAAAAAGCTGAGAAAACGTGCTTTTGTCAAACACTTCATCCACATCTGATTCAGAACGATGATCAAACACAGATGGAGTAGATCGAGTCCATCAACACCCCTAATGCTTGCACAGTCCTAGAGCTCGTCCTGGGTCGACATTTGATTTATATGCTGTTTAATGTTGGTGATCGCATTATTTTACATATGCATATGATTACATATGAGATCGCTTGTTTCTGCCTTTTCTTCACCTGCGTTTTGATCAGGAGATTCTGTACTCTTTCAGTAGATGTGTCATAGCACAATGAAAACATAGAAAATCCATGTTTGGTGGGGAAGCGTTTTCTCAAAAATAACGGAAAATTCAGTGTTTGGAGGGGAAAGAGTTAATTCCTGAGAAATAATGTTGATAGTTGAAATCGATACACAAACAAACACCCCCCTGTTTTCATTGCCCCGTCCCCAATATAAAGAACAAGCTATGCAACATAAGCAATCACTACACTAACAAACAGCTATAGTGCAAATATGGATGAATCAGCGGTGATTCAACAACAGCATATTTGTTATATAGCAAATACCAATGTTACTCACGTATCGAGCAGGCCTTCCCGCTCTTTAACGTCTCTCCAGCGCTGGAAAGCTGTTCCAGTATTAAAGGGATAATTCTCCCAAAATGAAAATGACCCTATGATTTACTCCCCCTCAAGCCATCCTAGGTGTATATGACTTTCTCCTTTCAGACGAATACAATCAGAATTATATTAAAAAAATGTCCTGGCTCTTCCAAGCTTTATAATGGCAGTAAATGGCAGCCCAAAAAAGTGCATCCATCTATTATAAAATTACTCCACACAGCTCCGGGGGTTAATAAAGGCCTTCTGAAGCATATTGATGGTCGAATCGTTTGTGTAAGAAAAATATCCATATTTAACATGTTATTAAGTAAAATATCTAGCTTCTGGTAGACCGCCTTCCGTATTCAACTTATGAACAAAGTGTAACGCCTCTCGCAGTTCAAAACGCATACGCTACGTCCGACGTCATTGACGCGCCAGTTACGCTTTTTATGTAAGCTGAATACAGAAGGTGGCCTTTATTAACCCCCCAGACTCGCAATTATATTCATGTGACCATTAACTTAATATTATCTCAGCCATCTCTTTCTGTAAATGTTCCGCTTGCTCACTCTCTCTCCTCCCTATAATGAGAGGTTACTGATTGGCTACAAGAGTGTTATGGTGCTCGGTAGAATGGACCAATCCACTTCGTTTTTTCTCTTATTTCCGTAGATAGCCAGGACTATGTGCAAACACAATATTTTTTCCAGCACACACACACAAAACAGACATCTAACAAATATTCCCAAAATTTAAATTTTGGATGTTGATTTAAATTTTCAACAGCATTTCTCAGAAATCGCTTACTGCATCTTTAACCCTCTGGGGTTCTTCGATCATTTCTGACCCAAATGTATTTTTTTTTAAATGTTAAAAATCGTAGCTTCCTTGGAATGGTCCGAAACTTAGTGACTTTATTGGTACTTGGTATATGAACACCCCAAAAAATTGGGGACAGGATTTGAAAAGTCTAAGTGGTCGTAAAAAAATAGGGGGTTATTTGTCTTTGCTCCAAGAAAACTGCAGTGGATGTGATAAAAGCATTTTATATGAAACTCTTACATTTTGTCATGTTGTGCTTTGTGTCTACGTTGTTTGATAACGCTCTTCTCTCGCTGGAGTCTGAGCTTCTCTTTCTTCTTGTCCTGAGATTGGACGTTCTTCTCCTCCAGCTCAAGCTCCTGACGCAGAGCCAAGAAGTGCCCCAGTTCGACCTCCACCTGACACAGCTCCAGCCTGAGAAGAAGGGCCAGTTAAACTCTACATCCCCAACAACAACTTATTAAAGGCTTTCTGTTAGGCAACCATGATTTGTAGATTATATCATGCCATGTCAAATTGGATTTTACTGGTTTGAATGAAATAAGAGTTTGATGAACTATGTAGAAATACTGTAAAAATACACAACTCAAGGCTTCCTGCCCAATCCACAGAATATTTACTAAAAACAAAACAGCAAAGAATAGAACATTTATGACATCAAACCCATGACCTCAAATATTCAATATTCGATGTCAGGGTGAACAACATGAACCACCATACTGGCAGAGGTACTTTAGTAGAGTTTTGCAATATCTTTACCTTACTTGAGTAATGACTTTTTCTGTTGACTTCACTACATTTTTACACATCACTAGTACTTTTTGAAAGTGTTGCTGGAGTAACTTTTGAATTAAGTGAATTTTCAAAGAGCCACTTGACTAGAAAATGAAAGTGTTTTTTGACATTGGATGCATGTAAACCTTTTGTAGGAGACTCCAAAACAAAACGAGGAAATTTTAAAATAGCATAATAAAAAGGAGCTTTAAGAGAATGTAACATTTTAAATAAATGAACAGGAGAATTTCCTCCATTGCTTGCTGACGAGCAAAACAACCATTATAATTCCAGAAGTTTAAAGCTGAGATAAAAATAAAAGAAATAATCACAATAAAAACATATATCAAGTATCAATTAAATACAATAAAATCAACAAGTATTAAGTGTAGCATTATTGTAGATATGAAACTCACTCATGCTCTCTCAGGATCATGACTAAATGAGCACCCAGATCTTCTTCCGCCGTCAGCTCGGCACACATACGCTTGTGCTGAGCTCGTAACCGGAGCACGGCCACACTACACAAAATAAAGCTGAATTACAGACTTCTATCTCTTCTTCAGGGACATTCCTTCTCAAAATTGTAATTGTTTTTTTTACCTGTTCTCAGCTTGTTTCTCTCTTTCTATATCCAGCTCAATCTGGTCTCTGTTTTCCTCCAGCTCAGCCACATGAAGGTGAAATGCTTTTAGTTCCTCCCTTGATGAAAATACATTTTGTACAAACTCAGATTTCCAAATACATTTCGTACAAACTCAGATTTCCAAATACATTTATTCAGAAGCTAAAAAATAATTGCGATCTTCATTTAACAAGTCACTGAAAATGTTGTATTTGATCTTGCGGCCAACTGATTTCAAACTCTCATTTGAAAATGACTAAACATTTTCTTAATAAGCATTGATTGTTTTTTATTGTCTTGTTTTTCAGGGACAATATCTAAACAATACATGATTATATTTTGAGTTTTAATCTATTTTTTCTTTTTCAGAAAGATGCGGTGCTTAAAGGATTAGTTCACTTCAAAATGAACATTTCCTGGTATTTTACCCCCGTCTCATCCAAGATGTTTGTGTCTTTCTTTCTTCGGTCGAAAAGAAAATACTTTTTTTGAGGAAAACATTCCAGGATTTTTCTCCCCATCATAGACTTCCACGACAACCAAAATATTGAAGGTCCAAATCAATGCAGTTTCAAAGGAAGGGCTTCAGAGGCTCAGCACGATCCCAGACGAGGAATAGGGTCTTATCTAGCCAAACCATCGGTCATTTTAAAATAAAATAAAAAATGTATATACTTTTTAACTTTAATTGCTCATCTTGCGCTGCTCTGCGGCTCGCCAGTGATTGCGCAATCTCGTTGTAAAGGTCACGCTATACGTAGGCGGAAGTACCGCCCCAAGCGAACGTACGAGGACTAATACAAAACACCCTTTACCAAAAACACTCCATCTTTAAATAACACTCCACTATAGATAGACGTTTTTAGTGCGGCGCGATGGACGCGATTCCGCCTTATTTGCGCGAATGACGTTTTTTGTGCATTCACACGTTTGAAGCGAATTCGCGTCTGACACTCGAGTTGAAATTTTTTTAACTTTGCCGTCAATTCGCGGCGCGTTAACCAATCAGGAGCCTGTTTGCTGTTGTCACGTGGTAAAGTGACGTGATGAGAAACCCCGCATATTTTAAAAATACTACTATTGTGTCACAAAATGTAGTTTTAATGTAGTTGTTTAAAGCTCAAATCTGTGGTTTATTTATAAAGAGAGCGCCTATTTAAAAAAATTATCTTGCGTTTTTGGAGTTGTGAGATCCAGGCGATCATCGGACACTCAGCGCTCATTAACCCCGGCGAGAGCAGCCTTTCCTCGGGCCAGGCTCTGATGTCCTGTAGTGGTGCATCTTGTGTAGATCTAACGGGCGATCTTTGGTCTCATGAATCTATCATTTGTTGTCTGCCAAATCGTTTTAACTGAGGGTAAAGAGAAGTTTCATAACTTTATATTTTAAGGATATTTAAATATACATGCAGTGAAGATAATGTAGTGCGTTGCCTGGACCACATTTGTGTGGCTATTAATGTTTAATATATATTTTTAACGAAAATGAAAAGAGGCAGAGTGGTGTTTTTATGACATATTTCTCCTGGAGCACCTTGAGCGCGCGTCTATTTCGCTTCAAACACTCGATTTATTGAATGGATTCAAAATGTTCAAGCATCCAACTAGACGCGGTAGACACGATTTTGACGCTCTATTCGCGTTTGGTGTGAACGCAACATTACTGTTTTCGAATCCATTCAGCCGATCTCCGGGTCTGGCGGTAGCACTTTTAGCATAGCTTAGCATAGATCATTGAATCTGATTAGACCGTTAGCATCTCACTCAAAAATGACAAAGAGTTTCAATATTTTTCCTATTTAAAACTTGACTCTTCTGTAGTTACATCGTGTACTAAGACCGACGGAACATGAAAAGTTGTGATTTTCTAGACAGATATGGCTAGGAACTATACTCTCATTCCTGCGTAATAATCAAGGAACTTTGCTGCCGTACCATGAGTGCAGCGGTGCAATGATATTACGCAGCCCTGAAAATAGGCTAACTTCCGTCAACATAACCAACGTGACAACCTGCTTGCACAGGGAGCGTGCTGGGGACTATTTTCAGCACTGCGTAATATCATTGCGTATGCTGCACTCATGGTACGGCAGCAAAGTTCCTTGATTATTACGCAGGAATGAGATATAGTTCCTAGCCATATCGATTGATTTTCCGTCGGTCTTAGTACACGATGTAACTGCAGAAGAGTCCAGTTTTAAATATCGAAACTCTTTGGTCATTTTTTAACGAGATGCTAACGGTCTAATCAGATTCAATGATCTATGCTAAGCTATGCTAAAAGAGCTACCGCCAGACCCGGAGACCGGCTGAATGGATTCGAAAATGGTAAAACTCAACTGTTTAACTTTAGGGGAGTTGGAAAATGAGCCTATTTTCAAAAAAGTGGCGTGTTCTTTAACTTCAAAATCATCCAACATCGTTCTTTTACCTTTTTTTTGCTAAACTGCATTTTTGCTAATTAGTCTTCACATGTGCGCTTTGTAAACACGGGGGCGGTACTTCTGCCTACGTATAACGTGACCTTTCTGATGTGATTACGCAATCACTGGCGAGCAAGATGAGCAATTTAGGTTAAAAAGTATAGAAATTTTTTATATTTATAATTGCGTTACTTAGTTACTTTTTATGAAAAGTAATGCATTACGTTACTTTTGCGCTACTTTTTCTCAGCTGGGCTGGGCTTGTTTTTTTGTTTTGTTTTTTATAACAAAAAAGTTATATTTTTGTGCAAATGTAAAGACCTCTTCATACCAAAATTGAAATAATAAGCCTCAGACTGAGGTAAAAATGCAAATTCACGCATGTACAGTAGAGGGCGCAGCTCAAACAAACCTTTCAGCTGTGCAGCCATTCTAGATAATGGAAGAATAGGACGCAGGAGGAAAAAGTTTTACCAATAAAAAAGGTAGATTTAAATGCATACAAATATTAGTTTTTTTTGCCCTTCCATTGAAACTGCATTGATTTGGACCTTCAACAATTTGGTTGCCATGGAAGTCAATGGTGTGGAGAAAAATCCTGGAATGTTTTCCTCTAAAAACGTAATTTATTTTCGACTGAAGAAAGAAAGACATGAACATGAGATGGGGGGTGAGTAAAATATCAGGACATTTTCATTTTGAAGTGAACTAATCCTTTCATCAAACTCTCAAACATTCTTTATATACAAAATAGAATTACAGATTGATTTCTTATGTTTTAGCTGAAATATGACCTCAACGTTTCATTCAGTTTTTCTCTGCTTTACCCAAATGCTGTGCATGCACAGTTTTAAATGAAGGCGTTCAGCGTGTGTTTACAGCTTGAATGCTCTGAACTGCTCAGTCCACCTACCTAACAGCTTTTCTACAGCATGTGCTCACACACCATGATGTACAGTTGAAAACATAGTGGGAGGCAGAGATTCACAGAGTATGAAAACCTTTCCACCCTGAGAGGTTGAGGCAGATTTATCTTATGGGAAGGGTCACGTTATAACATTAAATGAGGATACAGACCTGGCTTGTAGCAAATTCAGTTTCTTCTGCTGGTAAAAGGTGTCCAGTTGCGCCAGAAACTTTTTCAGCTTGAAAATGCGGTTCTTGTCAGTGTATTGCTTCTCCCCACCTGTGTCAGCTCCATCTTCACCATCACTCACTTCCCCTTCCCTAGACAAGAGCCAGTAATAGATTTACAAACATTTAAACATGTAGTGTAAGAAAGAAATTCATTCAGGAAATATGTATTCAATTGATCAAAATTAGCATTAAAAGGGTCCTATGATGCTTTTTCCCATCTGTCTTCAGTGTGTGATGTTGCTGTTTGAACAAGAGTTATTTTCTCTATCAGTGTCAGTGTTTCTGAACTCCCTGAAACGCCTCCATTGTAGTCTTGAGTTTTCTTCCAGGAACCAACACATCACAATATTCCTCATTATAATAATTCATACACAGAATAAAGGGGCGGGGCCTGGTTGAGTTAGTTAGTAGTGTGTTGAAACTGGCGGTTATGATAAGGGCCGGGACATTTCCCAAACACCAATCAAAACATACTGCTCCAGCCGACCAATCAGAGCACAGTGTGCTTTTCAGAAGGAGAGGCTTCATAGAGACAGGAACTAAACAGAGCGTTACTGACAGACTGGGAAGAGAGGAGCCGCAACAATGGAGAATATGAGGACATTATCAACATTAAAGCAGGAAAACCTGCTCTAGCAGAGCACAAACACAACATCAAGACTTTGAAAGAGCATAATAAAAAGAATTTTACATTGTTACATTTTTTTGTAAATGTAAATTTTAAATAAATGCTGTTCTTTTGAACTTTCTATTTATCAAAGAATAAAACAATGTTTCCACAAAAAATCTGAAGCACTACAACCGTTTTCAACATTGATAATAATCATAAATGTTTGTTGAGCGTCAAATCATCATATTAGAATGATTTCTGCACTGCAAAAATGCTTTTCTTACTTAGTATTTTTGTCTTGTTTTCAGTCCAAATATCTAAAAAATCTTACATTAAGAAGCATTTACTAGACAAGCAAAAGTTGTTGTCTTGTTTTGGGGGAAAATAACTCAAATTTAAGGAGTTTTTGCTTAAAATAAGCAAAATAATCTGCCAATGGGGTAAGCAAATGTTTTCTGTTTGAATTAAGATTATTTTTCTTACCCCATTGGCAGATTATTTTGCTAATTTTAAGCAAAAACTCCCTTAATTTTGAGTTATTTCCCCCCAAAACAAGACAAAAACTTTTGCTTGTCTAGTAAATGCTTCTTAATGTAAGATTTTTTAGATATTTGGACTGAAAACAAGACAAAAATACTAAGTAAGAAAAGCATTTTTTCCAGTGTGAAGGATCATGTGACACTGAAGACTGGAGTACTGATGCTGAAAATTCAGCTTTGATCACAGGAATAAATTACATCTTACAGTATATTAATATACATAGAAAACAGTTTTTATAAATTGAGGTAATATCTCACATTATATATATATTTTTTTTTTTTACCAAATACAGTGATTTACTCCCCCTCAAGCCATCCTAGGTGAATATGACTTGGAAGCTTGGAGGAGCCAAAACATTTTTTAATATAACTCTGATTGTATTCGTCTGAAAGAAGAAAGTCATACACACCTAAGATGACTTGAAGGGGAGTAAATCATGGAGTCATTTTCATTTTGGGTGAACTATCCCTTTAACCTGATATTGCAATACTTTGAACTTTATTGAACATTATTTGTTCAATTATTGTCATTCAACTTTGTGGTGAAAATTAACGTGATAAAATATGTTTTTAAAAATCAATATTAATCAAATAAGTAAAAAAATTTAATCAAATATGTTTATAAATAATAAGTTGATGAATGCATCAGATATCTTTTAACAATTCATTCTTTTATTTCTCCACATCCATAAAGACACCAGTCTCAGTTTGTAGCTTCTGTGATGAAAAATAAATCAAAATGAATCATTAACATGCATTACAGTTTTTTAAGATTGCTTAAGCACAATATAAAAAACAAGGCTCATTTGGTCAAAACACTACACACAATTCTCACATCCACACACACAAGTAGCTGAACACCTCAGTTCTTTTGCAAAATGAAACACTTTCAAAATTTTACAATAATTTAACAAAACCCAATTTTGACACTGTATGGCGCACACATGGTTCATACAATCTGATTCTGTTTGATTCATTTACACACTGCTGTTCTCAATCTTAAACACTTGTAAAATGTCTACTTTTCTAACGATATAACCTGGGTTCGATTTTTTTTTCAGAGATATTGTTAGAGTGAAGTATATGAATATATTGACCAAACACTACACACAAGACCAGTACTGCATATTGAAGAAAATATTTATTTCTTTCCACATTGTAAAATCATTCGATTCATTCATGCATTTTCAAAGGTTTGTTTTTTTATATCTGCTGATGTTGGGCTGAACTCTCTGTCCAGTCTCTCTCAATGTCAACCCATGGGTACAGTACTCATGGTCAACCAAGGTTGAGCGAATCGCATCTGATAAATTTGATGCCATCTTCTTTGTCCACGTCCTACTCCAGTCTACCTCTTCCTCCCCCCCTTCCCCTCTCTTCCCCTCTCTACCCCTCTTCCTCCATGGGCTCCCCCTCTCATCCTCACTCTTCCTCTTGCTGCAACATTGCCTTCCTGATTGTTGAGTTTACAATTAAGCACCTAAGTGTCTACACACCTGATGGCTGTGTTTGATTAATTGGTTTATATGGGTTATATAATTGGAAAAAACTGTAACACCTACCACTCAGAGCTGTCAAACCCTGTGGACCAATCAGGGAAGTCATCCTCAAACCTGAAGATGTCATCCTCAGTGCCTTCCTCTAAAGGAAATAGAACATGAGGCATACAAAAGTGAGTGAGTGTGTGTAGTGAGTGTGTGTGTGTGTGTGTGTGTGTGTGTGTGTGTGTGTGTGTGTGTGTGTGTGTGTGTGTGTGTGTGAGTGTGTGTGTGAGTGAGTGTGTAGCCTACATGTCTTTACCTTCAGTGTGTGTGCCAATACTCTGAGGCTCATGTTCAGTTGTAGGTGTTGAGAGATCAGCACTGTTCGCCATACCCTCGTCTCCACGTGACCTTTTTGTCCTACTATGGAAGTCAATGGGTGCCGTCAACTGTCTGGTTACCAACATTCTTCAAAAAAAATTGTCTTTTGTGTTCAACAGAAGAAAGAAACTCACACAGGTTTGGAACAACGTGAGGGTGAATTAATGATGACAGTTTTAATTTTGGGGTGAACTGTCCCTTTAAGTAAAAAAAACAACAACACTATTTTTTAAATGTTCTCTGAAAATCCAGTTTATTAAATGTTTTAAAAAGTTTTTTCTTGGTTATGCGAATCATGCAACATCATGGGAACGTTTCAGAATATTTGAAGAATATTCAAAAGTAACAAGTATAACAAAAACAAAACAAACAACATTTTTTTTTAAATGGAAAAGTACTTTGTACTAGCTGTTTTATCTGATGATGAAACTAAATATTCCAAGGCACTCGCGTGGTTAAACTAAAATGTAATAAATATATAAAACAGCCAGGCTGTATCAGGATTAACGTTAGCCGTCATATTTGATACTAACGTTAGTTACTTTCCCATGAAGTCGTGTTTAGCAGCCTAAAGATCCTCGATTATTTATCTGGCTAACTTAGTTCTCTTATAAAAAGGGAACGCATGCACACGCGTGATATCCACAGACTTTAAAAGCTATTCGTTTGACAGAATTTGCATACATTACCTACTTTTCCCTGTCAGCTTCTGGCGTCTTGAGTCACAGCGTGAGGGAGCAAGCCTTTTGTTGTTGTGTTTTCCATGGCAACAGATTGGCGCCGAGCTGTATCTTGGGAAATGTAGTGGCTGTAAGTAAACAACATGCGTGTGTTGTCTTGTGAGTCAAAGAGCTGATCATATGAAATCGAAATGGACAATTCTTGTTTTTTTTAAGGACTATTGCAGTATTAGAAATCTTCTCTTCTTCTAGAGAGTGTGCGCGTGTGAGTTTATGTGTGTGTGTGTGTGTGTGTGTGTGTGTGTGTGTGTGTGTGTGTGTGTGTGTGTGTGTGTGTGAGAGAGAGAGAGTGTGAGAGAGAGAGAGAGAGAGAGTGTATGTGTGTAGTCTCTCTCTCTCTCTCTCTCTCTGTGTGTGTGTGTGTGTGTTTTGTGATTTATGAGAACGCAATTTGTATAATGACAGGTATTACGACGTAAACATGAAATATGAGGACATTGCAGATGTCCTCATGTTTAAAATAGCTTTAAAAACACACTAAACGATGTTTTATTAAAAATGTAAAAATGCAGAATGTTTCCTGTGAAGGGGAGGTTTAGGGGTAGGGCTATGGGGGATAGAATGTACACTGTAAAATCCAACAGTGATTCTAACTAACACTTTTTAGTTAACTTTACTTAGTGTCTTAACTCAATTGAAAAAATCTAGTAATCTGTACTATTCACATACTATTCCTTGTTTACTCAGAAAAAACAAGTTAAGATTAATTGATTGGTTTGAGTGCCATTTTGTTAAGCAAAAAAAAAAAAAAAAATTACCATTATGGTGATAAGTGTTCACTTTGGTTGAGCACTTGGAACATTTATATTATTAAAACTCTCTTTCTGATGCAGCGATGCAACAAGAAATCACAGTTATTTGGTTTCAAAGGAAGAGAAGTAATAAATAGGTTGCTTTTAAAAGTTGACCTAGCTTCTGACTGAATAATTAACTATAGTTAATGAGTCAGAAATTAAGATCATCTTTTAAAATTAACCTATGTAATATTTTCCTTTGTCATATAATGATCATTTACAATTGTATTGCTAACACTTACGTCATAAACACCTGTGGAACTTTTAAATGAGTTGATATAATCCCTCTATATTTGTAACAAAATACCTTGCAGCTGATCATGCTTGAGTCACACACAGACTTCAACATTCAGCATGCAAAACACAACAATGGTAACATCTATGGTAGCTAAACTAAGTCAAGAGTAAACCTAAATTAAAAGATCAAGTACTCTCTACAGTTCTTTTTTAGCCACTAGAACTCTTGTGTAAGTGAACTATACTAATTAAGCATTTGTTAGCACAACATAATATTCCTATTTCACTTTACTTGGTTTTTTTAAGGCAATCGGTTTGCATGCTTTTTTCAAGTCTAACTAATTCGATTTTACAGTGTACAGTTTGTACAGTATAAAAACCATTATGTCTATGCAATGTCCTTACTTAGATAGCTAAACAAACCTGTGTGAGAGTGTGTGTGCGTGTGTGTTTTGTACAAGTTATAACAACTGAATAATTGAGCTCAGCATTTCTGTCCTGTAATATTCTATTGTGATGAAATGAATAGCCTACATATTCTCATATTCTCTTCTTCTCTGTATTTCCTCCTTCGGCAGCCACAGACTCCCAGAACAACAGCACAAACAGTGTTTATTATTAAATACCTTTCAATATTTCAATAGTCACATTTTCTTATGCGACTAAATATTCAGCTAGTCCTGCAAGTCATTTACTAGAACAAGAGCTTATGCAATCAATGTCACTGAACGCAGCATTACATCATATAAACTCATGGCCATTATATATGTCAGCCAACATCACAAAAACATCAGACAGTAAACTAGAGTAAGAGTGCGTGAACAAAGACCAATCTGTGGGTAGAATGTGTGCTTGTTTGATGCCTTACAAACCTCTTCATAAGAAGCATTAATACAGATGACAGTAAAGCAGGGCTGATGTTACATAAGAACATTGTTTTATCGTGCGAGTGCTTGTGTCCTCCACGAGCGGAGGATTCTAATCTGATGTGAACGAAGAGGAGGGATCCGAATCATTCCAACGAATCGGTTCGTTCGAACGGCTAGTTTTGCTGAACCGATTCTGTTCCCACTTTGTTTTTTTTGTTTTTTGCTGGTACATTGACATTTGTCTTTGTCCTGTATTTTATGTAAACCTACAATATTTTTTGATATAGCCTACCTATCGTATTGATTGTATTTGAAATAACGTTTGATGATCATTGCGATGTGTAAGGGAATTATTTTGATTAAAGATGATGGGATTTCTTCAATAAAATGTTGTTTTTACTCCTTGGATCAGTCTACCAAAGTATGTTTTATACAGTAGCCAGTTATGGAATTCCAAAGCTGACATTATCATAAATAAATAAATATACAAATAAATGTAAAAAAAAAAAAAATTATATATATATATATATATATATATATATATATATATATATATATATATATATATATAAATAAATTAGAGTATTTATACTTTTATTTCCTCATGTATGTATGATTGTATTTTTTCCCACATTTAAATGCAATAAATAGGCCTAGATGTAGAAAAACATTTATGTGGAAATAAATAAATGTAGACATAAACTCAAATATACATAAACAAATGTTGAAATAAATAAAAGTGGAAATAAATAAATTGAAAATAAATAATTTGGGAAAAAATACAATTATACATAGGCCTATATAAGGAAATTAAAGTAAAAATACTCACTAGTATACTGTAAATACTGTATTTTTATTTTTGTATATTTATTTATGTATGTATTTATTTATAATTATGCCACCTTTGGAATTCCATAGCCAGTAGCTACAGCATTCAGTATTAAGTAGTACGATTGGTCAATTCGACAGAATCACTCAAACGAACCGACTCATAAGAACGATTCGTTGGAGAAACGGTCCTCGCGATGGTTCAGACTTCAGAGGGCTAGATTTGTGTGCCGTTTTCTCCGCAGTCGGGATAAGGCACATGATAAAATATGGATCATTATGCCAATTTCTCTGCGATTCCTCACAGAGGCTGTGAAAGCCGGAATATTTGAATCTATCAGTCTTTCAGCCCGAATCGTTTTTACGCATAATGGATGCGTTGAGTTTCGCCGTGACGATCTTCTGGTTTGTGCTCATCGGTGAGAACAGAATGAGCAGGTGAGGATGCGCGTGCCCTTCACCTCAGGATGAGGATGGAGACATTCCATACACATCTGAGTACTGAGTAATTTATTTGAGCTCATTTAGTAACATATTTTAAGCAGTGAATAAATCTGTGATCTGTGAACATCCGTCTTTTCAGTAATGGCTTAAGTTGACATTTTCAGTGAGGCTTTAAGCTGCATCTTATTATGCCTCCAACATGAAACAGAATTGAGCATCATTTCTTATATGACAAGCTAAATGTTAAACATGTAGATCAGCCGATAATTTTAGCCAAAAGTCTTCATTCTCGTGCACATCTTTAAATATTGAGTAATAGGTTTATCAATTCAAATATTGTATATGTGAAGCGCATGCTTATCATTATATATTAATATGAATTCACATACAGAACCAACTATATCTCATATTCTCGTTGTTGCATGGAAATGGGGGCAGTTTTTCACGTGCGTGTCTTTGTTTTATTAATAGATTGTTGTTATGTATCGCTGGTTGTGAGATATAAATAACATGCTATCATAAATATTGCTACTTTTCTTAGAGATTAAAATGTGCATGCATTTATTTGTATGCACATGCACTCGCCTCTGTTGTGCAGTTCACAGTTTATCTCACTTGTGGATGCAAGTCAACACATTATAGGTCTTTTGCCCCCTTGTGTACAGTTCACTTATTACTTATGAGCTGTTCTGTTTTTTTTTTTGGGGGGGGGGGGGGGGGGGGGGTGTCATGACTGTAGTTCACGTCTTAAAATCCAAAATAATACACAGGCATAATTTTATGCACAGATCAGGCATAACATTATGAGCACTGACAGGTGAAGTGAATAACACTGATTATCTCTTCATCACGGCACCTGTTAGTGGGTGGGATATATTAGGCAGCAAGTGAACATTTTGTTCTCAAAGTTGATGTGTTAGAAGCAGGAAAAATGGGCAAGAGTAAGGATTTGAGCGAGTTTGACAAGGGCCAAATTGTGAAGGCTAGATGACTGGGTCAGAGCATTTCCAAAACTGCAGCTCTTGTGGGGTGTTCCCGGTCTACAGTGGTCAGTATCTATCAAAAGTGCTTCAAGGAAGGAACAGTGGTGACCCGGGACAGGGTCATGGGCGGCCAAGGCTCATTGATGCACGTGGGGAGCGAAGGCTGGCCCGTGTGGTCCAATCAAACCGACGAGCCACTGCAGCTCAAATTGCTCAAGAAGTTAATGCTGGTTCTGATAGAAAGGTGTCAGAATACACAGCGCATCACAGTTTATTGCGTATGGGGCTGCATAGCCGTAGACCAGTCAGGGTGCCCATGCTGACCCCTGTCCACCGCCGAAAGCACCAACAGTGGGATTGTGAGCATCAGAACTGGACCACGGAGCAATGGAGGAAGGTGGCCTGGTCTGATGAATCACATTTTCTTTTACATGGCCGGGTGCGTGTGTGTCGCTTACCTGGGGAACACATGACACCAGGATGCACTATGGGAAGAAGGCAAGCCGGCGGAGGCAGTGTGATGCTTTGGGCAATGTTCTGCTGGGAAACCTTGGGTCCTGCCATCCATGTGGATGTTACTTTGACACGTACCACCTACCTAAGCATTGTTGTAGACCATGTACACCCTTTCTTGGAAACGGTATTCCCTGGTGGCTGTGGCTCTTTCAGCAGATAATGCGCCTGACACAAAGCAGAAATGGTTCTGGAATGGTTTGAGGAGCAAAACAACGAGTTTGAGGTGTCGACTTGGCCTCCAAATTCCCATAGTGTGTGTGTCATAGTCAGGATATTCACAGACAGCTCGTTCTCTTCTGTCTTTCTGATTGTCGTGTGTGTGTGATAATCAGGACATTCACAGACAGCGTGTTCTCTTCTGTCTTTCTGATTGTCGTGTGTGTGTGATAATCAGGACATTCACAGACAGCGTGTTCTCTTCTGTCTTTCTGATTGTCGTGTGTGTGTGATAATCAGGACATTCACAGACAGCGTGTTCTCTTCTGTCTTTCTGATTGTCGTGTGTGTGTCATAGTCAGGACATTCACAGACAGCGTGTTCTCTTCTGTCTTTCTGATTGTCGTGTGTGTGTCATAGTCAGGACATTCACAGACAGCGTGTTCTCTTCTGTCTTTCTGATCGTTGTGTGTGTCATAGTCAGGACATTCACAGACAGCGCGTTCTCTTCTGTCTTTCTGATCGTTGTGTGTGTCATAGTCAGGACATTCACAGACAGCGTGTTCTCTTCTGTCTTTCTGATCGTTGTGTGTGTCATAGTCAGGACATTCACAGACAGCGCGTTCTCTTCTGTCTTTCTGATCGTCCAGTGCGTGTCATAGTCAGGACATTCACAGACAGCGCGTTCTTTTCTGTCTTTCTGAGCATCGTGTGTGTGTCATAGTCAGGACATTCACAGACAGCGCGTTCTCTTCTGTCTTTCTGAGCATAGTGTGTGTGTCATAGTCAGGACATTCACAGAAAGCGCGTTCTCTTCTGTCTTTCTGATCGTCGTGTATGTGTCATAGTCAGGACATTCACAGACAGCGTGTTCTCTTCTGTCTTTCTGAGCATCGTGTGTGTGTCATAGTCAGGACATTCACAGACAGCGCATTCTCTTCTGTCTTTCTGATCGTCCAGTGTGTGTCATAGTCAGGCTATTCACAGACAGCGCGTTCTCTTCTGTCTTTCTGAGCATCGTGTGTGTGTCATAGTCAGGACATTCATAGACAGCGCATTCTCTTCTGTCTTTCTGAGCATCGTGTGTGTGTCATAGTCAGGACATTCACAGACAGCGCGTTCTCTTCTGTCTTTCTGATCGTTGTGTGTGTCATAGTCAGGACATTCACAGACAGCGTGTTCTCTTCTGTCTTTCTGATCGTTGTGTGTGTCATAGTCAGGACATTCACAGAAAGCGTGTTCTCTTCTGTCTTTCTGATCGTTGTGTGTGTCATAGTCAGGACATTCACAGACAGCGTGTTCTCTTCTGTCTTTCTGATCGTTGTGTGTGTCATAGTCAGGACATTCACAGACAGCGCGTTCTCTTCTGTCTTTCTGATCGTCCAGTGCGTGTCATAGTCAGGACATTCACAGACAGCGCGTTCTCTTCTGTCTTTCTGAGCATCGTGTGTGTGTCATAGTCAGGACATTCACAGACAGCGCGTTCTCTTCTGTCTTTCTGATCGTCGTGTATGTGTCATAGTCAGGACATTCACAGACAGCGTGTTCTCTTCTGTCTTTCTGAGCATCGTGTGTGTGTCATAGTCAGGACATTCACAGACAGCGCATTCTCTTCTGTCTTTCTGATCGTCCAGTGTGTGTCATAGTCAGGACATTCACAGACAGCGCGTTCTCTTCTGTCTTTCTGATCGTCGTGTATGTGTCATAGTCAGGACATTCACAGACAGCGCGTTCTCTTCTGTCTTTCTGATCGTCCAGTGTGTGTCATAGTCAGGACATTCACAGACAGCGCGTTCTCTTCTGTCTTTCTGAGCATCGTGTGTGTGTCATAGTCAGGACATTCATAGACAGCGCATTCTCTTCTGTCTTTCTGAGCATCGTGTGTGTGTCATAGTCAGGACATTCACAGACAGCGCGTTCTCTACTGTCTTTCTGATCGTCGTGTATGTGTCATAGTCAGGACATTCATAGACAGCGCATTCTCTTCTGTCTTTCTGATCGTAGTGTATGTGTCATAGTCAGGACATTCATAGACAGCGCATTCTCTTCTGTCTTTCTGATCGTAGTGTGTGTGTCATAGTCAGGATATTCACAGACAGCGCATTCTCTTCTGTCTTTCTGATCATTGTGTGTGTCATAGTCAGGACATTCATAGACAGCGCATTCTCTTCTGTCTTTCTGATCATTGTGTGTGTCATAGTCAGGACATTCATAGACAGCGCGTTCTCTACTGTCTTTCTGATCGCCGTGTGTGTGTCATAGTCAGGATATTCACAGACAGCGCATTCTCTTCTGTCTTTCTGAGCATCGTGTGTGTGTCATAGTCAGGACATTCACAGACAGCGCGTTCTCTTCTGTCTTTCTGAGCATCGTGTGTGTGTCATAGTCAGGACATTCATAGACAGCGCATTCTCTTCTGTCTTTCTGATCGTAGTGTGTGTGTCATAGTCAGGATATTCACAGACAGCGCGTTCTCTACTGTCTTTCTGATCGTTGTGTGTGTGTCATAGTCAGGCTATTCACAGACAGCGCGTTCTCTTCTGTCTTTCTGATCGTAGTGTGTGTGTCATAGTCAGGACATTCACAGACAGCGCGTTCTCTTCTGTCTTTCTGATCGTAGTGTGTGTGTCATAGTCAGGCTATTCACAGACAGCGCGTTCTCTTCTGTCTTTCTGATCGTAGTGTGTGTGTCATAGTCAGGACATTCACAGACAGCGCGTTCTCTTCTGTCTTTCTGATCGTAGTGTGTGTGTCATAGTCAGGCTATTCACAGACAGCGCGTTCTCTTCTGTCTTTCTGATCATTGTGTGTGTCATAGTCAGGACATTCACAGACAGCGCGTTCTCTACTGTCTTTCTGATCGTCGTGTGTGTGTCATAGTCAGGACATTCATAGACAGCGCATTCTCTTCTGTCTTTCTGATCGTCGTGTGTGTGTCATAGTCAGGCTATTCACAGACAGCGCGTTCTCTTTTGTCTTTCTGATCATTGTGTGTGTCATAGTCAGGACATTCACAGACAGCGCGTTCTCTACTGTCTTTCTGATCGTCGTGTGTGTGTCATAGTCAGGACATTCACAGACAGCGCGTTCTCTACTGTCTTTCTGATCGTCGTGTGTGTGTCATAGTCAGGACATTCATAGACAGCGCATTCTCTTCTGTCTTTCTGATCGTCGTGTGTGTGTCATAGTCAGGACATTCATAGACAGCGCGTTCTCTTCTGTCTTTCTGATCGTAGTGTATGTGTCATAGTCAGGACATTCACAGACAGCGCGTTCTCTTCTGTCTTTCTGACCGTTGTGTGTGTGTCATAGTCAGGACATTCACAGACAGCGCGTTCTCTTCTGTCTTTCTGATCGTTGTGTGTGTGTCATAGTCAGGACATTCACAGACAGCGTGTTCTCTTCTGTCTTTCTGACCGTTGTGTGTGTGTCATAGTCAGGACATTCACAGACAGCGTGTTCTCTACTGTCTTTCTGACCGTTGTGTGAGTGTCATAGTCAGGACATTCACAGACAGCGTGTTCTCTTCTGTCTTTCTGATCGTTGTGTGTGTGTCATAGTCAGGATATTCACAGACAGCGCATTCTCTTCTGTCTTTCTGATCGTTGTGTGTGTGTCATAGTCAGGCTATTCACAGACAGCGCGTTCTCTTCTGTCTTTCTGATCGTAGTGTGTGTGTCATAGTCAGGACATTCACAGACAGCGCGTTCTCTTCTGTCTTTCTGATCGTAGTGTGTGTGTCATAGTCAGGCTATTCACAGACAGCGCGTTCTCTTCTGTCTTTCTGATCGTAGTGTGTGTGTCATAGTCAGGCTATTCACAGACAGCGCGTTCTCTTCTGTCTTTCTGATCATTGTGTGTGTCATAGTCAGGACATTCACAGACAGCGCGTTCTCTACTGTCTTTCTGATCGTCGTGTGTGTGTCATAGTCAGGACATTCATAGACAGCGCATTCTCTTCTGTCTTTCTGATCGTCGTGTGTGTGTCATAGTCAGGCTATTCACAGACAGCGCGTTCTCTTTTGTCTTTCTGATCATTGTGTGTGTCATAGTCAGGACATTCACAGACAGCGTGTTCTCTACTGTCTTTCTGATCGTCGTGTGTGTGTCATAGTCAGGACATTCACAGACAGCGCGTTCTCTACTGTCTTTCTGATCGTCGTGTGTGTGTCATAGTCAGGACATTCATAGACAGCGCATTCTCTTCTGTCTTTCTGATCGTCGTGTGTGTGTCATAGTCAGGACATTCATAGACAGCGCATTCTCTACTGTCTTTCTGATCGTCGTGTGTGTGTCATAGTCAGGACATTCATAGACAGCGCATTCTCTTCTGTCTTTCTGATCGTCGTGTGTGTGTCATAGTCAGGACATTCACAGACAGCGCGTTCTCTTCTGTTTTTCTGATCGTAGTGTGTGTGTCATAGTCAGGATATTCACAGACAGCGCATTCTCTATTGTCTTTCTGATCGTCGTGTGTGTGTCATAGTCAGGACATTCACAGACAGCGCGTTCTCTTCTGTCTTTCTGACCGTTGTGTGTGTGTCATAGTCAGGACATTCACAGACAGCGCGTTCTCTTCTGTCTTTCTGATCGTTGTGTGTGTGTCATAGTCAGGACATTCACAGACAGCGTGTTCTCTTCTGTCTTTCTGACCGTTGTGTGTGTGTCATAGTCAGGACATTCACAGACAGCGTGTTCTCTACTGTCTTTCTGACCGTTGTGTGAGTGTCATAGTCAGGACATTCACAGACAGCGTGTTCTCTTCTGTCTTTCTGATCGTTGTGTGTGTGTCATAGTCAGGATATTCACAGACAGCGCATTCTCTTCTGTCTTTCTGATCGTTGTGTGTGTGTCATAGTCAGGATATTCACAGACAGCGCGTTCTCTACTGTCTTTCTGAGCATCGTGTGTGTGTCATAGTCAGGACATTCACAGACAGCACGTTCTCTTCTGTCTTTCTGATCGTTGTGTGTGTGTCATAGTCAGGACATTCACAGACAGCGTGTTCTCTTCTGTCTTTCTGATCGTTGTGTGTGTGTCATAGTCAGGATATTCATAGACAGCGTGTTCTCTTCTGTCTTTCTGACCATCGTGTGTGTGTGTCATAGTCAGGATATTCATAGACAGCGCGTTCTCTTCTGTCTTTCTGATCGTCATGTGTGTGTCATAGTCAGGACATTCACAGACAGCGTGTTCTCTTCTGTCTTTCTGATCGTCGTGTGTGTGTCCTAGACAGGATATTCACAGACAGCGCGTTCTCTTCTGTCTTTCTGATCGTCATGTGTGTCATAGTCAGGATATTCATAGACAGCGCGTTCTCTACTGTCTTTCTGATCGTCATGTGTGTGTCCTAGACAGGATATTCACAGACAGCGTGTTCTCTTTTGTCTTGTTGTGCTTGAATGGTTTAAAAGCATTTTGAATAAGAGCTTGATCATATATTGTAACGCCAACCAAATTATGACTGAAAAAACGAATGCCTCGTTAGTTGCATTAATTATTTTTAATGCGTTAAACTGAAAACAATGTATTGCATGCATTAACGCTAATTTTGACAGCACTAATTGAAACATGTTCATCCTGGTAGAGTTTTTGAGCCCGTGGGATTTGCCTTAATACACTCACCTAAAGGATTATTAGGAACACCATACTAATACTGTGTTTGACCCCCTTTCGTCATCAGAACTGCCTTAATTCTACGTGGCATTGATTCAACAAGGTGCTGAAAGCATTCTTTAGAAATGTTGGCCCATATTGATAGGATAGCATCTTGCAGTTGATGGAGATTTGTGGGATGCACATCCAGGGCACGAAGCTCCCGTTCCACCACATCCCAAAGATGCTTTGCATCCAGTCTTCAACTGTCCAATTTTGGTGAGCTTGTGCAAATTGTAGCCTCTTTTTCCTATTTGTAGTGGAGATGAGTGGTACCCGGTGGGGTCTTCTGCTGTTGTAGCCCATCCGCCTCAAGGTTGTGCGTGTTGTGGCTTCACAAATGCTTTGCCGCATACCTCGGTTGTAACGAGTGGTTATTTCAGTCAAAGTTGCTCTTCTATCAGCATGAATCAGTCGGCCCATTCTCCTCTGACCTCTAGCATCAACAAGGCATTTTCGCCCACAGGACTGCCGCATACTGGATGTTTTTCCCTTTTCACACCATTCTTTGTAAACCCTAGAAATGGTTGTGCGTGAAAATCCCAGTAACTGAGCAGATTGTGAAATACTCAGACCGGCCCGTCTGGCACCAACAACCATGCCACGCTCAAAATTGCTTAAATCACCTTTCTTTCCAATTCTGACATTTAGTTTGGAGTTCAGGAGATTGTCTTGACCAGGACCACACCCCTAAATGCTTTGAAGCAACTGCCATGTGATTGGTTGATTAGATAATTGCATTAATGAGAAATTGAACAGGTGTTCCTAATAATCCTTTAGGTGAGTGTATGTAAAAATAGGAATACATTTTTCCTTTTCAATTTTATTTGCAATGGGAAACAAAGGCATTTTGTCAGTATGCTGTGACTCAAAAAAATACCATAAAATACACCAATAATGGGGATGAATTAAATATTCAATAAAGTTAATGCTTCCCTATGAATAACTGAAGGCTTACAGATACAACAAGAGTAATTGCCTTTTTTATTTCACTTCACAGGGTTTCACGTTATTTATAATGTCTTTCTACAATACTTCAGATAAATGCTGTTCTTTTGAACTTTCTATTCATCAAAGAATCTGTTTTGAAGAGAAAGTGAAGAACACATGTTTATGTTTTGTCCCCTTAGGGCCATGCTAAGTGATATTGGTGACTATGTCGGCACAGACATTGAAATATCCTGGTTGCCTAATCTGGATGATTTAATGAAAGGTTATGCCCGAAACTTTCGTCCGGGGATCGGAGGTGAGTTTGACAACTACAGATCACTGCACTGCTCAACCCATTCTTAGCATCAATATTAAAGGGTTAGTTCACCCCAAAATGAAATTCTGTCATTAATTCCTCACCCTCACATCGTTCCAAACCTGTAAGACCTTCGTTCATCTTCAGAACACAAATGAAGATATTTCTGATGAAATCCGAGAGCTCTCTGACCCTCCATAGACAGCAATTTAATTAACACTTTCAAGGTCCAGAAATTAAGTAAAAACTTGTTAAAATAGTCCAGTGGTTCAACCTTAATTTAAGCTCACTATTGGCCGAGCACGATCACATGATCACATGCATGCGTTGTGGTGCTTGCGTGAATCCCGTAGGAGAGCGACCCGGAAGAGATTGTTAAATAAAGTCGTTCTTTTTGTTTGTTTTTGCACACAAAAGTATTCTCACGGCTTCATATCATTAAGGTTGAACCACTGGAGTCACATGAGGGTGAGGAATTAATGACAGAATTTACATTTTTGGGTGAACTAACACCTCACGCTAAGCATTCCTGCCAAAACAGCGCCCTAATTCCTACAGTCTATTTTTAGTGAGAAGGCGTACCGGTGATATTAAATAGATCAGTGTCTCTCAGCTGCAGTCCTGGTGTCCCGTCGCTCTTCACACCTGATTTAGATCATCAGCTCTCTGGAAGAGAGATCCTTGAACTGAACTGAGAATATTGGCGTTAGTTGCAAAACACATACGATTAAGAATAAGTCGCACAAGTGCAGAGCTCTTCAAAATCCTGCTGTGCCACAGAACGCCACTCACATTATTTTCCATTAAATGACATAATTAATCTCAAATCATTGTTAATAGGGGTGTAACGATACACTCATGTCACGATTCCTTACATATCATGATACTGAACTCACGATACAATATTATTGCGATACAAAAAGACTTATGGTAAAAGATTAACAAATAATGTACTGTTGATCAAAATGCTGAATCTGGCATTACATTGGGGGTGGAAATGAATAGGCTTGGACTTGGACTGGTGCTGGAAACCCAATGCACAGGATCAATGGTGACACCAGAAAAAAAATATTCATGAAGCTGAAAATACAGAATTATTTTCGACAAATGTGCTTGCACTCTGTCACTGTGTCACAGGGTGTTTTGGTATTGGTTCATGTTTCATGTTTTTAGTTTATCATGTTCACTGTCTTGTTTCCTGGTCTTGTCATGTGATTTCCATGCCCTCATGCGTTTGTCATGTCATTGGTTCATTGTCTCCTCAGTGTTCACAGGTGTCCCTCGTCCAGTCATTAGTCCATGTGTATTTAAACCCTCATGTTTGCCATGTGTCCTTGTCTGATAATGATCGTGTAACCACTGATGGTGAGTTTCTGTAGTCAAGTCAAGTATCATGTAAAGTTTAATCAAGCCACGTTTATTGTTTGTTTTGCCAAGTCCTTGTTTTATGTTTTATAATTTGAAATAAACTTCAACTTGCTTCTTCAGTGGACTCTGTTACACACTGACTAGATATAGTCTATATAAAATATGTAGGCCACTTTTTACTGGTAACATAAGACATTTGGCATTATCAGGACCCACAAATATATTCCCCCATTGCATTATTATACATTATAGTCAACATTATATAGTAGTTTAATGTAGTACTAACACTAAAAACTAGAAGTTTTCATTTTGGGTGAACTATACACAATACAGATTGTCACAATCCACCATACATATTGTTGCCTTTATATATTGCGATAAATTGTTACACCCCTAGTTGTTAATGTATCTACATTATGACTTCCCCCTTAGCTGGAAAAGTGTAGACATTTTTCAATGTTTTTCTTTCTGTGTGTTTTTGTAACGTACTGCTCCGAGACAGAGGTTGAGAATCCAAATGCAGCTTTATTTGTAAGGGGTAATCCACAATTGTAGTCAAAAACAGGCAACAGGTCATACACAGGCAAGCAGTCCAAACAGGCAAACAAGGCAGGAGAGACAGGCAAACGGGTAATCCACGGAACAGGCAAGAAATCCAAAACCAGAGACATGAAACCAGGGAAACACTCAGAAATGTAGTTTACAACAAACAATTCTTCGCAGTTAATGATAGAGTGAACATGGTTTATATAGGCTGGGGTAATGGGGTAATGAGGTAATGTGACACAGGTGCAAACAATGAGTGATGATGAGGCCGGGCAAAGGATTATGGGTAATGTAGTTTGTGACGGAGAGAAAGTCCAGGGTGGAGTGCCCTCAGGTGGTAATCAGGGGCACTCTCACTTGTGATTGTGACAGTTTTAAATTATGTGCTTATGGAGAGATGTAATATATAGATTGTCCTTTCGGTTTCCATTTGTGCCGGTTTCCCAGCAAAACGCACATCGACGCCTCTTTTTTCCATTCTCAAACTTTTTGCCTGTATGTTGATGAGATTGACTGTTTTGCATTGCCACCTTGAACTTGAGAATGTGACGTGTTTGGTGTGAGGCATATGGTGCTTCATCCACAGACTAATACTGCCTACTTGCTGCTCATTAAAGAGGTGGTTGATTATGACTTGTTTAACTTTAGTTAGTGTGTAATGTTGCTGTTTGAGCATGAACAACATCTGCAAAGTTACGATGCTCAAGTTTCATAAGCAAAGGGGGATCTTTTATTTTACAGAAATCACTTTTTAAGGACTACAACAAACAGCTGGTAGGGACTACAACAAGCTTCTCCATGGGTTATGTTATAGACATGAAGGCTTGACGCCATAACGCGTAGGTGTATTTGTCACCTGTTTTTAAATTAATACTGCCATGATATATTAAATGCTTTTTAATTCTTTCTACATTACCCGAGTGCCTTGGAAATTCTTCTATTTTTTGATAATGTATAATAATGCAATGGGGGAATATTTGTGGGTACTGAAAATATCAGTAAAAAGTGGCCTACATTATTTTAAATATATCTAGTAATATCTGCAAGCATATTCATCTGAAATAATTTATAGTTTCAGCTTCAGAATCATGAATATGTCACCATTGTCCAGTGCATTGGGTTACCAGCACCACGTCCAAGGCTTTTCATTTCCACCCCCAATGTAATACCAAATTTAGCATTTTAATCAACAGTACATTTTTGGTTAATCTATTACCATATGTCTTGGAGTATCACAATAATATCGTATTGGTAGTTCAGTATGATATGTATTGAATCATGACATGAGTGTATCGTTACACCCCTAATAGCTGTTAGAACGAATTTGTGATTAGAATTAGCATCTAACAATGCACTTAATATTGCCTATGTAATATCATTCAAATTGAACATGTGAAATAAATGTGAAATATTAACATGTAGTTAAATGTCCATGTGTATCAAGCATAAACCAGGCATTAAAGGTCCTCAGGTTGCTTTAGGAGCTACTTTACAATTTCTACATCGAGGCAGAGCCATGTCGCTTCAGGTGATCTGAGTTTGAGTCCTGACCCTGTTCGCCTCGTGCATCTTCTCTTCTCTCACACAGTTTCGTCCAGGGACAAGGGAACGACTAATACACCGTCAACATTTTCTCACATTATCAGAGTTAAATTCACTATAGTTTAGAAAAGCGTAATAAAATATGACAAGAACTCAGAATGTCAGAACAAATTCATCTTGATAATGTCAGATAACTTTGATAGAAAGGGATGTAATGAATTACAATCAAGCAATCAGCTGTTAACTTTAACTACACAATTAAATAATACCAATTTAGGCCAACCAATGACCAAGCAACGCTTCATTTTGTTCAGTCTGTGGTGTCAAAGGTCGCATTAGCTATTAAAGAAAAAACACTTTAGCAAAACATGGTCTGGTCAAAGTGTCTGAATTTTGGTCCCAAATTTGCATAGATTTTACCGGTAGTCACTGTATGAAGAATGTTTGGGTATAATATGTCACAGTTTACTTGATTTTACTATCCTCACTCACATAAATGAACTATAGTGTCCTGCACACACTAGTGAAACATTATATCTGCTGTCTGAATCATTTTTGGTTTGACTGTATAAGCTGTCTATACTGGACGCGACAAAGCGATTGTAGCAGGTCCATTTGTCAGAAAGGCAGTATGCCATTAATAGATCTGGGAATGAGTTTACTGTCGGGGATTTGTTGTGTCCTGTCACACTGCATCCAATGTAAACAGAATAACTGATATTTATAATGGGTAATGGCCTCTATTGTATTTATTCTTGCTCCGCTCGCGTCAGGTAGACACACGGTGAAGAGGAGAGCTTTTTTTAAAGAAGGTTTAAAGATAGATAATTTATTTTATTTTCTCACACGTCTCTTCACAGGACCCCCAGTGAATGTCGCCATGGCTATTGAAGTAGCCAGTATTGACCATATCTCAGAAGCCAACATGGTAATGATTGAATATCACCTCATTTCGCATGTATGTTTTATTGTATTGGAAAACAATTTTATTTTTGGCATTTATGTAACTAATCTCAAGTTTTGCATTTGCTAAAACGGTAACACTTTCTATGAAGCCTGTATTTATAATGCATTATAAGGGTACTCTTAAAGGAACACTGAAAATAGGCTCATTTTCCAACTCCCCTTTAGTTAAACAGTTGAGTTTTACCGTTTTCGAATCCTTTCAGCCGATCTCCGGGTCTGGCGTTAGCACTTTTAGCATAGCTTAGCATAAATCATTGAATCTGATTAGACCGTTAGCATCTCTATATTTTTCCTGTTAACTTGACTCTTCTGTAGTTACATTGTGTACTAAGACTGACGGAAAATGAAAAGTTGTGATTTTCTAGGCCGATATGACTAGGGATGCACCGGTTGACCGGCCAAAAATCGGAACCGGCCGTTTTTTGCTTATAGCGCTTATAGTTCCGTTATTTGGCCGGTCAACCGGTGCATCCCTAGTTTTTCCTAGGTTTCCTTTTGTATTTTTCTGCCGATTTTTCCGGAAGTGCGCCCGCGTGCACATACGCCTATATTGCAATCATTCGCGAACATGTCACTTGTGTGTTACAAACGGAAACTGGAGAACTGAGGGAAGAGACGAGATACGCTGAAGGGAATGAAGAGCCGCTTTCCTGCGCGAGCTTACCTCTCCACGCCCTGCACGAGCAGATGAGCGTTTGTTTAGCTCAGCTTCTCACGTGTTGGATCGGATGAGAACGAAACAGACTAACTTGTGACAAAGCCGAAATACTTCTTTTTGTAGCCTAAAGAAGAACATGCATGCACTTTTGAAATGAAATCAGTTCTGTAGCCTATAGGATGATCCTTTTTATTTTACCTTAAAATTACATTGACTTATACATTGAATATATTTGATTTAACATCATGGAACAATTATATACTTTGGTTTTATTTAATTTCACTGGTAAAGGCTTTTTTTCTTTACACTGAATTTAAAAACAAATGCTGATTTAAGTAACATCTTTGGATTGCACAATATGCAGTTGTTGCCTTTAATTTCACCTTTCAGCCTTTTAATTTCCAATTCAATTTTCTGCTAATTTCAGATTGCGGACTTGTTTTCATTAGCCAAAAGCCAATTTAGCCTGTTAAATACCAAATAAACATCTTGTTCATGTATACTTTCATTCTTTTATTGTGTAACAAAAAATTGGAAATCTGTATCGGAATCGGTCAGTTTTCTTGAAAAAAATCGGTATCGGAATCGGCCATGTAAAATCATGATCGGTGCATCACTAGATATGACTAGGAACTATACTCTCATTCCTGTGTAATAATCAAGGAACTTTGCTGCCGTACCATGGGTGGAGCGGCGCAATGATATTACACAGCGCCTTAAAATATTCTAACTTCCGTAAACATAACCAACGTGACAACCTGCTTGCACAGGAAGAGTGCTGGGGACTATTTTTAGGCGCTGCGTAATATCATTGCGCCGCTGCACTCATGGTATGGCAGCAAAGTTCCTTGATTATTTACCTTTTCATTTTCCGTCGGTCTTAGTACACGATGTAACTACAGAAGAGTCAAGTTTTAAATGGGAAAAATATCGAAACTCTTTGGTAATTTTTGAGCGAGATGCTAACGGTCTAATCAGATTCAATGATCTATGCTAAGCTATGCTAAAAGTGCTACCACCAGACCCAGAGATCGGCTGAATGGAGTCGAAAACGGTAAAACTCAACTGCTTAACTCTAGGACAGTTGGAAAATTAGCCTATTTTCAAAAAAAAGTGTTCCTTTAATGCATTAGAATATATGTATTATGCCTTATAAACAACCTTATAATATGTTGGATCATCTCATGAATAATCATAACAACAGTAATAATTATTATCTATTTGTAGTTATAATTTTTAAGAGTGCAATGCATTATAACTCCAGATGAAGCATGCATTCATAATGCATCATAAGGGTATTCTTAATGCATTATAATACACACATAATGCCTTAACAAAAACATAAAACCGTAGATGTTTAGTTTGTGTGCATTTGTGTTGACAGGAATACACCATGACGATATTTCTGCGGCAGAGTTGGAAAGATGACCGCCTGTCCTACAACCACACAAACAAAACTCTGGGCCTGGACAGCCGCTTCGTGGACAAACTCTGGGTACCAGACACATTCATTGTGAACGCCAAATCAGCCTGGTTTCATGATGTTACTGTGGAGAACAAACTCATACGTCTGCAGCCTGATGGAGTCATTCTCTACAGCAGTCGGTATGTGGCCATGCTTTAAATGGGTTTCAGATTAGTTTGTGCTTTGGCAATCATGGGCAGAACAGTAAAGCATGTTGACAGTTTACTGTAAAGCGGAAGAAAATGTAAGTAAAAAAATCTAATCACATGACTAATGTTTATAATTACAGCCATCATGTGTAAAGTGGTCTGTTTTATTAACAAATAAATAAATATTTTAAATAAAGGCCACCACTGACCAATCACAATCAGGTATTTCTGAAACTAATTACAAACAACAGAATTCCAAAATATGTAAAAATACATTGATAACAAATCGAATGTATTCCTTTGAAGAGAGACCTTAAAAGGATCATATATTTTACAATCTTTCCAGTGTTTGAATGCTCCATGTTCGAAATGTTTATCATGATGTTTTCCCTTTCAGAATCACATCTACAGTTGCATGTGACATGGACCTCACCAAATACCCCATGGATGAACAGGAATGCATGCTAGACTTGGAAAGCTGTGAGTAAGGGGAAGACTTGTATCTGGCATCTCTTGTCTTAATTTATAGTGTTTATTTATGTTTGTTTATGATCAGTGGCAAAATGAATAAACACTGCTACTATATTAAAGGGTTAGTTCACCCAAAAATGAAAATTCTGTCATTAATTACTCACCCTCATGTCGTTCGACACCCGTAAGACCTCCGTTCATCTTCGGAACACAAATGAAGATATTTTAGTTGAAAGCTGATGGCTGAGAAAGGCTTCAGATAGGCCTCCATTGGCATTCAGTACATTTACACTCCCAAGACCCATAAAAGGCACTTAAAACGTCGTTACAAAGTCCATCTCACCACAGTGACTCTACAATAATTTTACGATGCGACGACAATAGTTTTTGTGCGCAAGAAAAAATCAAAATACCACCTTTATCCAACTTGTTATTGTCTTCCGTGTGTGCCTCCACGACGCATGCGCGAGAATATGACGCAGATCCGGCGATTATTTCTGGAAAAAATCCTCAGATGACGCAAATATCGTCATTTTGCGTCATCGGAGGATTTTTGGCCAGAGGCTAGAGACTACAGGAGCTAGTTCCGCATGTATTCAACCCGCCCACAGGGGAGGGATCTCACTCACAGAATGTAAATGCGCACGGCCGCTGCCGCTCGGCTCGGCTCAGGCATTCATAACGGAGCGGTGCAGAGCAAAGTGAGTGTTTCAACTTTTCAATGAATTCCTATGAAATTTTTGCTTCCATATGCGATCTGAAAACGCGCCAAACTGGACACGCGTCGTGAATGACGGCTGCGCTTACCTCAGCTCTTCTCTCTCATAAATGACCCAGTTTAAATACACATTCATCTTCCCAGCGCTGAAGTGCCCCTTTAACTGCACTTAGATCCTCATCGCCACTTGCCTTATCTTCTCCCACACGTTACATTTTAACTTCATGAAACATGAGTTACATTTAAAATGATCATGCAAGTGTCCACAACAGCAAAACATCCCTGCACAGAAAGCAAACCTTGATAATGATGCTTGTGATTTGTGATTTCTTACATATTAATTGACATGACCTTATAAGAACAGCATGTTTGAGAGACAAATAGAAATGTCATGTGCAGCTGTAGGCAAACTGAGATGTTTTTTTTTTCTGTTGTTGGGTTTGCAGACGGCTACTCTTCAGAAGATATTGTGTATCACTGGTGTGAGAGTCAAACACAAATCCACGGGCTGGACAAACTGGAGCTGTCCCAGTTCACCATCACAGATTATCGCTTTGTCACGGAGCTGTTGAACTTTAAATCCGGTGAGGCTTTTCATCAACATTGTCTGATATATCTGATTTAACTAAATGCTACCAAAACATGAATTGCTTATGCTGTGGCAACTGCTGTCATTTTGAATGTCATTAACTCAAAAGCTATATCATATATTTTAAAGCCAAGTATCTTGTCATTTTTGAAACAGCGGGGAGATTTCCACGGCTCAGCTTACGATTCGAACTAAGGCGAAACCGAGGAGTTTACATCATCCAGTCCTACATGCCCTCCATCCTACTGGTTGCCATGTCATGGGTTTCATTCTGGATCAGCCAATCAGCTGTGCCAGCAAGAGTGTCATTAGGTCTGTGTTTCAGTTTTAACCCAGCTAACGGGAACATTCTCATAATGTTTTGGCAAGGTTCTCTTAATGTTAAAAAAACATTCTTCCAATAACATTAATAAAATGTTCATTCAATGACGATATCTGATCTTTAATAATGTTCTCAAAACATTGGCACATTTTTTTAACATCTAAGTTGTGTTCCTCTAACATTACTACTTGGGTTTAAAGTAACGTTGTGATAATGTTTGAAGAATGATCTAATGGAATGTTCCCTTAACATTTAAAAAAACTGGACGTTTAAACATTCAGAGAACATGCAGAAATAACATTTTCAGAACTTAATGGGAACATTAGCCAAATGTTCTTAGAATGTATTTTTTGTTAGCCGGGAATAGTGCTAATTTTATAACATTTACAGTTTATAAAATGTAACTTCACTATATATTTTAAAAATATTCTCCACATCTAAAGTATTTTTAAAAGAGAGCTTAAATGAGAACATTTAACACAATCACACACAGAAATTAACCTGACGAGTTTAATGAATATTGTGTGTCCATTCAATTTAGGAATCACTACAGTGCTCACCATGACAACGTTGATGGTCAGTGCTCGTTCATCATTGCCCCGCGCTTCTGCCATTAAAGCTCTGGATGTGTATTTCTGGATCTGCTACGTCTTTGTCTTCGCTGCCTTGATCGAATACGCTTTTGCTCACTATAATGCAGACTACAGCAAGAAGGAGAAAGCCAAAGTCAAGACGCATAAGAGCTCAGAGGTACGATAAGAAGATTCATTTTGTGTAGAAGGGTGAAACTGTGTACAAACTGTGTGCTATAATTGAGCCATCTCAGAACAACAAGGGCCAGATTGACCAAAAACCCTCTTTTGCCGTTAAAAAACTATTACCAAAGATACGAAGTGAACAATTAGCGATGAAAAGAAGTGGACATTTTTTCGGCTGACCATATCACAATTGCAGTTGTAAGAGTTTCCCTTTAAGATGCAAAAGTTATGCAAGGACCGTATTTACTAAGGTTTGCGTTTTATTTACTGGTATACGCAGCATTATTAAAAGGAACATGCCGACTTTTTTGGGACTTTAGCTTATTCACCGTATCCCCCAGAGTTAGATAAGTCCATACATACCATTCTCATCTCCGTGTGTGCCATAACTCTGTCTGAAGCACCCACCGCTAGCCTAGCTTAGCACAAAGACTGGAGGTAAATGGCTCCAGCTAGCCTGGCTACTGCTAAATAAGTGACAAAATAACGGCAACTTATAACTATACTCTCATTCCTGCATAATAATCAAGGAACTTTGCTGCCGTACCCTGGGTGCAGCGGCGCAATGATATTACGCAGCGCCTGAAAATAGGCTACATTTCGTCAACATAACCAACGTGACAACCTGCTTGCACAGAGAGCGTGCTGGGGGCTATTTTCAGGTGAGAATGAGAGAGTAGTTCCTAGCCATATCAGTCTAGAAAATCGAAACTTTTCATTTTCCGTCGGCCTTAGTACACAATGTAATTATACACATCACAACATGTAAATAGGAAAATGTTGGCGTTATTTTGTCACTTATTGAGCAGTAGGCTAGCTGGAGCCGTTTACCTCCAGTCTTTGTGCTAAGCTAGGCTAACAGAGTTAAGGCACGCACGGAGATGAGAATGGTATGTATGGACTTATCTAACTCTGGGGATACGGTGAATAAGCTAAAGTCCCAAAAGGTCGGTGTGTTTATTTAATGCTCAAAAAAGCTTGTTTTAACTCACAAAACCCCTTCCATTCCCATCTGAGCTTTTATGGGATTGCAGTCTCATGCTAATTTGCCTTGTTTAGTAAATCTGGCCCCAAGTCTCGAGCATTTTATTTATTCTAAATCTCAAGTATTTTATTTAGGGCTGTCAAGTTCTCTTTCACGTCTTATTGCGCCTAAACTGTCAAATGCACACAAGGTTATGTCAAAAGCACATACAGTTCACATAAACACAGTCGTTTATGTCTGTGAACGTAAAGAAATCACATGTGTGTATTGGATGTGTGTATTAAAACGACAACAGTGCAATATACAGTACCTACTGCTATATCTGCTGTTAATGTGAATCAAACACACGAAGAAAGACAGAAAATCATTCACTTCTCTTGACTGAATAACTTTAGAAGCTTTAAGAGCACATTTCTGACTTGAATGCTCTGGCGAGGAGATAAACGTGGCAGACTGTGTACATCTCAAGGAGGGCGGGGTCTATGCTAATAGGGCGGAGTCTGTCAGCAAGCGCGGGCGGGGCATGTGCAATGTGACATCACACTGCAAATGGCTTATTTCTGAGACACTGCTTTTGATTCTTGGGGATTAAATAAAGGAGTGGGTGGATTTTTACCATTATAGGGTGGTTGTGTACACACACTGCTGACACACATTTATGTTCAAACACCATGTAAAAGTGAATTTTGCATAATAGGTCCCCTTCAAATTGACAGCCCTAATTTTAATAGATTCCAAAGCCACAATATTGACTAAAGTCGTATTCAACTTTACAAGTTTAGAGTCGAATAGAGTTCAGAACTTATTCCCATCTATGACTAAATTGTGCAAAACATGTCTTTTCCCCCTCTTCTTCTTTTGTAGTCCATGGTGAAAAATGGAAAGCAGGCCATGGTTCTCTTTTCACTCTCTGTGGCCGGCATGAACCAGGGCCTCCTCATCTCGAACAGGCAAAGCAGGACCCAGCGGACCACTGACGCTCCTGGAGACCCGCACGAAGAGACCGAGGTCCGTGGCACTCAATCCCGTCGGGCACAGAAGGAAAGCAGTGAAGAGAAGAAATGCTGCAAGTGCAAACCCATTGACGCTGACACCATCGACATCTACGCTCGCGCAGTCTTCCCTTTCACCTTCGCTGTGGTCAATGTCATCTACTGGGTGGCATACACAATGTAAATGATTCATAAAGTTGGAGTTCTGCATGTACATAAATCAATAAACTGATCAACATAATTATAAGATTATTAGAAAATCTGGATTATTAAAATAAGAATCATTTATTGAATTATTAAATGCGTATCAATATATTGATATAGGGTAGGCTTTTAGAATATGTTAAATGCATTATGTTGAATTCAATTCTATGGAAGGAGAAGACTGATACATACCTCTGCGTTTTTACAATTAGTCTTTGATGCTTTACAATGACATTTCCTCATTGCATTATTTGCTTTCTCATAATGTTTGCACCAGAATAGCCTTCTGGTATGAAGGAACTAAAGCACAACTTTATTGAATGACTCTGTTATTGTCTTCAATCTATACCTTCTCCATCTTTAAATCTTTCCTGGCTGAAAAGGTTTTTAATGTTGTTGTTGTTGCAGTGACAGACATTACTGTTAAAATGACTGATGTAGACCGAGCAGTCTAAATGAACAGTAATCTTTCGGTTTGCAAATAAAGTGTTTATCATTCTCCCAGCATAGGGGTTTAAATATGAGCAAATACTATGTGTTGTTAAAAAAAATATTACTTGATTCATGGGAACCCACAAGTAATGTTATGCATGAGAGTTTGTATCAGTATCGCTGATGAAGGTAGTGATGTTATTCTGGCAATATATCCCTCTTTTGAAACATTTCTCTTTATTTTGCCTTTTCTTTTGTCAGGGGCAGCGCTAAAGCTGTTTTTCTTCTGAAATTACGCCGCTACAAAATATTCCATTGTCATGACAATCAGCACATTGTTTTTGTGCATGAAAACAAACACATCATTAGAGCATGTGAGTTTTTGTTTCTTGACATTTTGATTTCTTTGTAAATAAATTCCACTACTGTGGTATTACTAAGGCCTCTGTACCGTAGGGTAATGACATGATTAATGTCCTCAGGGACAAAGCTGATAAATAAAACTGTTCTTGCCACCAAATGTCTTGAGATTGTATAAAGATATGCATATATGATAGGTTTTAAATGAAAATTCAACAATATTTTACAAATTTCCTGCCTGGGACTGCCAGTAACATAGAGTGCAGTATTTATAGTTTTCAGTCACATGACTGGCGAAACCGCCAGGACCTGTAGGGCAAAACATCTGCAGCACAGGCCTGTCAATTTTTCATATGTTTCAAGCCATGAATATTTACTGCCGCAGTATTTCAACCAATAAAAACAGTGGGGCATTCTAAAACGCTTCAAGTCTGCATGAAACGTCTTTTCTTCCCTATTGTTACGGTATGTATATCCGAGTGAAACGGCTTCTGGAATGAGACAAATGTAGGACTCAAAAAAATGTATACAAGTGCACCATCTTTGAGTATAAAGTCTTTGTTTTTCAGTTAGTTGTGGAGGAGTAATTAGATCAGTAATTTAGTTTATATGGTTAATTTAGTTTAATAATTAGATTTATTTGGATATTTAGTTGAAAAATGTATTGTCCCCAACTGAGCAAGCCAAGCCAAAGGCGACAGTGGCAAGGAAACCAAAACCCCATCAGGTGACCTAATGGAGAAAAATAAACCTTGAGAGAAACCAGGCTCAGTCGGGGTGCCAGTTCTCCTCTGGCCAATTAACAAACAGCGTATGATTATTATTCTGGCAACTTAACAAGTCATAGGTCATAATAGATCGGAATATTCGAAAGATCGGAGGCAACACGCCGGAGACGGGTTTATTGAGGATGATGTGTCGATTAAATAATTATTAAAGTGCAATATTCGAAAGATTGGAGCCGTCAGGCCGGAGACGGGTTTATTGCGGATGACATATCGGTTTAACAATTATTAAATAGGAATATTCGAACAATCGGAGTCATCACGCCGGAGACGGGTTTATTGAGGATGCCGTGTCGATGAGGTCATTTCAGGGGGAGTCTAATTGACACGGTCTCTGCAGACACTTTAGGGTCATGCGTTGGTCATGTCTGATCTGGATACGGCCTGGATACCGTTGGCTGCAGTAAACCTCGAGATAAAACAGAGAGACTTACATTAGCGTAGATGCCATCCTTTTTTATGATGTAACGAGTACATCAGGTGTTATGGGAAGTGTTCCCGGTTCCGGCTGACCTAGTTAATGCAGCCTAGCAATCATTTAATTGAAAAAGTGTTTTATGTGTATGCCATAGTAAAGAGATGTGTTTTTAGTCTATATTTACACTGACAGAGTGTGTCTGCTTCCCGAACAATGCTAGGAAGACTGTTCCAGAGTTTAGGTGCTAAATAGGAAAAGGATCGACCGCCTGCAGTTGATTTTGATATTCTGGCCAGAATTTTGAGACCGCTGTAGACATGATGGAGTATAATGTGTTAAGAGCTCGATCAAGTACTGGGGAGCTAAACCATTTAGTGCTTTGTAAGTAATAAGCAAGATTTTAAAATGTATGCAATGTTTAATAGGGAGCCAGTGCAGTGTTGACAGAACTGGGCTAATATGGTCATACTTCCTGGTTCTTGTAAGAACTCGAGCTGCTGCGTTTTGGAACAGTTTAGAGTTTGTTTATTAAGCGAGCAGGGCAACCACCAAGTAGAGCATTACAATAATCTAGCCTTGAGGTCATGAACGCATGAACTAACTGTTCAGCATTTTGCATTGAGGGCATATGGTAGAATGCAGTTTTACAGATGCTAGAAAGTGGCTTTCAAACGAAAGATTGGTATCAAAGAACACACCCAGGTTTCTCTTGACAGAGCAGCCATCAAGTGTTAGACAGTATTCGAGGTTACTACTTGTGTAGCTTTTTTGTTCAATAATTTTTCTGAATTGAGTTGCAGGAAATTACTGGTCATCCAATTTTTTATATCAGCTATGCATTCCGTTAATCTTGTGAATTGGTAAGTTTCTTCAGGGCGTGAAGAAATATAGAGCTGAGTATTGTCAGCATAACAATGAAAACTAACGCCATGCTTCATAATGATATCTCCCAGTGGTAGCATGTACAGGGTGAAAAGCAACGGTCCTAGCACTGAGCCCTGCGGTACTCCATACTGAACTTGTGATCGGTGTGACATCTCTTCATTTACTGCTACAAACTGATAACAGTCAGATAGGTATGATTTAAACCATGCCAATGCAACTCCGCTAATGCCTACATAATTTTCGAGTCTATTCAAAAGAATGTTGTGGTCGATAGTATCAAATGCAGAGCTAAGATCTGATAGAGAGGTACAACCACGATTGGATGATAATAGCAAAAACTGTTTAACTCTAATGAGAGCAGTCTCAGTACTATGATGCAGTCTTTACCCTGACTGGAAATCCTTGCAAAAACCATTTCTTTCTATGAAGGAACATAGTTGTGAGGGTATTGCCTTTTCTAGTACTTCTGACAGAAAAGGGAGATTCAAGAGCGGTCTGTAATAAGCTAATTCTCTGGGATCAAGTTGTGGTCTTTTAATGAGAGGTTTAATATCAGCCAGCTTAAACGTACATATCCTAATGACAATGATGAATTACTAAAATAGTGGCAGCCTACAGCCGCTGAGAGGCTAAGCAGCAGGAAAGATCCGTGACGCATTTCCGTGCATTTAAAACATGAACGTTTATTGTCATTATGTAATATATAGTCCATATGCAGATAGAAAACACTAGAACTATATAAACGTTACAAATGATCAACAAAAGTGAGCATTCCTGGCTACTCACCCCCTCTATACACGGTCTATACAAAACAGGAAACAGGTAAATACCCACCTACACACATGTGACCAACTACCCGGAAACCTATAGAGAGATAGCCAATGAGAGAGCAAGATACAGGGCAGCGGGAAGTTCGGGGAGGAGTTATAGACCACAATATCAGTATTTTAATAGATATATTTACAATTATATCAAACAGAAACAAAGTACAAACATTTGCTTGACCAGCCGCAACGGCTGCATGGTGCAAAAGTATTTATTTACTTCAAACTCTCTTTGCAGAACACAACCCTTGCGCCTTGTGTATCCCCAACCATTTCCTCCGCCATAATCTTTTTTCTTTTTCTCCTTTTTACTGCAAATAACAATTCCAGTCTCGCGCGTGAACTCCAGTCTGACGCACGTGTGATCTTGCGTTGTTTCCTTCTCACCTCTCGTGTGTGTGGTAAGATGTGAAACGCAGTTTGCGGATGGGACAGAGCTGTCGGCGACTCTTCTTCTTGTACAGTCATGAAGTGTGAAACCTCCTATCGCTGATCCATCGTGTAATGTTAAAACAGCAGCGACTGAATGCTGGCCCAGATAGTCATGCAGTGTGAAAAGAGCAGTGATCCGACGAGTTTGAAAATCGTGCAGTCTGAACTCGGCATAAGACGTCCTAAACACATACTCAGTACTCACATCCTTGAACTCTGAATTATGCATTTCTATGGCAACAATATAAATTTCAAAACGAATCTGCAGCGATCAGGTCGTACAAATTGGAGCTTTACGAGTTCTACGAGGATCTTGAATGTTTTGTATAAGTCTAGTATTTACGTTAATTATGACGGGTGTGAACACACCTGAAGAGGTTATCTAATCCTAATTAAACACATCCGAACAAGCTAATCAGTGTTAAGATAACTAGAAACTTTCATGCAAGTGTGTTTAAGCAGGTCGTAGCTAAACTCTGGACATTGACCCACCAGGAGCAGGATTAGACACCCCTATCACAGTTATACCACAGCATACAATAAGTTTTTCCTGAAGGCAAAGTGCATGCTGACAAACCAATCCAGTTTTATCAAGTTTCACACATAAAAATCAACAGAAAATGTAACTTCTAAGACCATTTAAAAATACTAAACAAAATGACCAAACAGAGTTCGGGGCAATGTTGAGATCTCTTCTGGAATGCTAAAGAAGACACATGTAATATAATATTACTAGGGGTTTTTTTCTCAGGAACTTTTCTGTTGGGAGGGCGGTTGAATTGCGTAACATGTTGTTTTAAGGCTGAGTGCAAAGCACAGAGAAAAAGGTGAGCAGAATAGCAATGACAGGGCTGAATTGCATTGAGTCGAAGTTCTTTGCATTTTGAGGAACACAAGAGAGCGGCCAGAAAGAGGAGAGTGGAAGAGAAGACAGGATTAAGATTTAAGAAAATTAAAACACCTTTTCCTCTATAATGGAATTCCCTGACATGGCTTCAGTGAGTTAATAATTCTCTTTTATGATAAGAACATAAAACGTACGTTTAACATACAAGTTTTATTATAATATAAGAAATGAATATATCTGTTTAATATTAGTTAGGTATTATAGATGTGAACAGTTATAAATTTGAATGAATAAACATTAGCATATTGTAATTTTTAAAGAACAATTGTGAGGACTTTTGCAGGTGCGCTGTAACATACAGTATAGACCAAACACAAGTATTTCCAAGTTTCTCCAATTATCATGACTTACTAATATTCAACATTATATGTATTGCATTAAATATAATTTTTTTATTTCTAAAAGTATATACAGTAGTTGAAAAGAAAAATAATACATAGTTTAATAATGTTAGCACTGGTAATGCAAATGTATATGAAATCTTGCTGTTAACAGGATTTGGCATTGTTTGTTTATTGCTGGTGATGAATCTCTTATGATTGTTCAGTGCAGTGAAACTTCAGCATTAAACTGAAACTTTTCTTCACTGCAGCTGAAACTACATAGTCGGCCAGAGTTGTTTGATTTTGAGGGTGTTTCTATGACTCACTTTTTCACTGACAACTGGGAAAAGGTGAAAAACTTTCAAGCAAGACCTGATGACATTCTTATCGCCACTTATCCCAAAGCAGGTGAGACTTCTGCATGAATGTTTTTGTTTAATTTAATTTGGCCAGCATGCTGACTTGACTCTTAATTGCTTACTGTTAAGTTAACCATTAGATAACACTATGAAACGTCTCAGGTTACGTATGTAACCTCTGTTCCCTGAGAACAGGGAACGAAAAGCTGCGTCAGCTGACGCTACGGGGGAACGCCTCCAGCGTGACAGGTGTCTGAAGCTACTATCGAATCACGTCAATCCTATTAACCGGCGACAGCCCATGACGTCATCAATATGCGACCCGGAAGTATGTAAGGGCGCCGTGCCAACACATACACATCTTCTCGTCTGAAGGGACTGCCAAACATCGGTACCTGCCTTCAGGGAGGCCTGATGAGGCCTACCACCTGATAGCCTGCCAAGCTAAAATACACCCGATGCCACACATCGGTACTCACCTCCAAGGAGGCCTGGCTGAGGCCTTCCACCTGACAGCCGACCCTCAGGGAGGCTTACTGTGGCCTATAACCTGATAGCCAGCCGGGCTAGTTATTCCGATGCCCTGCATTGATACTTGCCCTCCAGGAGGCCTGGTGAGGCCTACCCTAATAGCAAGTCATGCTAGCTTCCTGAGTATCCTACCCCGGGAGCTCACCTTCAAAAAGAAGCCTGATGAGGCCTTCTATCTGATAGCAAGCCTACTAGGGAGGCCTGGTGAGGCCTACCACCTGCCAGCACTTACTTTAACATGCTAACCGTCAAGTGACCGAGACTCAGAGCACTCCTCCAGCGAGCCCTAGAGAAGCCTGCCAACTGATAACAAACATACAAAATGTGAGAGTAACAAAGAAGACCCCGGAGGCTCGTCTTCACGGAGGCCTGATGAGGCCTACCATCTGATAGCCAGTCAGGCTAGCCATACCGATGTCACACATCGGCCCTCGCCCTCAAGGAGGCCTGATGAAGCCTACTACCTGATAGCAAGCCATGCTAGCTCGCCGAGTATCCCACTCAGGAACTCGCCTCCAAGGAGGCCTGGTGAGGCCTACCACCTGGTAGCAAGTTTACAACTGACTGCTATGAACCCATGACAGTTAGACCACTGGCTGACTAATAACTACCCATTGCACTGCTATGGGGACCCGTCCTCAGGGAGGCTTGTAAAGCCTACAAGCTGTAACGAGTCTACAATAGCCAATGAATCTGCCAGTCATTTAATAAAAAACTGCTGCTCTGACCAAACGACTCTCAAGTGAGAGGAGGCTGACATACACAGGGATGGAACAAAGGGCTCAGAATCACATAGTAAACAGCCAGAGGTGACAGTGCCTCAGCAACGCACCTCCCTCATCCACATAGCCTAGGCCACATGCCCAACTGAAGCTCCAGCGTCAGTCTCTAGTAAACACACTCTAAAAGAGACAAACTACTCTAACCTGCGCTGGCTTAGGGAAACCGAAGACGCATAGTAAAAAACCCTAGGCGGTAGAAAACACTCCATTCTCCCAGAAGGGCGTCCTACCGCTTAGTACTCCACAAACATTTCAAAGAAAAGAGCGGCGGCCTAAACACCACTCTCACCATGAGAGGAGGCCCTAATTACATACATATGATACCATGAGCGGTGGCCTGCCTCGCGATATCTTGACCGCCAAGGGAAAGCCAACACACACTCACCTCCACAGCCTACCACCTGGTACTGTCATAAGCCACCTACAGGGGAAAACTCCAGTTAGCTCCGTCTCAAAAAACCCCATACTCCAACAGGGAATGGAGGTCTGTAAGAATTTTTTTTTTTTAGTGTTTCACACAAAAATGACCACTCTCACCTGCGGCACGTAGAGCGAAGACTCACCAAGCAGCTATCACCACGATGTTCTACTGCCCTTGCATGCCTGAAAGCGGCGCTCTCACTAACCAAGCTAAAGCGGGCCGTCAGAACAAAGTTCTAATCATCATAGGCCCGCCTCAGGCCTGATGTAAGAAGCGCCTGGGAATTAAAAGACATAAAATGATGTTAAAAAGTGCATTAAAAAGGCATTAAAAAGGAAAAGGGAGAGTGTAGGATTGAAATCCCCTCAAAGGAGGTGACCCATCACCAACGCCGGGCGCGTTTGTCCTGGATCACCCCCCTTAGATCCCTTTTCCTGCGGGACTGTCGTCTCCTCTGCGTCCTAGGAGGGGCACGAGAGGAGACGCTCACTCTCTGGTCCATCCTAAGGCCCTCAAGCCGCGATGGACCAGGTCCCGCCTGCCTGGGTGTGGACGCAGACCTCAGTGGTATACAGGTCTTGAACGCGGCTGAGCACGCCTTCGCCTCCCTGAACTTTCCAACCACCACCTCCACGGAGGTGCCGAAAAGTTCAGTGGGCTAAACTGGTGAATCGAGGAGAAAGCTCTTCTCTTTCTCCCAGATGTCTGCCAAGCTCAGCCACAGATGCCTCTCCGTGGCCACCATCGCCGCCATCGATCGCCCGATCGCGGCAGCAAATTGTTTAGTGGCCCGGAGAGCCAGGTCTGTGGTGCGGCGCAACTCAGCCACCACCTCAGGGGACAGCCCCGCCCCCTGGTCGAGGTCTCTCAGCAGGTCTGCCTGGTACGCCTGCAACACAGCCATTGTGTGCACCAGCCTGACCTGCTGCCACGTATGCTCTGCCATTCAACCGCGAAGTCGCCTTCAGCGGTCTGGATGGCAGAGTCGGAGCTCTCAGTGTCGATGTACGCCCTGAGACGAGATAGTTCGCGAACGTCTCGTCCACGGGGGGCATCGACACACACACGTGCTCACCCATCCCCCCAACATCAGCGAAACTGGCTTGCTGCTGTCGGTGGATGCAGGCGGAGTACGGGTTCTTCCATGCTGCCCGGACCTCATCATGAAGGTCCGGGAGGAATGGAAGGCTCGTCTGAGGGGCTGGCCTGTGACCGGGGAGAAATCGATCGTAGAGTCTGCCACGCGCGACCTCTCCCCTCTCCCCTCTCCCCTCTCCCTAGCGCTCCACAGCATCCAGCAACTCAGCAACTCAGCGTACGCGGGACAGGGTGGCTGAGAGGGTCCAGGCTGATCCTGGTCACTGTTACCACCCTCCTCAGCCATCTCCTGCCCGTCCAAAAGAGCGCTCGCTGCAGAGCTACGTGGGGAACTCCCATTCTCCACGTCGACCTGCAGCTCACCCTCGTCAGCCGCTATATCGTCTGAGAGAACAACGCCTCCCTCCAGACGATCGGCGAGCTCCATCTGGGAGCCCCACGATGTGCGTCGCCGCTCCGCCTCAGCGCGAGCGGGACTCACATCGGTGGTGCCAGATGAAGCGCCCCCTTCCCTCGAGAAGAGGGCCAAACGAGAGCGGAGAGTTCTCAGCGGAAAACTCTCACAGTTTGCACAAGCAGAACCCTCAAGAACTGCCTGTGCATGCTCCTCTCCCAGGCAGAAAACGCACAGAGTTTGTGTGTCTTCCGGTGTCAGAAACCTCTGACACGGGTCGGCACACTTTCTGAAGCTCTGCCTCTTCTCTGTGCGTTTCATACTCAAGTTTAGTTTGATCTTTATTACCAGTATCCGCAGAATTACGCTTCGACAGACAGTCCCTGAAGACGAAAAAGATGTGTATGTGTTGGCACGGCGCCCTTATATACTTCCGGGTTGCATATTGATGACGTCATGGGCTGTCGCCGGTCAATAGGATTGACGTGATTCGATAGTAGCTTCAGACACCTGTCATGCTGGAGGCACTCCCCCGTAGCGTCAGCTGACGCAGCGAGAGTTCCCTTTCGAAAGGGAACAGGACCATGTATTGTCTTTTTAAATTGACCTTTTTTTTTGCTAGGTACCACATGGGTTTCTTATATACTGGACCTTCTATATTTTGGTAATGATGATCTCCAGCTTCAGACTTCCCAGCCTATCTATACGAGAATCCCATTCCTGGAGTCATGCTTTCAAGAGTTTTCAACAGGTCAGAGACTTACAATTCAGTAAAGTCAGTCCTTTTATTGCTACATTTAACTACATTTTAAACAATGAAATTGTTGAAAACAGTCACTCCCTTGGTCAAAATCAACTAGTTAAAGGGTTAGTTCACCCAAAAATGAAAATTCTGTCATTAATTATTCCCCCTCATGTCGTTGGACACCCGTAAGACCTCCGTTCATATTCGGAACACAAATGAAGATATTTTAGTTGAAAGCTGATGGCTGAGAAAGGCTTCAGACAGGCCTCCATTGGCATTCAGTACATTGACACTTCCAATATCCATGAAAGGCACTTAAAACAAATTTCGAAATTCGAAAACGAAATTCGATGAACGAATTTTCATTTTAGGGGTGAACTAACCTTTAAAGGCTATAACAGTTGCGTAGTGACTTTCACTGACCCTATCAATACCTTGCCTTTTGGCCCCCAAATTAGATCTTCGCCATTGTCCTTGTTCCTTGATAGTGTTTATTTTATTGGAATTGCCTGATCCATGGGCTTTGACCTTTGAATTAGATTAAAAAAAATTCCAGCTTGACAAACTCTCCTTATCATCCTCATATCATTACAAATTCTGGTAACACTTTAATTTGATAGTTTGCTTTAGACATTCTGCTAACTATAAGTAACTTTGCAACTACATGTTGACTAGCAGTCATTAGAGTATCAGACTGTCTGCTTAATATCTGCTAACACTTTATTTTGATGCTTCCCAGCTGACATTCTATTGACTAGAAGTAACTTTGCAACTACATGTCAACATGTCTACTGTCTACTAACCTGAAGCCTAACAACCTACTACAGTCTACTAATACTCTAATGGGAGTTAGTTGACTTTGCAAAGTTAAATATAGTTAGTAGAATGTCTAAAGGGGACCATCGGATATGCAAAATACAATAGGGTTTGTCGCAACGACTCACTTTTACATGTACCCTGCACTATCTGTGAACCAGTGACATCGTTATTCCCTCTTCCTCTATCAAGACACCTTCCTCCAACTTGGTTGAGTTTAGGGCTTCTGCTGGTTATCCAATGGACACCTCCCTTCCTTAATGTTTTGTCAATTTTAAGCCCATGACATCGGGGACCAGCGTCCAAGTTCCACACTCGCTCTCCACCTCCAAACTCAAGATGTTCTTGGACTTCCCCATGTTCCCCATGTTCTGCCACCGCTCATTTCGTTGTATTAATATCCACCAGGATGTTAGCTCTGCCTGTTTGGTGATGTTTGCAACCAGCCACTTCCTGGCCTGGCCGTCAGTCCCAAGGGACCAGAACACAATGTCAGGTCTGAGGCTAGTGTGGATTATTTCCTCTAGGAATTTGAGCTGCTTCTTAAGGTCTGCCCGCATCTCCCAGCCATGGCCAAGAATCCTTTACTCCTCCTCTCAGTTGCCACGCTCTCCCCAGACCCAAGAAACTGAATGAAACAAGGCTCCTTAACAAGTTGTCTTGGTTTCTTTCTTACCTGCTCCACCCCAGCAACCAGCTTAGTCAAAATTTGGTCATGCCGCCACCAAACTTGTTCTGCACATGGAAAGGACATGCTCACGGTTAACTGGCCTTCCACAGAGCATGCAATTGGGGCTTTCTGCCCCCCCCCCCCCATGTATGTAGGTTTGATGAAGTAGTTAGGATGTCATACCAAAACACAGCAAAAACTTAATCCTGTGCTCTTCCATGCTCCAGATGTTATAACCCTCTCCCGCACACTCTCCCCCCTCATCCAACTGCCATGCTTATTCATCTCTGCAGACTTAACATGCCAACTTTCCTCCTCTGCCTTATGGACCTCCCTCTGCACCCTAGCCCTTGCCTTCCCTGTGCCACTGATCTGACGATGTTAGCATGAAGCAGATGCTCCTCTCCCTGCCTCAATGTCTGCCTGACGTACTCTTGGATCTTTACTGTCTCGCAGCATCATTGCCTGCCATGTTTTTGTTACCTTGTACTCCTCCACCACTGATATACAGGCAGCTGCAGCTTGTTGCCTGTGCTATACAGGCCTATGGAGCAGCTTTTCGGAATGCCCAACTATCTCCTTAAATAGTTGTTCCAGCCTTTCCACCATAGAGATGGGTACCTCATAAATGAGCAGTGGCCGGAGCAATCTGGGTAGGACTCCGTGCTGGTATCCTCAGGCCTTATACTTGCCCGGTAAACCGCTCTTCTCGAGGGATGTCATCCAAGTTTCAACTTACTTGAACATTTCCGTCAAACTCTGCTTATCATTGAGATCTTCCCTATACCACTTCCCCAAGCTCTTCACTGGCTTTTCTTGGACAGTTGGAATGGTGTCCTGGTTTGAACTCCATCCTTGCCCAATCGGCAAGCTCAACCAAGTCCCCCAACGTCCATCTCGCTTCATGCACTAATCTTAAGCCTCGTTTCCACCGCAGGAACTTTCCCCAGGAACCAGGGTCTAAATTAAGTTCCGGGTAAATATTTCCCCCTCCAAACGGCCCTGCTTGCGAGGTAGCACTCTTTCAAAGTTCCGAAACTTTCGGGAGTGGGACTTGGGTGCTGAACATGCTGATTGGTTGAGCTCATGCAGCATTTTATTTCAACTGGCATTTTTAAAAGTCTTGCGAGGTTCGTTCTGCGTTCGGTAAATATCAGTCTTGCTCTTTCTGTCCGATGGCGCGCGTTGTCTCAGCAATCGCACGGTAAATGTCCATAATAGCTGATAATAACATACGTTTTCTTATTTTAAATCTAGCTTTACGAGCTTTCAGAATACGCTTTAGTATCAGTGCTTGTCTCATTTCCGCAGTTTTGTTAATTACCTCTTTAGTAAACCAATACATAACTAGCAAAAGCAGCGCTGCTTGCATCTCCTCCACTTGTTATTGTTGCAGACAGTATCGCACAAAAGATGATTACTGTCCGTCGCTGACTGGGAGGAGCAGCCGCGCGCAGTCCCGCGTCTCTGGACTAATTTGCCTAATCTTTACGGTACTTTAGACCACAGTGGAAATGCAGACAGTAGAAGGTCTGGGGGAAAAAAAGTTCCAGTAAAAAAAGTTCCTGGTTCAAATTGTTCCGGGTAATTTCGGTGGAAACAGGGCATTACTGTGATAGTCAAGTCATCCATGAATGCTCTGATGGGCACCTGTTGACAATACTACACCCCACTGTAACTTCTCAGCTGACTTGACAAAGAGGTTAATTGTTGCTGAGAACAGGCTGACTGAGAGTGTACATCCATTCAATAAATTGTAAAATAAAGTATAACCCAAATTCTTTAAACATTTCACCTATTCATCTATTCCTACATTGCTGGAATGTAAATTCTAAATTTTGCCAAGGTCTCAAATGGGTTTTGGCTCAACCACAATAATAATGACACTTTAAACAACATTGTAATTTACAGTTACAGGGACAGAAATGGCTGATAATCTGCCCACCTCTCCTCGTCTCATCAAAACTCACTTACCTGTTCAGTTTGTACCCAAGTCCTTCTGGGAGCAGAACTCAAGGGTAAAGTACTGCAGGTTCTTATGACTGGATGATAAATGTAATCGCATCTGCCAAAGTCTGACATTCTATTTGGATATTGATTTTCATAGTTTTCTCATTTATATTTAAAAGATGAGCTGCCTTTTCAATAAATGTGATCAACGAGAGCCTTGCTTGCGTCTTGAGGTTCCTAATAATTCCTAATATTTCCAAGCAACTTGAACGGATGTTAAATTATTTTATCATGTCCCAGATCAATGTTCAAAGACAAGCAACTAATCTGAAACTTGAGATCTCTGAAAAGTGTAAATGTTTCTCTGTAGGGGGATTTAAAATATTGCTCTGTTTTGTTGAGTGTCCTCATAGCCTTAACCAATTGGCCACTTTAAATACCACATACTCTAAAGACAAATTGACAACTGGCACATGTTTGTGAAACCTGTTTGGAAATAGTCACTATGCATGGATTTAACGTTGGTCCCACTAGTGGAACAGAAATTGCACAGTGCAGCTTTAATAAAAGTGAAGTAGTTCTGAAATATAAGTAATGAAATTGTAACTCTCAGAACAATATTGCATAATACAATAATATAACAAAGCAAGTCCTGTATTATGTTATCATATTTTTTTTCTTTCACTTATTCCAGATTGTGTATGTAGCACGTAATGCAAAAGACAATGCAGTTTCCTATTTTCATTTTGATCGAATGAACATGGTACAGCCTGAACCGGGAGACTGGAACAGCTTCTTAGAGAAATTCATGAAAGGGAAAAGTAAGTACATTGATCAATCACAGCTTTGGTGCAATCTAAATATAAATATAACATTGAGAATTTAAATATATTTAATTTCTCTATTACAACCCCTACATTATCAATCAAGAACATTGTCATGAAGGTTTTGTTTTAACATCAGCGATTTCCCGCCAGATGTGTTTGGTCCTTGGTACGACCATGTCAGTGGATGGTGGGAGAAGAAACAAACGTATTCTAACCTACTGTATTTGTTCTATGAGGATTTGGTTGAAGTAAGTTAAATTCACTAAGTGACAATTTTATCAAGTGTAAAAATGTGTCTAAAGTGTGTATTTTCCTGGTCTTTTCCAGGACACTGGACGTGAGGTGGAGCGTTTGTGCTCCTTCTTGGGTTTGTCCACCTCAGTCGAAGCAAGGGAGAAAATAACAAAAGGGGTTCAGTTTGATGCCATGAAACAGAACAACATGACCAATCACGCCACAATCCCTTTCATGGACTTCAAGATCTCCCCCTTCATGCGGAAAGGTTCATAAACCGCTGAATCATCTGATTATGTCCTTCTGAGTTATGCCCTTTCACTTGCTTTTATCTTCTTGTTATTTGTGTTCCAAAAGGTAAAGTCGGAGACTGGAAACGTCACTTCACAGTGGCACAAAATGAAGAGTTTGATGAGGTCTACAAACAGAAGATGAAGAAAACCACTGTCAAGTTCCGCACTGAGATTTAATTTTTGAGTTCTAGATCTGGCACCAGAATCAAGTTAATTGCTGCTCTTCTGTTTTCACGTAGAGGATATTTTGCACAGACAGTCTGAAAACTTAAGCTATGATGTACTATGTAATTTTGTACATGCACACTTTAAAGCTGTGAAATCAATGAAATCTACGTTATGAATTGAGAAAATGCAAGTAAAAATGTGTTTAGTAGATTTAAATAACTACATTTGGTACCATGACAAAAAGCAGCTATAAGCTAGCAATAGTGCACGGATGTTTTTCATAATTGATTAATTTTACACAGATATTGAACTGAATCTTTTTAGAACTGCTTTACAGCAGAATTTGAATTTGTCTCATATTTGATGAAGTTTGCATCACTAATTCTGTTATTTTCCTGTTCATGTGAATCTGTTTTATATAAAGCACTGTATAAATAAAGAACACTTGGCCCGTTCTTAACTTAATCACAGGCTATACTCTGAGTCCAAACAGGGCAAATAATCCACTAGAGACTCACATTAAACTCTAAGCAAAGAACTGGAACAGAGCAACTGAAATATCCTCCTCACAGGAAACAAAGCACGGGTGAAAACAATGGCGGGAAAACTGAAAATGAAATAATGATGACCTCTAGTGGCCAACAACAAGTCCATAATACATTTTTGCCCATTGCTTACACACTAAAACCGAATGCTTAGAACAAAGCCTCAATACCTAAACTTCTTGTAGCATACCTTAAACACAATCTCGGACCAGAGCTGCCCAGTGGAAACTAACATTATGGTTTCGGCCTCATCCACGTAGTCGTAGATGAACTCACATGGCAGTTCGGCGGCATCAAAATCTAGAACTGTCTCTGACAGAAAATATTGAATAGTGTTACTGAAAAAACACATACAGTAACTACAATGTCTATATTTTCACACAAGTAGCCTAGGGGCTTTGTTGGGTCAGTAGCCTACAATTGCTTTACATATACTTCACAGCACTACCCATTTTTGTATAGTAGCTACAGTTAGTACAGTAATACTTTAATATGATACAGAATCATGTGACACATACAGATACACATACTGTCTGACCATTCACTATCCCCTATAAAGTGCACTGTCTGAATCGTTCCCCATCCCCTATATAGTGCACTGTCTGATTCGTTCCCTATCCCCTATAAAGTGCACTGTCTGAATCGTTCCCCATCCCCTATATAGTGCACTGTCTGATTCGTTCCCTATCCCCTATAAAGTGCACTGTCTGAATCGTTCCCTATCCCCTATTTAGTGCACTGTCTGAATTAGGGTAGCCAACTTCTGGAAAATAAATCGTGGTTCTTTATAGGAAAATAGGGGACAGAATAAGGGACACTCAAATGTTTTCTACTGTACCAAACAGTGTATGTCAATTCAGTATCTGCAGTTAAGTGTATAAAAGGTTCTCAGACAAACACATTTGGGTCATTCCGTGTCAAAATCAACCAAATTTCAGAAACGTTCCCGGCTTTGTTAATGGTTGTTTCTGAAGAAAGACAAACATAAATGAAGAAAAAAAGATAAAATATTAAATGTGATGGATTTATATTTACTGAGTAATTCAATATTTTGCAGTGGGGGTCAGAATGACTATTTTCACAAGGGGGTAAAATGGCTTCAAAAGATGGCAGTATCATTATTTTATTTTTACACAGAGATTGGCAGGTCTATTAGGTAAATCTGATGACTTTAGCAATCTTTGTTGCAATATATGCCATTAAAAATGGGAAAAAGCACTTCTTGTGTTTTTTGATCAAAGTTTGCACGCCTGTAACTTATTTTGAAGATACATTAATATCCTTTTAGATTCTAATTCTTAAAACATTTTTTTCTTTTGTTTTCTTAATTTTGGATATGGATCTCAATGTGGCTCCATGAGTAAATTGGTACACATTTTCAATGGTCACAAATTTTCTGAACAACTATTGAAACTAGAAATGTATCTCTTTTTTTTTTTTTTATCAACACAACTGAACATTCCTGTCTAAATGTGCCATCAATATTCTGCATGTAACTCTAAAAGTATTAAATATATCTCAATATCCTTCTATATTCTCATTCTTAATAAACTTTTCTTTTGTAACCTTAATTTTAAAGGCCCTATATGATTCAGTCCCATAGATATAATGTGGCTCCATGCTCAAATGATTGAATATTTATTTACCTAGGGATATTAAATATCATCAACCTCTAATCAAAATGATAAAATGAAAAGTGTTTTTTTTTTTTTTTTTCCAGGGAGATACATGGCATAAAATTTGAAAGCATAATAATTGAATGTCTTTGAAATTTCAGCCAATAAAAGTTTTTATTTTATTAAATTTTTTTAAACAATGGCACTTAAAATTTTGAACTAAGTGTTGTTGCAGCATGTAGGCCTATGAATAAATAAAACTGCATAAACTAAAGAGAACTTAGAGGATTGCTTTTGGTGCTTGAGACTTTATTGGCTATTTTGTGTTTCAAAAATGAGTTCTTCAAAAATGGCTTTCATACGGAATGCTTCATTGATGTCTTAAATACAGGACGACTCCTATCCCCTATATAGTGTGCACTATATATGTGCCATTCAACATGCAGAAAATAGAAAATGTGTGAACAAGTGACGATTTCAGACGCAGCTTCAGCGTCTGTTTATAATGTAGGGGGCGGGGCTTCAGATTCTAGTGATGTCATCAAAATCATCGATCCATCGACGGTAGTGAGAGACTGTAAGTTTTGACGCTTTTATCTTCTAAATGCGAATTTTGTCATTGTTCTGGACTCTGGAGCACACTAGTTTATAGATAACAGTAAGACTTACATATTTATTCTAAAAGCCAAAAAACTTCAATTTTGATTTCATGGGGACTTTAATTTTGACACGCTGATGTGACGCGCATGCGCAGCTCCGTGTTCCTGTGATCACGCCTAGTAAACCGAGTCACACGATCATCTGTATGTTCACCGCTTTACTCTCCTTTTAAAGCGCTTTTATTCTTCATATCTTTAAGCTTTCACTCTTAAGAGGATGTTAAGAAAACCCAAAGCTTGTCGCTAAGGAATAAGGTAGATGAACGTGTTGTTTTCTCACCTGTCACTGTGTTTAGGCTAGGCCTGTTTACAAACTATCATACACTGGCAAGGGTGTTTACAACAGAGGACAAATACCTCGTTTATTCATTCGATGTAAGTTAACACACAATAACGGGAAAAATACTTTCTTCTGTGGAGATAAAATAGGTTTGATGTCAAAATCCACATAAGAGTGATGCTAAGCTAAGAAAAGGCTGTTAAATCACTCACAATGGGTCTGCTAATTAGTGAATTTTAGTTAACATGTAGATAATAGGAATGCATCCAGACCTTCAAAAAATTATATTTCCCCTAACGAGTACTGTAGATGTTGTCGTTAATGTCCTCTATATAAATTATGTTCAGTTGGTATTGTGATTTGCCTTAAAGGGACAGTTCACCCCAAAATTTTAATTTTCATCATTTACTCACCCTCAAACCTGTATGAGTTTATTTCTTCTCTTGAACACAAAATAGATATTTTGTAGAATGTTGATGGCACCCATTGACTTCCATAGTATTTTTTTTCCTTCTATGGAAGTCAATGGGTGCTGTCAACTTTTTTTGTATTTAAACACGTTCATCTTGAAATGACAGATAATGGATTATGCAATGCCAATATTAATATTTTGTTTTATTGTTTGAGTGATGGAGAGGGTCTGGGGTGGCCGGTGCTGTCAAACAGGTGCATCGTAATCTCAGAAGCATTGGATCCATCTTCTCACATCCAAACCCTGATGGCCTCCATCTACGCGCCCTCATTAGAGGACTCGGCTGAGGTGAAGGAGGGCTTCCTGTGCCCACTGTGTTTGAAAGACCTTCAGTCGTTCTACCAGCTACAGGGCCATTATGAAGAGGAGCACTCCGGAGACAACCGGCACGTCAGTGGTCAGCTGAAAAGTAAGTTGGAGTTAAAGGGATAATTCACTCAAAAATGAAAATGATCTCAAATTTGACTCACCCTCAAGCCATCCTAGGTGTATATGACATTATTCTTTCAGCCAAAAACAATCAGAGTTATTAAAGGGGTGGTTCCGTGTTTTTTTTCTAGGCTTGGATGTGTTTATGGGGCGCAGTATAACATGTCTTAATACTTCTTTTTTTTTTAAAACGCCATATTTTTTCCTATATTTGACCTTTATTCCACACCGCTGTCTCCACTGTCCTCTGAACGGCTCGTTTGCTTCCTGCTTCTGTGAAGCCCATCCCTCCGAAAAACGCAATGGTCTTAGATTGGTTAGATGGCCAAATGTAGTTTGTAGTTCTGCAACAGCTCTCTATCTTTCGTAATGACATGCGACATGGCCTCACCCACTTTGTTGCGTGTTCGCGGGGGCAGTGTTTATGTTAATAGCAAGGGTTTATGATGTCACCAACCCGAGAAGAAGCTTGTTGTAGTCCAAACCGGCTGTTTTTGTAGGCAATAAACTGCCATAACTTTAAAAGACAATATCTCCGTTTGCATTGAACTTTCAGCGCTGTAACTTTGCAGAGACTGTTTATGCTCAAGCAGCAACATTACACACTAACTAAAGTTAAAAAAGTGAAATCGCATGCAACCACCCCTTTAAATATATATAAAATATATGTTTTTTTCAATTGTAGTGTTTTAAAAAAGGTATTTAAAATAATAAACTAAGTGCAATGTAGTGTTGTCAAAATATAGTTTTTTATTTATTTATATCGATTAGGACTGGGTATCGATTCAGATGTTCCAATTTGATTTAGATTCACAAGCTCTCAAATCGATTTGATTTCTATTCTCGATTCAACTCAATGAATATAGATAATATAATTACTATATTTATAAAAAAGAACATAAGTGAACATAAGTTTACAAGTGGGTAATTAAAAATAAATTAAGAGCCACAAACCTGTATATTAAACTTTTTATTTTAGGTACACTTGGGTACATTAAAACAGAACCCATCTCTATATTTCGAATGCATGCAATTATGTTAATTACAATACAATTTTGATGCAAGATGAAAAATGTATGCTGAAAAAAGTCAGAACTGTCGCATTCCTTGATCAAACAGGATCGTGTTTTTTTATTTTTAAAGAAAAAAGATTCATAAAATCTTACAACATTAGCTGTAACATGGAGGCTGCAAGCCAATGAACAATGTAGGACAACTAATACTGGCTTATTTGTGATAGTTCACCCAAAAATAAAAAATTGTCATCATTTATGCATGTATTCACCATGTATACTTTTTTTTTTTTTTTTTTTTTTTTTTAATAAAGCCAAATAAAGCCGCCTTTCAATACTAAATTGAATTGTTTTTCGCTGCTTTTTGCACTTAAACAGTCAAATACACACAAAATAATGTCAACATTTTAGTCTTGGCGAGTATTCACGCAAACACAGTCAGTTCTGTTTTAACTAAAGAAAACGCATGCATAACAGTTTATTGGATCCGTTCATCAGGTCTTAAAGTGACAGCAGGTTTATTAGTTTATTAAACCTGCTGCCAAATTATGAGATAATATTAAAAATATCTATATGGCAGTTTTCCCCCATTATAAACTGGCCAGTGAAAATACTGAGTGGCTAGTGACTGAAAACCACTAGCCACAGTGACTGATAGTATATTATGCATCATACCTCAAACTCCTCCATTATGTGTGACTTAAGTGTGTGTGATGATGTTACAGGGTGTTGCAAATTAATGGATTTTGTCAGTCTTTAGTTCAGAAGACCAACATTTAACATATTGACCAGGCTTTTATGAGTACAGGACAGGTTAATTCATAATTTGTTACATTTATATAGCGTTTTTCTAGGCACTCAAAGCGCTTTACATATAGAAGGGGGAATCACCACCAATGTGCAGGTGGAGGTCATCCACCTGGATGATGCGACCGCAGCCATATTGCGCCAGAACGCCCACCACACACCAGCTTATTGGTGGAGAGGAGACTGAGTGATGAAGCCAATCGTATATATATATATATATATATATATATATATATATATATATATATGGGGATGATTAGGAGGCCATGATGGACAGGGGCCAATAGGCAAATTTGGCCAGGATGCCGGGGTTACACACCTACTCTTTATCGAAGGACATCCTGGGATTTTTAATGACCACAGAGAGTCAGGACCTGTTTTAATGTCTCATCCGAAGGACGGTGCTTGTTACAGTACAGTGTCCCCATCGGTATACTGGGGTGTTAGGACCCACACAGACCACAGGGTGAGCACCCCCTGCTGGGCTCACTAACACCTCTACCAGCAGCAACCTGGTTTTCCCAGTTGGTCTCCCATCCAGGTACTGACCAGCCTCAGCCCTGCTTAGCATCAGTGGGAAACCAGTCTTGGGCTACAGGGTGATATGGCTGCTTTTTTAATACCGTGTCTACACTGGATGCAACAAAGCGACCATTGCAAATCCATTCGTTCTTCATGTCAGAAGAAGCATGAGTGCTTGAGATGCATCAAAACCAGATCCAAAGCAAACATTTTTTTTGCTTAAATAGGGTGCTCAACAAGGGAAATAATAAAAAGCAGAGAAAAAGTTGGCACACCACGGCTCCAAAAAAAAAAAAAAGTAATACTCCCACACAGATGGTTACGTTTCTAGCATGTAGGCTCTTCATCTGATGTGCTTGAGATGCATCAGAAATAGAACAGGGCTTCAAACGAGTCGTCAGTCTTATTTCCTGCACAAACCTATGTAGGTTTGTAACTAATTTGCATAATGCCAGCCTCTGGTCTTGATTGGCTGAACAGCGTCTCTTTGCTCCGCCCTCAAACACTGTAGTTGTGTCTGAGACTGGAAGAGTTTGGTTCGTGTTGTTCATGTGAGACGCTGTTTTCTGCTGCCAGAGCAAATCCACTTTGATGAGATTGATACGGTAAAACCCACGCCATCGTTACTGTTCGTATCACTGTGTGTCAAGAGCTGACATTTGCTTTCTGACCAATCACAAGAGACTAGGCCGTCTGACCAATCAGAGCAGAGCAGCTCTCAGAGAGGCGGGGTTTAGAGAGACTTTGATCGAACAGTTTCAGACACTGTGAGAAAAGAAAAGGTGTTTTTTGACATTGAATGCATGTAAAACTATTGTAAGTGACAAATTAGAACCTTTAAAATAGCATTAATAGGGGTACAAGTCATGCTTATTTAAGCATTTGCTTTATTTTATGTCATTAGTAAGTGACATATTCAGTTGTATTGTTCATTGTTTCTCAGGCCTGGTGCAAAAGGCGAAGAAAGCCAAAGACAAGCTGTTAAAGCGGGACGGAGATGAGCGGACAGACAGCGGCTATGAATCGTTTTATTATGGAGGAGTGGACCCGTACATGTGGGAGCCGCAGGAGCTCGGTAAGACCCTTACTACCAAAGACAGATGTATAACATTCTTCAAGAAGTCATTCACATTGCTTTCAGTGCTGTTCAGGTAAATGTTGGTAGTTTTACTGTACAAGCTGTTCCTGGATCATTGGGTGTTGACTACAGTCAGCTTTCATTGTCAGACTGTAATGTGTGTTCTGTTAAAACAGGAGCCACCCGGAGTCACTTGGATTCTTTCAAGAAGCAAAGAGCTGCAAGAATCGACCATTATGTCATTGAAGTCAATAAATGCATTATACGACTGGAAAAGGTGAATGTTTGAGTAAATGATCCTAGTAATCTAATTTTCATGAATGTTCAAAGTGCCCCTGAATGCTATTTTAAAGATTCCTAAGCTTGTTTTGGAGTCTCATGCATCAAAGGTCAAAAAATGTTTTTCCCATACTATATATTGCACATCACCTCATTTCTAAAAGAGTGTGAAAACGGTCTCTCTAAACCCCTCCTTTCTGTGAGCCTGCTCATTATCATATCTGAATGTCAGCTCTTGACACACAGTGATACGAACTGTAACGATGGCGTGGGTTTTACCGTATCAATTTCATCAAAGTGGTTTTGCCGTGAATCAGATACCTCTCTGCAGCCCTGAGTCTAGAGCGATGTTCACGGATGACATCGGACAGCCGGGGGGCAAAAGGGGTGGTGCGTGCTGGTCTGGATGAAATGGGGCAAAAGTTATCTAAGCACGATGTTAGAGTGGAGCAAAGAGTGTCAGTAGCACTGTTAGTGTCCAGTGCTGAAAACTGAGTGGGTGGAGGAAGTGAGGATGAAACCATAGTGGATAGGCAAGAGGGAGAGAGTGAGCGTAGGCCAAAAGGTGACCTGTGGAGGAGTGTGTGTTGTCAGGAGGCAGTATGATGTTAAAAGCAAGTTTTAACAGTCTGATATATTCAGATAATGTGTTAAATCTTTAATAGAACTGTATATTCAATCAAATTGTTTCACATTTCTACTTTTGCTTTCCATTTCCAGCTAACCTCCTTTGACAGAACCAGCATGGATGCAGCGCAAATAAGATGTATGTGAACAAAATATCAAAAATGTGCTGTGTACCATTGAAGTGATAAGTGAAAATTTGACTACTATGTTTCTTTTGTGTTTTCAGCGCTTGAGAAATCGGTGGTTTCGTGGGTGAATGACCAGGATGTGCCGTTTTGCCCTGATTGTGGGGGCAAATTCAACATCCGCAACCGCCGCCACCATTGCCGGCTCTGTGGGTCCATTATGTGCAGAAAGTGCACAGAGTTTTTGCCGCTAACACTGGCATGTGAGTTACACATGTTTAGATGCGTTAGATTAAAACCTCTGGTGCTCCTCATTTAGGGGTCAGGGGTCACACTCATACTCAAAAATGGTCAAACACCTCAAATGTAACCCCTACCCCCCCGATTAATTTCATAATGCATAAAATGTAATATATTGTTGTTCGATAATATATATTTAGGAAATGTTATGGTACTAAGTAATATTTATGCAATAACTATGATCCATTTGTTTCCAATTTTTACAATATAATTTTTATTTAATTAACCCTTTCATTGCTGTTTGCATGTTTGGTGATCTGTAGATTGTCCCCCCAAAATTCCAAAATCACATCCACAAAAATCATAGCATTACGATGAAGTGAACAAAAGTGACTAAAAACCACCAGAGGGCTTTTTTTTTTACTTGCATAGAATGCAATGCATATGCTTTTTTCCAGAAATAGTGAGTTGCCTTTCTGTCCTGCATTTTCAGATACAATACCCCATTCTAACTGAAATGTTACTGATTTGAAAGAGTCTATATAGTAGTGATGAGAAGTCCAATTGACTTCCGTGAATCTGTTCTTTCACATGTGAGTAAAGTGACATATATCTGACACAATAAAGTCATTGCCCCTGTATCTCTTGCTCCAGAGCAAGCAGTTCATAGTAAAAGCATTTTAGAGACCAAGTTGTCCGTCTTTTTCAGAGTTAATCATAACCCCTGGACTAAACCATGAGTTCACAGAGAACATTTATAATTACTTTAATTAAATCGCAATCTTTAAGCTATATTTCAATTGACAGATTCTTTGCTAAAGCAATGCACAAAACACAACGTTAGAGATCTTCATTATAATATACACTAAATTGCCTAAAGTTTTACATGCACATGAACTTTAGTGACATCCCATTCTTAATCTGTAGGGTTTAATATGGAGTTGGCCCACCCTTTACAGCTATAACAGCTTCAACTCTTCTGGGAAGGCTTTCCACAAGGTTTAGGAGTGTGTTTATGGGAATTATTTACCATTCTTCTAGAAGCGCATTTGTGAGGTCAGGCACTGATCAGTGATGTTGGACGAGAAGGCCTGGCTCGCAGTCTCCGCTCTAATTCATCCCAAAGGTGTTCTTACAGGTTGAGGTCACGACTCTGTGCAGGCCAGTCAAGTTCCTCCACACCAAACTCGTTCATCCATGTCTTTATGGACCTTGCTTTGTGCGCAGTCATGTTGGAACAGGAAGGGGCCATCCACAAACTGTTCCCACAAAGTTGGGAGCATGAAATCGTCCAAAATGTCCTTTCAAGAGTTCCTTTCACTGGAACTAAGGGGCCAAGCCCACCCCCTGAAAAACAACCCCACACCATAATCCCCCTCCACCAAACTTTACACTTGGCACAATGCAGTCAGGCACGTAACGTTCTCCTGGCAACCGCCAAACCCAGACTCATCCATCGGATTGCCAGACAGAGAAGCGTGATTGGTCACTTCGGAGAACACGTCTCCACTGCTCTAGAGTCCAGTGGCGGCGTGCTTTACCTACTGCACCCCTCGCTTTGCATTGCGCTTGTGATTGTAAGGCTTGGATGAGCTGCTCAGCCATGGAAACCCATTCCATGAAGCTCTCTACACACTGTTCTTGAGCTAATCTGAAGGCCACATGAAGTTTGGAGGTCTGTAGCTATTGACTCTGCAGAAAGTTGGTGATTTCTGGGCACTGTGAGCCTCAGCATGCGCTGACCCCATTCTGTGATTTTACGTGGCCTACCACTTCGTGGCTGAGTTGCTGTTGTTCCCAATTGCTTCCCCTTTGTTATATCACTAACAGTTGAGCGTGGAATATTTAGTAGTGAGGACATTTGAACGGAATGGACAAACGAATGGATTATTGCACAGGTGGCAACCTATCACGGCTTGAATTCACTGAGCTCCTGAGAGCGACACATTCTTTCACAAATGTTTGTAGAAGCGTCTGCATGCCTAGCGCTTGATTTTATACACCTGTGGCCATGGACATGATTGGAACACCTGAATTCAATGATTTGGAGGGTTGTCCCAATACTTGTTCAATATAGTGTATTTAATAAATATACTTCTTAAGACATGTTATTGTAAGAGAAATAGTTTTTGATTTATTGTGAAACTGTTGCGGGACAGATTAGGCTGTGGTGGGCCACTTAGGCAATTAAGACAGTTCTCAGTTCAGTGTTTTGTTGACTCAAGAACTGCTTCTATCAAATTCGCAAACTGTCTGGAACAAAAGAGTTGCAAAAGCAGATATCAATAGTCTTTAGAATAAATTACTCTACCATTCAAGTCACATTTGAGAGAATGGTTAATTGAGCGACTGCTGACTAGTCGGGACGTGAACTTTTTCAAGCAATTAAGTGTGATTTAGTACTTTTAACTACTGGTAGGTCATCCTGAGCAGGTTGGTCAGATTTTCAGAACGGACTGTAATGTGCTTTCAGATAAATTAACCAGTGGAGCCAGGGAGGCGCTGTGGGCTCCTGGCCAGAGTGGCTCTCCAGGAAGCACAGGCCCGGTGATGCAGCAGACTCTTCGCCGCGGCTCCATTAGCAGCATCTCGTCTGTCACTTCTGTGCTGGAGGAGAAAGATGAGGACCGCGTGCGCTGTTGCCATCACTGCATGGACGCACTGCTCCGGCATCAGCGCAAACTGGAGGAAAAAGATCACGTGCCGGATATCGTCAAACTCTATGAGGTACAAACTTGTTTAGGGCTAGGGATTCCGCTTCTTTCTCTCATTCGTATGTGGGGGAACGCAGCGCTGTTTTATCATATTACACACATTTGAGTGTGTTGAATGTTATAATGCTACTCTGTGCGTTCGCTCGGCGCTACTATAAGACACTTGTTCCCACTGCATTGAGCTAGATCCATATTATAGGCATGCTAAAACATGGTACTTGCGTTAAATCAAGAACACCAGATTTAAGGTGTTTGAGCTGTTGAACAGTGATTCGTTTTCTGTCCATGAATGATCCAAACAGTTGCTCACCTGTCTAATAAAACACATCTTATATTAAAGCAACTTTGGTGTTTCCATGGTTTCTACAAAATAAAACCGTGAAATCGAGTGATCGATGATGTCATTGATAGGCGACTCACGGTCTGTGTCCTGGTTAAATAGCTTATTTCTCTGGATTTTAAACATTCTTGGAAACATTTGGGATAAAGTACACAAGTCGACAAAATATATAACATTGTTCTAGTGGTTTTTGGATATTTTAATCCAAGTATCTTACATATTGTGCCTTCAAAAAAATGACAATTGTGTTAATTAGAAGTTAAAATGGTTTTGGAGACCACGTCTTCTTGATGTTCTCCATGGAAATATTAAAACATGGCATTCTCAGCTTAGATAGCCATGAGACTTTGAAAACATGTTATTTTTCTTTCTTCTTTTGAATGATCCTGCATGGTGCGTCCCAATTTGTGTACTTATGAACTATTCTATGCCGTTGTTTTGTATAAATATTGTGAGTAGTGTGTTCACTGAAAATTCCAAATAGTTCACTTTATTAATCTGGATGATTCACCTAATGTGGAATGGTGGACACTTCATGCACTCGACTGTCACAGGATTAAAGGGTTAATTCCCCCTCATGTTTCAAACATGTATGACTTTTGTTTATCTTCGTAACACAAAGATATTTTTAATTAAATCCAAGCCAATTCTGTACTCTCCATTGACAGCTATGCAACTGTCACTTTGACGCTTCAAAATTACCGTAAAAATAATCCATTTGAATTGAACGGTTTAGTCAATTTTCTGAAGAGACACAATCGCTTTATATGTTGATAATATTTAATTTAGGTTTTTATTCACATATAAACATTGATACACAAACATAAACAGAAGCCCAACCAAACCTGCTTGACGCAATGTCCAAACTTAACAAAACATATATACTGAGGACACACGCCAAGTTGCGTCAAGATTGCACCTATAGGGGGTGCTACAACAACAAAAAAACTAAAAAAAAAACAACTGCAAAACTGCAGCTTTTGTGGGGTGTTCCTGGTCTGCAGTCGTCAGTATCAAAAGTGCTCCAAGGAAGGAACAGTGGTGAACCGGCGACAGGGTCATGGAGCACGTGAGCATCAGAACTGGACCACGGAGCAATGGAAGAAGGTGGCCTGGTCTGATGAATCACGAATTGCTTTATATCACGTGGATGGCCGGGTGCGTTGCTTACCTGGGGAACACATGGCACCAGGATACACTATGGGAAGAAGGCAAGCCGGCGGAGGCAGTGTGATATTCATGCAATGTTCTGCTGGGAAACCTTGGGTCCTGCCATCCATGTGGATGTTACTTTGACACGTACCACCTACCTAAGCATTGCAGACCATGTACACCCTTTCTTGGAAACGGTATTCCCTGGTGTCTGTGGCTCTTTCAGCAGATAATGCGCCTGCCACAAAGCAAAAATGGTTCAGGAATGCTTTGAGGAGCACGAGTTTGAGGTGTTGACTTGGCCTCCGAAACCCCCAGATCTCAATCCAATTGAGCATCTGTGGGATGTGCCGAACAAACAAGTCCGATCCATGGAGGCCCTACCTCGCAACTTACAGGACTTAAAGGATCTGCTGCTAACATCTTGGTGCCAGATACCACAGCACACCTTCAGGGGTCTAGTGGAGTCCATGCCTCGATGGGTCAGGGCTGTTTTGGCAGCAAAAGCGGGACCAACACAAATATTAGGAATGTAATGTAATGCCTGATCGGTGTATATATAATTGATCTATTCGTCCACATGGGTGCTTGGACCCTGATGATTGCTGCATGCCATCTATGTGTTGTTGTGATTGTATCTCTTAATGTACAGTATAGACTTTACCATAGTATTGTATGTGTTCGCTGTGCAGAGGTTAAGGACGTGCATGGAGAAAGTTGAAGCAAAGGCTCCAGAGTACACACGCATGGCAGAGTCTCTCAAGTAAGACCTTAACTTCAGCTCTAAGCAAAGCACTACTAATGTGCATTTCTTCACTTATTTAACGATCTTATGATCTTACAGAGAATGGATATATACAGTGTGTGTATACTTCATTTTCTTTTCCTCTAGTGCCGGGGAGACGACCTATAGTCTTGAGAATGCTGCTGGACTGAGGATGGAGATACAGAAATACTACGAGCTCATTGATGTTCTGAGGTACACTGAAGACACTTACTGTATGATGTGATGGCTGGATCTAAATCAGGATTCTCAGAATGCATTTTTGTGGGTTTCTATTGGCATTAGTAAGAAGATACTCACACTCGGGGTAAAAGATGAGGTCCAGCCTCACCCGAAAGCCCTGCAGCTGCAGAGGATGGTGCGCTACACGGCTACGCTTTTCATACAGGTGATGCAAACAACATCTTATGTAACTTCTGAAGGGTATGTTTACATATTTCCCAAAAGACAAAATAACAAGAAGTTAAACTGTTTAAATGTTATCTTAATGTAGTGGCTTGCCTTCTTGAGCATCTGTGAATGTTCACACTTTTTCTAATACTCCCCTCATTTTCCTAAGTGTGAAATTCTGGGTCTCCACATTATATCGCCACTGTGCAGAAATAGCTTGGCTATGGCAGTACTGAGAAATGTAATTCTCATGATCCCTCCTATATATTTTTAAATGTTAAACATCTTGCAGGTTTACAAACGTATGGGTGCAACTGTAGACAAAGGTAGAAGCTCACATTCAACACTTTCTTACATCCCATAGGAGAAACTGCTGGGTCTGACGTCCCTCCCCACCAAGGAGAAACACGAGGAGCTTAAAGAGAAGAGAAAAGAGGAGCTGGAGAAAAGGGCTCAGCAGGAGAGACAGGTGAGAGAACATATTCTGTTTCTGATAATCAAAAAACACAGTTTGGTGATCAGTTTTTCTTTATGCGGAATGAAAGACGAGTGCAACTTCAGTTTTCTTCTCTATTGTGCTGTATATCCGAGTGAAACACTTCTGGAACAAGAACAAATGTAGGGCGGGGCTTGATTTTGTCTGTGGGGAATTGATTGGATGGTTGTGCTTTGCTATTGGTGATGTTAGGGTATGTGTATATATAAACAGTATGGGTGTATTAATGCACTCATGTTACAATTTGGTTCGATACACAATGCTTTGAGCAAAGTTAAAATAAGTTAAAATGGTAAGCTCTTTTCAAAAAATTACTTTGAACACATAAAATAAACAGTTATCTGATAGTAGTGTTAATTAAAATGCTAAATTTGGGATTACATCTTATAGAAAGAAAAGTATGCTGCACCCCTAATGGAGTATGGGAATATATTGCTGCACCCCTAATGGAGTATGGGAATATATTGCTACACCCCTAATGGAGTATGGGAATATATTGCTACACCCCTAATGGAGTATGGGAATATATTGCTACACCCCTAATGGAGTATGGGAATATATTGCTGCACCCCTAATGGAGTATGGGAATATATTGCTACACCCCTAATGGAGTATGGGAATATATTGCTACACCCCTAATGGAGTATGGGAATATATTGCTACACCCCTAATGGAGTATGGGAATATATTGCTACACCCCTAATGGAGTATGGGAATATATTGCTACACCCCTAATGGAGTATGGGAATATATTGCTACACCCCTAATGGAGTATGGGAATATATTGCTGCACCCCTAATGGAGTATGGGAATATATTGCTACACCCCTAATGGAGTATGGGAATATATTGCTACACCCCTAATGGAGTATGGGAATATATTGCTGCACCCCTAATGGAGTATGGGAATATATTGCTACACCCCTAATGGAGTATGGGAATATATTGCTACACCCCTAATGGAGTATGGGAATATATTGCTACACCCCTAATGGAGTATGGGAATATATTGCTACACCCCTAATGGAGTATGGGAATATATTGCTACACCCCTAATGGAGTATGGGAATATATTGCTACACCCCTAATGGAGTATGGGAATATATTGCTACACCCCTAATGGAGTATGGGAATATATTGCTACACCCCTAATGGAGTATGGGAATATATTGCTGCACCCCTAATGGAGTATGGGAATATATTGCTACACCCCTAATGGAGTATGGGAATATATTGCTACACCCCTAATGGAGTATGGGAATATATTGCTACACCCCTAATGGAGTATGGGAATATATTGCTACACCCCTAATGGAGTATGGGAATATATTGCTACACCCCTAATGGAGTATGGGAATATATTGCTACACCCCTAATAGAGTATGGGAATATATTGCTGCACCCCTAATAGAGTATGGGAATATATTGCTGCACCCCTAATAGAGTATGGAGTATGGGAATATATTGCTACACAACGTTATAAACGTTGTGACAGACAAGTAGAATCTAAATGAAAGTCTAAAGCTGTCCACGTATTTCTCCGCTTTGGACAGATTCAGGTTCCAATTCCAATTAACTTGTTAATTAATCGCATTATGCATTTATTCTAACGAAGCTGTTGATGAATTTGATTATTCAAATCAGTGAATTTACATTAACAATCAGTTCAGTGAATCAATAATGAATCTGATTGATTCATCTGTAGTTTACATATGAATTTCAAATAAATAAGTTATATTTTTAATTCTTGTACAATAACAGCTGGATTAAAAGCTGGTCAGAAAGTAATTGTTTGATGCAGTTAATTATTTTGCAGGTCATATATTCCATATTCTGGAAAATAGGTTTCATTACATCAGGTCTTTTGCATGTGTTTTGTTGAGAATAGTGCCGTTTTACTTAAAATACCTTTAAGGGAGCGAGCATGTTCATCTCCTTTTCACTAACATTCGGATGTTTAAATTGAATAAAATGCCAACAATAAAAAAAAAGCAATGAGATCTGTTTTCCTGCCTGTTCATGAGATGTTTGGCATAAAGCGTATCGTAACTCTGTTTTTGTCTTGCACAATCTAGGCAGGCCTGGAGGCGCATAAACGCAGATTGGAAAATGAAAAGAACCGACCGGCCCTCAGTGCAAACGGGGATGTTCCCGGTCCACGCATGACCAAAGCTGCCGGCTGGCTTCCACAATCCGACACTCTTCACACTCGCTCGGAGCTGGACGACCCTCTTCTGCAGCAGATCAACAACATCGAGTCCTTCTTACGGCAGGCGCGCTCCGCCAACCGCACCGATGAAGTGGCCATGCTGGAGGAGAACCTGCGGCAGCTTCAGGACGAGTTCGACGCTCAACAGACCAGTCGAGCCATCCGGCTTTCACAGAGGCTGGCCGAGGAGACGGACCTTCAGCAGAGCCAGATCGAACATCTACAGCAAAGAGAGCTGGAGCACAGAGCCCACACTAAAACCTCCTCAGACTTCAGAGAGCGGGAAACGGCTCAAACAAGAGAGGAGGATGGCGAAAGTTTGAGTGGAAGCTCTGGGTCTTTCTCACGGCTGTTAGGAAACTCTCCACCCTCGGAAAGACAGAGAGAGAAACATACGCCGACTCCACCAGCCAGAAACCCCTTCAATGAGGAGCATTTCTCTCCAGTGGAGGAAAAACCAACAAACTCTCAGACGGCCAATGGAAAGAAAGAGTACAACCCATTCGAGGACGAGAATGACGAGGAAGAGGAAGCTCCAGAAACGGGTAAAGCCAAGTCGCCTAGAAATCCCTTTGAAGATGAAGATTACGATGATGGAGGGAACCCTTTTAAAGAGGAGATTCCAGCTGCGTCAACCAATCCGTTTGATGAAGATGATGATGAGGATCGCACGGCAGTTGATGACACGATTGAGGAAGAGCTGCTGCTACAACAGATCGATAACATCCGGGCGTATATCTTCGACGCCAAGCTTAGCGGACGTTCCGATGAAGTGGAGCTTTTGTCGGAGAACCTGAAGGAGCTGCAGCGCACACTACAAGAGCAGAAAAGAAAAAAATAGCGGCCGACACGACCGCTTTCAGCTACAAACATGCTACTGATGCACTAAAACGTGAAACAAAGGAGAATTTTCTGTGCGAGAAAAGTCGTAGGAACACAAAGACAGAGAATTGTAATCAAATTGCATTGAATTTGCAATTGAATAAATTCAACAACGACAAAAAAAAGCATTGGTAAATATTCATGTAATGCGAACAAAACCTTGTTATTTTCCATTTAACAGGTAGTCTCAAGTCATATAAATGGGTAGGTTTTTATGCAAAACGTATCTGAAGTAAAGCTTCTGTTTAACAAAGTCAGTATTTCGTGCACAAAGCTACTTTGAGCTACATCAGCCTGCAGCTTTGAATCATTTTCTTATGATATTGAGCTAATGGATAAGCACATTTCACTGAACAGAAATCGTGGGCCCGTATTCTTAAAGCTTCTAAGAATCCTCTCAGAAAGCTCCTAATTTACCTTAAAAACTTCTACGTAGGAGTCTTGGCTCAAAGGAACACTAGAGTTAAACAGTTGAGTTTTACCGTTTTTGAATCCATTCAGCCGATCTCCGGGTCTGGCGGTAGCACTTTTAGCATAGCTTAGCATAGATCATTGAATCTGATTAGACCGTTAGCATCTCGCTAAAAAAAATGACCAAAGAGTTTCGATATATTTCCCATTTAAAACTTGACTCTTCTGTAGTTACACCGTGTACTAAGGCCGACGGAAAATGCAAAGTTGTGATTTTTCTAGGCCGATATGGCTAAGAACTATACTCTCATTCCTGCGTAATAATCAAGGAACTTTGCTGCTGTACAATGGGTGCAGCGCCGCAATGATATTATGCAGCGCCTGAAAATAGACTAACTTCTGTCAACATAACCAACGGGCTGGGGACTATTTACAAATCGCAACTTTTCATTTTCCGTCGGTCTTAGTACACGATGTAACTACAGAAGTGTCAAGTTTTAAATAGGAAAAATAACTCTTTGATAATTTTTTTGGAGTGAGATGCTAACGGTCTAATCAGATTCAATGATCTATGCTAAGCTATGCTAAAAGTGCTACCGCCAGACCCAGAGATCGGCTGAATGGATTCGAAAACTTTAAAACTCAACTCTAGGGGAGTTGGAAAATGAGCCTATTTTCAAAAAAAGTGGAGCGATTCGGGACCGATCTGAGAGCAACTCTGCGCTAGGAAAAAATATAAAAGCAGCGACGCAAAATTGCTGTATTTGTGTGATCACTTTGCTTATAGAAGGTTGTGACAGGCCCAAATCATCACTGCTGCATAGTTGCATTTTTCCAGTTGCCAAACATGTTAATGTAGTGAATACTTCCATTTGTGGCGCTTTGGCATTTCTGTGCTGTGTGGGAGATGTTAGCGTGTCTCTAATAAGATCGGCTGATGATCCCTACACCATCTAATGTGTAGTGTCTTATTAACTCGCTCATGCATTGTGTGCAACACATTTCTTCCCCCTCTTCACGTTTCGTCCATTTTCTCCTCTGCCAAAGAAACACTTGAGCCTCTTAAAAGTCCTCGTCCGTACTCCTAACACTTTAGGACTTTAAGACCTCTTTTAAAGGTTAAGATGCTTTCTGAATTACTTTCTTTACTAGGATTTTTTTCTTTAATTTTAAGAGCAAACGCCGGCAAATAATTTTCTTAGAATTTTGTCACTAGGAGATACTCTTTGCATTAAGATTTTTCATGAATACGGGCCCTAATCTCCAGTGTTTTTATCTCTTAAAGCAGGTATTGTCAACCCGGGTCCTCGAGGGCCACTGTCCTGCAGAGTTTAGCTCCAACCCTAATCAAGCACACCTGAACCAGCTAATTAAGCTATAGGCAGTGGCCCTCGAGGACTAGGGTTGAGAACCCCTGTCTTAAAGGGATAGTTCACCTTAAAATGAAAATGACTCCCCCTCAAGTCATCCTAGGTGTATCTGACTTTCTTCTTTCAGATGAATACAATCAGAGTTATATTAATAAATGTCCTGGCTCTTCCAAGCTTTATAATGGCAGCCCAAAATTTGAAGCCCAAAAAAGTGCATCCCTCCATTATAAAAGTGCTCCACACGGCTCCAGAGGTTAATAAAGGCCTTCTGAAGCAAATAGATTGGTTTGTGTAAGAAAAAGATCCATATTTAACACAAAGTAAAATATCTAGCTTCACGTGGACCACCTTCTGTATTCAACTTACAGAAAAAGCGTAACTGGCGTGACGATGACGTCAGATGTAATGCAAGCGTTTTGAATTACGAGAGGCGTTACACTTTCTGAGTAAAGGCTTGTTCACACCAGGGCGATTATCGCGCGTTTATTGCCGATGTTTCACGTCTCGTGACTAAACAAAGGGCACCAATGTGAGTGTGCACCAAGCCTGCAGCACTCCTCTCAGAAACTGAAGCCTCCATGCCTCGTTCGCCCCCAGGTGGTTGGTCCCAGTATAGCTCATAAGCCCCGCCCCTCCATGTTTTCTAATGGACGCGAGACAAACTAAACAATGAAATTACACTTCAAATAATTGTTTCCTAAAGTTGGTTTCTGTCATTGTAGGCAGTTTTTATCACAATTTCATTTCAAGTGTTCGTTTTTAAAAAAGTTTAGTTTTAGTGAGTTATTTGATGCTATAAAAACGGCGGGTGTGACGTCATGATTGACAGCTGAGATTGACGGCTTCTCTGAGTGAAGATGTCACTGAGGCACTAACTGACGTTTTCTGGGAGGAGATTGGAGCTTTAGCTTTAATTTCTACATTTGCATAACTGTTTATTTCACACCAACATAATGAATTGTTCTGCATCTGCGAGAGTGTGAGCGGGCTTTTGATATCGCGTCTCTACTTCCTGCTCTCTACCGAGCAGATTCTGGTCCCGAGATCACTACTGCGCAGACTCGGTCCCAAATCTGCGCAAGATGTCAGCGCCACATCCGGACCTCCGGAGGCTTCAATTACTTCAGCGGAAACCAATGAAAGCGTGTCGTCCATATTTTTTTACGGTCTATCTATGGTGTGCACACAGACACAAAAACGGCAGGCGTAAAAGCGTCATTTGAAAAAGAAAAAAAAACACCTTTGTTTGTTTTTTGGTTTTGACGCGACACGTTACAAACTGGCCGACCAATGAGATTGATGTTTTTGTTCACGTGCCTGGAGCTGCTGAAGTTGCAGTAAAACACGACTTGGTGGCGCTCAAACACAAAACGGTCTTGCCGAGCATTGATACCATGGACTGTAAAAAAATATGGACGTAGTGTCCGTGATGTCACTCATAGGATTCTGAAGAGCAGTTTTGAAGCGTAAAGTAGGGTCAAGCTGGCCGTTGCATCACTCCCGGATTATAGAAAATGGGCAAAGAGGCGAGACGTGGGCGGAGCTGAGGTGACGCGATGACTAACAGACAGCAGATAAATGGCTATCCACCTGTCACTCAAAGTGGCCACGCCCTTAATTATGCAGAACTTTAAGGCTTTATATAATGTAAACAAATGAGTTATAAAAAAATTCACCCCCCTCACAGTTGTCATAAAGGGCAAAATTAGCAGTATAGACCAAAACCGCAATTTGAACCAGGCTGAAAACATGTTTTTTTCTGCTGTAAGGTTGGGCATTTTAACATGGGGCTCAATAAGATTCTGCTCCCTTCTGGAGCCTGTCCCTAGCAGTCAGTCGATGAATTGCAGTTTAAGATACTTCCGTATTTGCTTCAAGAGAAACTGCAGGAGGTTGCCGCTTGATTGATACCTCAGGCAAGATGAATGTTGAGGTGAGCAATTAAATCAAAAGCGCCATCTACTGTCAGGGACTGAATTTGCACATTCACTCGGCGTATTGCTAGTGAAAATCGCTTGGGAATGAACACTAAGACGCGTAGAAAAACACTGGAGATAAGCACACGATAATCATCCCAGTGGCACGAGGCTTGAGTTGAATACGATCCACCGGAAGCTAGATATTTGACTTTATAACGTGCTAAATATGGATGTTTTTCTTACACAAACCCATTGATTCGCTTCAGAAGGCCTTTATTAACCTCCCAGAGCTGTGTGGAGCACTTTCATAATGGATGGATGCACTTTTTTGGACTGCCATTATAAAGCTTGGAAGAGCCAGGACATTTTTAATATAACTGATTGTATTCGTCTGAAAGAAGAATGTCATACACACATAGGATGACTTGAGGGTGAATAAATCATGGGGTCATTTTCCTTTTTGTGTGAACTATCCCTTTAAACATCACAGTGATTGTTCACTCAAACACGAGAACTGTGTTTATTGAACAGTTATGTATTTCTTTCTTGATTGGAAGACAAAATTTGATTTGTCTAATCCATGTCAGATGTAATTTAGATCTGTATATATCATTTTTCTCTATTTATATACTGATTTCAGTTGCGCCTAAATGATTGAGCACTTCTACAAATAGATCGAGTGATATAAAGTGTTGAACTAGTGCTTAAAGTTATGCTTAAATCACAGTTTTGTTTGCATGTTTTTATTAATTCTTCACTGTACCCATCACAAACAGACATCAAATGAACTCGTCAAGGCTTTCCTGTACAGAATATATACTGTATTTGAAGAGCTTTAGACAGTGTGAGATATAGTGGCTGAATGAAATGCTTTTTGTGATTTTTGTCATCAGAGCAACATATTTGTGAGTTATTAACAACCTGTCCAGTAGCTTTTGGATAATGTTGTGTGTTTACACCGAGCAATATCAGGTATCATAAATGTAACACTAATAATTAATAAAAACGACTGACTGAAAATGTGGTCAGAAAGTATTCATTTAACCCAGGAATATGTTTGCTTTCCATAGTCCATCACAGTTTATAGGTTAAACTTACAAAATCATGTTCACTCACCAAAAAAACATTAAAGAGCATGATGAGTCCAAAGTGTTTCTCATGTTCACTGTAACAGTTTTTAATCATCAGAGGACGCAGCCAGTTTGGCCCTGTATTTGCCAGTCATCTCTTTGGGAAGCGGGACAAAGCCGGGATGAGGAACTTGACCCTCCACTTCGCTCATACACTCCCGCAGGAAATATTTCTTGTTCCCAAAGTTAGCGGGGTTTGACAGCTCCATTTTAGCCAGAGCTTCAGCTTCAAGAACTTTACTGTGGGCAGAAAGAGACAGAAGTGGGTGAGCGGAGCACAGATACACATTATATCTCACTATATCAGGGCATTTTGTGGTCAATGTGACCAGGATGAGAACGGTAACATTGGCATTAGCACTGGTTGGCCACTAGGTGGTGCTGTGAGGTAAGTTTCACTACAACTACTACACAGTAACACAAGGCAGTTCTGATTCTAAACCTTTTTTGCAAAGGGGTTATGAATTGAGATATCAACTATCCTTTGAGCTTTTGAGATATACAAGGTCACACGCAAACGCAAGTGATTTTATTTGGTGCTTTTTGTGCATTCACGCGCTTGAAGCAAATTCGCGTCTGCGCGCGAGTTGAAAAATCTGAACTTTGGCGTCTATTTGCGCCGCGTTAACCAATCAGGAGCCTGCTTGCTGCTGTCACGTGGTAAAGTGACGTGATGAGAAACTCTGCATAATTTAAAAATACTACTATTGTGTCACAAAATGTAGTTTTAAGACTTTTTCAGGTGAGAATGTAGTTGTTTAAAGCTCAAATCTGTGGTTTATTTATAAAGAGAGCACCTATTTAAAAAAATTATTCTTGTGTTTTTGGAGTTGTGAGATCCAGGCGATCAGCGGGTGCTCAGCGCTGGTTAACCCCACCAAGAGCAGCCTTTCCTCGGCTAGTCCTTCTGACGTTTGCCGCTGGCTCTGATGTCCTGTAGTGGTTCGTCTTGTGTGGATCTAACGGCCGATCTTTGGTGTCATGAATCTATAATTTGTTGTCTGCCGAATCGTTTTGACTGAGGGCAAAGAGAAGTTTCATAACTTTATTTTTTAGGATATTTAAATATACATGCAGTGAAGATAATGTAGGCGTTGCTTGGACCACATTTGTGTGGCTATTAATGCTTATTATATCTTTTTAAAGAAAATGAAAAGCGGCAGAGTGGTGTTTTGTGACATATTTCTCCTTGAGCGTCTTGAACGCGCGTCTATTTAGCTTCAAACGCTCGATTTATACGCGCGTCCAATTCGCTGTGGACAACCCCGCATAATTTTAAAATACTACTGTTATTGTGTCACAAAATGTAGTTTTAAGACTTTTTCAGGTGAGAATGTAGTTGTTTAAAGCTCAAATCTGTGGTTTATTTATAAAGAGGGCACCTATTTAAAAAATTGGAATTGTGAGATCCAGGCGATCACCGGGCACTAGGGGTGGCACGGTACATGGAAAAAAACCAAACCGTTCGGTTCACTTGTCTCGGTTCGGAGTGTGTGCGTCGCACGGTTCGACGCATGCGCAATGCATCCTCGTGCCCGTATGTTACCTCAGACAGTGGGTGTCCTTTTCACGCGAAATAAGAGGTGTGTGTGGACATACAGTAAAGTAAAAGTGGAGTGCTGCAGGTCACGTCACGTGTAGAAATGCAAGTGGGAGAGATAAGGAAGGCTGCCCGGAGTTGTTGGAGAATGCGCCAGTGTCGTATAGCAGGCAGGGCAGATGCAGTGCGGAGAACGGGAGACGCGCGCGCCCGTTGCGCATACACACACTGGCAGTGTTTGTCTCGCGCAGCTGAACCGCGGCTCGTGTATTGCAAATACAGACGACTATTGTCCATTATGTCACATTTTCCGGTCTTCTCCTCCGACCCCTGTAAAATTTAACATTTAATAGTTTCTAGTTTTAATCATTTAAACATGCCTTTGAAGTTTGGCCAAAAACTTCTGGCAGTGTTGTGTTTTCGTGTATTTTTCTTTTCACAGCGCTGGATGTCATATGGTGATTTATGAAACACACGGAACACTTCATGGTGAAATTTGTTCATCAGGTCAGCTGAATTAAAGCCACTGTGCATTGTTCTGATCAAAATTGATATGATTAACATGAAAAATGTTACGCCAATGTCTCGGACTCAGTAGACAGCCAGTTAGGAAACAACTTGATATAACAATTTTTTTATTACTGTATCCTAAATTGTGGATGATTAAGCTATATATATATAATATGCTGAAGTAAATTTCTGGAGTGTTAACTATTAAAAAACAACAACAACAAGAACCGTACAGAACCGAAAACCGTGACCCTAAAACCGTGAGACGAACCGAACTGTGGGTTTTGTGAACCGTGCCACCCCTACCGGGCGCTCAGCGCTCATTAACCCCGGCGAGAGCAGCCTTTCCTCGGCTAGTCCTTCTGACGTTTGCCGCTGGCTCTGATGTCCTGTAGTGGTTAAACATGAGATAGAATTCGTCTTGTGTAGATCTAACAGGCGATCTTTGGTGTCATGAATCTATAATTTGTTGTCTGCCAAATCGTTTTGACTGAGGGCAAAGAGAAGTTTCATAACTTAATTTTTTAGGATATTTAAATATACATACAGTGAAGATAATGTAGGTAGTGCGTTGCTTGGACCACATTTGTGTGGCTATTAATGTTAATATATATATTTAAATGAAAATGAGAGGAGGCAGAGTGGTGTTTTATGACATATTTCTCCTGGAGCGTCTTGAACGCTAGCCTGGGAAAACCCAGACAACTTCCGGCAAATTTAGATTTGCTCTGCAAGTAGTCTGGCAAAGACCCCATTCAAACCCATTTCTAATCCCTAGAAATCGCTGCACCAAATAGAAACGTTGGGGCGGGCTTTACACGATGACGATAGTGCAGCGACGTTGAAGCAGATTTGCCACCGTGGAGCATCACTCGTTCGAATCAGCTATCGCGTCTGTTTTAAGCGATTTAAACTTTTCCTTTTCGTTAAAACCTGAGCAAAAAACAACACTCGAAGCCTTCATATCTAAAAACGATGTTATCGCTGTCTTACCGACTGGATTCGGCAAAAGTCTGATACCAGCTTGGCCCTTTGGTGGCTATACGAATGGGTCTTAGCGAGAGCCCTCTGGTAGTGTTAATGTTTTACAAAATATAGTTTTAAGTCCTTTTCAGGCGAGAATGTAGTTGTTTAAAGCTCAAATCTGTGGTTTATTTATAAAGAGAGCGCCTTTTTTTAAATTTGATCTGCCGTTTTCGGAGTTGTGAGCGCCAGTGGTTCAGCGGCGCTCAATCGCTCAACCCCCCCGAGAGGCGCCTTTCCTCAGCCAGTCCTTGTGTCGTCTGCCGCTGGCTCTGATGTCTCTGTAGTGGTTAAACATAAGATATGATTCGTCTCGTCTTGTGTAGATCTAACGGCTGATTTTTGCTCTCATTAATCTATAATTTGTTCCCAGACAGATCGTTTTTTTTATCTGAGGGCAAAGTGAAGTTTCATAACTTTATATTTTTAAGCTATTAAACTTTACCGTTGTAGTCTCCAAGCGCTGATTTTGACTGAATTGCTTTATTTATTGTATAGCTTCTAATACCTTTTACTTACTTTTATAATTGCTATTGATGATCACACATAAACTGACATTTAACAAAAAGAGACTGGGTTGTGTTTTATGTCATATTTAATTTATTACAGTGGTAATCATAGCCTATATTGTATTATATGCCTATATTATGTGTGTTTTTTTTAATGTAAACGAAAAGAGGCTGGGTTTTTTTATTTTTCGTTTTGTTATAAACATGCATTGAAGATAATATGCATTGCCTGCACTACATATACAAATATATACTGAGTGATACTGTCAGCATTGTAGGCGGACTAGTTTCCTCCTGTCCTCGGGAGTTCGTTCTCCGGAGTCAAACTTGGCAAGTCACGGACGCAAGTCAGAAGTTTGCGTACGAAATATGTCATAAAACACCACTGCCTCATTTCATAAAAAATAAAAATCTTAAACATAACAGCCACACGAATGTGGTTCAGGCAACGCGTAGCTAGGCCTACATTGATTATCTTATATATTTATAATAAAACGAAGTATAAAACACCCTGCCTCTTTTCGTTTACATTTTAAAAATAATATATTAAATAGAGATGCTCCGATCAGCATTTTTGGGGCCGATCACCAAGATCATGATCTGCCGATTGCCGATCACAGAATGGCAATCTTTTATCTATAATCTTGCAGAGTTTTCACCATTTGTAGAAATGAAACTAACTCTAAATTAACTGAGTCAAGATCTTGAAGAACCACCAAGTGTTTATTTTAGAAAATGAGATAACTTAAGGCTACTGTAGGCCATCTTTCCCAAATAAATGTATTTAATAAATGTATATAATTATCACCTAAATATTGGATCATGCAGTGCATTTTTGTTTTTAAAAACAATTTTTCAGGTAGGTCTAACATTAGTATTGAGGTAAGAAATACTAAAGACATTTAATAAGAAATCAAATGTAAATTAATATTGGTCTTCCCTGAATAAATTAAATTAGATTAATCCTTACACTTAAGGTAGCAAAAGTTAGTAATTCAAGAGCAGTGAGTGTCATAAAGGTTCATCAAACAACACAAGACAAAGAGAAACTCAGAGACAGCAGCAGTTTATTCGACAGCTGTCACTTTAAGAGCGAACACGGATACGGTTACATGCAGTAGCACAAAATGTTCACTCACGAGTCACGACGGGGTTTACGTGCACACTCGTCAAGACGCTCATTTAGTACTTACATTTGTGTGTATCTGACCATTTCAGTGCAATTTGTACTCGCAAGCTTTTTGTGAGATGGCCTGTGTGTGTGTGTGTGTGTCTCTCCAGACCGTGCGCGCGAGTGCTGAGCGGTTTGAACACTGGCAAGACTTAAAAATAAATGCAAATGATAAACTTTAGTGACAATATGACACTGCCTCGATTGTGCAAAGTGGCAAATCCTGTGTCAACTGTGCAGCTCGATTTTAGTGCACATGCGATGCGCTGATGTGAAGCCATTTGAGCATTTTGAAAGGGAGAGAGCGTGCGCACGCGGTGATTCACGCGCGCTGTTTGTGAACTTACGTCCCACAAAAAGTTTTCAAATGACTGCGTAAGTTATTTAATATAGAAATATGAATTGTACCTCACCTTCAGCATTATAATTATTTTACCTGCGCTGGAAAGAGAATGAGACGGTGTCGCTGCGTATCATGCCCTAGCTCTCACGGCAGGTGCGGGTTTTATGTGTCGTCAGCATGCGATCGGTTCATGAGATCGGCCTTTTTGGAGACCGCCGATCAATCATCCCAAAGCGATTATCGACCGATCGAGATCGGTTGCCGATCAATCGGAGCACCCCTAATATTAAATATTAATATGTGGTTTAGGTAAGGTGACCAGATTTCTGAAATGGAAACCGGGGACATTTCCTATTTGAGAACACAAGTACAGACAAGAACGCATATTGAGAGACGGCCAAATGTTTCTGCGTCGCTCTGCATACGTCATCTCCCTCATCGCTCTGATTGGTTTTAGGTCTATCCAATTGCGCCGAGAGGCATTTGAGCGACGCCCGTTGGTGATGCCCCTTTGGAAATTATTTTTTTGGAGTCTATGAAGCTTTGCCAGACCATAACTCAGTTACTAATGAGAATGGTCTGGTTTTAACCAGGCTACTTGAACGCGTGTCTATTTCGCTTCAAACGCTCGATTTATACGTGCAAATAAATTCAAAATATTCAAGAGCTCTATTTGCGTTTGGTTGCTAGAGTGTTCTGGGTGGCTATGGTGTTGCTAAAGTGTTCTGAGTGGTTGTTATGGTGTTGCTAGAGTGTTCTGGGTTGCTATGGTGTCCTGGGTGGTTGCTATGGTGTTGCTAGAGTGTTCTGGGTGGTTGCTATGGAGTTGCTAGAGTGTTCTGGGTGGCTATGGTGTTGCTAGAGTGTCCTGGGTAGTTGTTATGGTGTTGCTAGAGTGTTCTGGGTTGCTATGGTGTCCTGGGTGGTTGCTATGGTGTTGCTAGAGTGTTCTGGGTGGTTGCTATGGTGTTGCTAGAGTGTTCTGGTTGGCTATGGTGTTCTGAGTGGTTGTTATGGTGTTGCTAGAGTGTCCTGGGTGGTTGTTATGGTGTTGCTAGAGTGTTCTGGGTGGTTGCTATGGTGTTGCTAGAGTGTTCTGGGTGGCTATGGTGTTCTGAGTGGTTGTTATGGTGTTGCTAGAGTGTCCTGGGTGGTTGTTATGGTGTTGCTAGAGTGTACTGGGTAGCTATGGTGTTGATAGAGTGTCCTGGGTGGTTGCTATGGTGTTGCTAGAGTGTTCTGTGTGGCTATGGTGTTGCTAAAGTGTTCTGAGTGATTGCTATGGTGTTGCTAAAGTGTCCTGGGTGGTTGTTATGGTGTTTTGCCTGAGTGTTCTGGGTAGCTATGGTGTTGATAGAGCTATGGTGTTTTTGCGTCACTCTGCATACGTCATCTCCCTCATCACTCTGATTGGTTTTAGGTCTATCCGATTGCGCCGAGAGGCATTTGAGCGACGCCCGTTGGTGACGCCCCTTTGGAAATGATTTTTTCGGAGTCTATGAAGCTTTGCCAGACCATAACTCAGTTACTACTGAGAATGGTCTGGTTTTAACCAGGCTACTTGAACGCGTGTCTATTTCGCTTCAAACGCTCGATTTATACGTGCAAATAAATTCAAAATATTCAAGAGCTCTATTTGCGTTTGGTGTGAACGCAGCATCAGAAAAGCTTTTATTGACAGCTGACTCAGCAAACGACCAATCTGCGAATGTGCTTCCCTGTGACGTCAGAGAGCAGTGAAAAGCCGCCTTAACCGAAGAAGAAGAAAGCCTGATTCTGTAGCCCCGCCCACCGACTCGCGCATGACATGTTATAGATAAATAACAAAGACCTACGTGGAGCTAAACCGGCTCGAACTTCAAAGTAATAAACATGCCGCATAAACTTCATCCGGATTCCAATATTAGGTTAATATTAATATTATATTAATATTTAGTTGAACTTTATTTTTAATGAAGATCCAGCGACAGAATGAGATTATAAACGATGGTGTGTCTTCGATATTGGACCCGACAGGAATGGTGCTCTCTTGACTGGTCATTTGAAGGAAAAATACAATCGCGGAAGTTTTGAACATGCTGATTCAGGCATGGTGAAGTCAGGTGAAGTTTTGCTGATGCACGTACTGGCTTGTGGGTGCGCGCGTGCGAGCTTTGCGAGGCCGCCACGGACACGCCCTTCAGGGAAAACGCAATTTAACATCGCAAAGGCCTTTAGATTAGACTGTGCAAATATGATAAAAACAGGGGTGTGACGTTATGATTGACAGCTTCTCTGAACAAAGTAGTCACTGAAGCACCAACGGACTTTACCAACAATGCACTCCGATTTACCAAACAGGGCAAATTAGTGTTAGCGCGCAATCCCATAAAAGCGCAGATGGGATTGTAAAGTTCTGCGTGTGATCTACTGACGACACACATTAAAGGGTTAGTTCACCCAAAAATGAAAATTCTGTCATTAATTACTCACCCTCATGTCGTTGGACACCCGTCAGACCTCCGTTCATATTCGGAACACAAATGAAGATATTTTAGTTGAAAGCTGATGGCTGAGAGAGGCTTCAGACAGGCCTCCATTGGTATTCAGTACATTGACACTTCCAAGATCCATGAAAGGCACTTAAAACGTCGTTACAAAGTCCATCTCACCACAGTGGCTCTACAATAATCTTACAATGCGACGACAATAGTTTTTTTGCGCAAAAAAAAAATAAAAATAACACCTTTTTCCAACTTGTTCTCGACTTCCGTGTATGCCTCCACGACGCATGCGCGAGAATATGACGTAGCGCCGGTGTTCGGGAATCCATGAAATGCACACTTAAGCCCCATTTTGAGCACTACGCCGAGACCTAAAGCACGATCAATGTAGAATCCAACAGCTTAGACACACGCGTCTTCCTCTGCTCGTAAACAAATCACTTCTGGGTCATATGTCCGAACGCTGGATCTACGTCATATTCTCGCGCATGCGTCGTGGAGGCACACACGGAAGTCGAGAACAAGTTGGATAAAGGTGTTATTTTGATTTTTTTTTGCGCACAAAAACTATTGTCGTCGCATCGTAAGATTATTGTAGAGCCACTGTGGTGAGATGGACTTTGTAACGACGTTTTAAGTGCCTTTCATGGATCTTGGAAGTGTCAATGTACTGAATACCAATGGAGGCCTGTGTGAAGCCTTTCTCAGCCATCAGCTTTCAACTAAAATATCTTCATTTGTGTTCCGAATATGAACGGAGGTCTTACGGGTGTCCAACGACATGAGGGTGAGTAATTAATGACAGAATTTTCATTTTTGGGTGAACTAACCCTTTAAAGAACACAGACGCAGCCGAAACATTTCCATAAAGTAGTGAAAGACACCTAATATAAAGTGCAACGCAAGTTTGATCTCATGGACTCTCTAAAGCACATCATGAACTGCGACTTACTCCGGCTTGCCAAGGATCTTCTTCACATGGTGTGTGATTTCTTTATGGGGCTTTCCTTCCACATCCACCAGCACTTGCTCTCCATCATCTGAACACACACTCAGAATTTAGAGGATAAAGACCGTAACAAAACAATACTGAGAATAATAAAGCACTTACCGAGGTAAAACCGCAGGAAAGGTGATGGCGTCATGTTTTTGAACATCATTATTTGAACCCAGGGGTTTTTGTACTGGATTTGAGGAATGTTGAAGAACACAAACTTCCTGTCGAACACATGAACATTATCCATCACATTCTTGAGTGACTAGAATGTACATTTCCTGAAGAAAATGTGAGTGGTGCTTGCAGTGGCAAAACTCGGCACTCGGTTGCTAGGGTGATTCTAGGTGGTTGCTAGGCAGTTGCTATTGTGTTCTGGGCAGTTGCTAGGTGGTGGCTAAGGTGTTCTGGGAAGTTGCTATGCTGTTCTGAGTGGTTGCTACTTGCTAGGTTCTGGGCAGTTGCTTTGGTGTTGCTTGGTGGTTGTTAAGATGTTCTGGGTGTTGGCTATGATGTTACTAGAGTGTTCTGGGTGGTTGTTATGGCATTGCTAGAGTGTTCTGGGTGGCTGTTGTTGTTATGGTGTTGCTAGAGTGTCCTGGGTGGTTGCTAGAGTGTTCTGGGTGGCTATGGTGTTGCTAAAGTGTTCTGAGTGGTTGCTATGGTGTTGCTAGAGTGTCCTGGGTGGTTGCTAGAGTGTTCTGGGTGGCTATGGTGTTGCTAAAGTGTTCTGAGTGGTTGTTATGGTGTTGCTAGAGTGTCCTGGGTAGTTGTTATGGTGTTGCTAGAGTGTTCTGGGTTGCTACGGTGTTCTGGGTGGTTGCTATGGTGTTCTGGGTGGTTGCTATGGTGTTGCTAGAGTGTTCTGGGTGGCTATGGTGTTCTGAGTGGTTGTTATGGTGTTGCTAGAGTGTCCTGGGTGGTTGTAATGGTGTTGCTAGAGTGTACTGGGTAGCTATGGTGTTGATAGAGTGTCCTGGATGGTTGCTATGGTGTTGCTAGAGTGTTCTGTGTGGCTATGGTGTTGCTAAAGTGTTCTGAGTGATTGTTATGGTGTTGCTAAAGTGTCCTGGGTGGTTGTTATGGTGTTTTGCCTGAGTGTTCTGGGTAGCTATGGTGTTGATAGAGTGTTCTGGGTGGTTGCTATGGTGTTGCTAGTGTTCTGTGTGGTTGCTATGGTGTTACTAGAGTGTTCTGGTTGGTTGCTATGGTGTTACTCATGCTATGGTGATCCTTCACATACATGAGTGACTTTGTAACATCTATCCAGATTTTTTTTTTACCCTTCTTCTGACATTACACCACACATATGCATTTGTATCCGACATATTGACAGTGAAAACGACTAACACTCTTTCAATAAGACATTTCTTTAAAGTGTCACATAAAGTCATCAGATGTTTTCTGACCTTGCTCCTTCACTCAGATCTCCGTGTGTGTTATAATTGACAGTCATAATCTTCACCGACTTTTTAAAAACGACTTCTCCTTTCTGCAGATACTCCAGCGTCCTCCGTATGGGAAATCTTCCCTTCATCGGCATGATTATATGAATAATTTGTGTAACACTGATGATCCCTACACTTCAGCTCATGCTGCTCCTGCCTCGCGCGTATTGATGACGTCAATTGCACGCGCCGTGCCACGCCACCTAAAGGACTGGAGGAACGAACAATCGCCTGTCTCACACACACACAATGGAGGGATTTGATAGACTAAACTAAATAAATCCATTCATATACAAATACATACTTCATGGTTTGTTGCAATAAACAAAAGCACAATCAAATGCAAGAATAAATATAAACACAAAACTACTACAATTTTGTTTTATTAACTTTAGCTTGCGTCTCGCGCATGGCATCACATGGCGCTCTAAAAAAACGTCCATAGATTTTGCACTTTACCTGGGTCTCACGTATAACAGCAAAAACGCGTTCTGTGTGAACCGGTCTCATTATTTGACTTTATTAGCCACTATCAATCAAGAAATAAATAGACTATACCTGCAGAAAATCTACGTAAATACTACATCAAATAAATAGGCTACAAACAATGATACATTATACAATATAGACCTAAAAACGTGTTTAATTATATTGTATAATATCAAATCTTTATGTTTCTCTATGGTTTTGTTTATGGCAGCTAACCTTTTATGGTTATAGTAGAACATTACAATCTTTAAAACCAAAATGAAAATAACAAAATCACAGTCCCTTTACAGTTACTGCTATCATAAAAAAATACACTTACTTGTGGATTTAAAATTCTACATATTGACATATGGCACATTTAATGTCCAACAACAAATATTTTAGCAAAATGTATATTTTAGAGTTTTTGTGCTCTGTTTGGCACGCATGTGCAGCAAAATGGAAATATTTGCATGACTTTCTAACATTTACAGATGGAGAATTAGAGTATACCTGTTTACACGATCAGGCATAACATTATGAAAGGTGAAGTGAATAACACTGATTATCTCTTCATCACGGCACCTGTTAGTGGGTGGGATATTAGGCAGCAAGTGAACATTTTGTCCTCAAAGTTGATGTGTTAAAAGCAGGAAAAATGGGCAAGCATAAGGATTTGAGTGAGTTTGACACGGGTCAAATTGTGATGGCTAGACGACTGGGTCATAGCATCTCCAAAACTGCAGCTCTTGTGGGGTTCCTGGTCTGCAGTGGTCAGTATTTGTCAAAAAAGGCCCAAGGAAAGAACAGTGGTTAACCGGCGAAAGGGTCATGGGCGGCCAAGGCTCATTGATGCACGTGGGGAGCGAAGACTGGCCCGTGTGGTCTGATCAAACAAACGAGCTACTGTAGCTCAAAAAGTTAATGTTGGTTCTGATAGAAAGGAGTCAGAATACACAGTGCATCACCGTATGGGGCTGCATAGCCGCAGACCAGTCAGGGTGCCCATGCTGACCCCGCCCACCGCTGAAAGCGCCAACAGTGGGCACGTTAGCATCAGAACTGGACCACGGAGCAATGGAAGAAGGTGGCCTGGTCTGATAAATCACGTTTTCCTTTACATCACGTGAATGGACGGGTGCGTGTGCGTCGCTTACCTGGGGAACACATGACACCAGGATGCTCTATGGGAAGACGGCATGCCGGCGGAGGTAGTGTGATGCTTTGGGCAATGTTCTGCTGGGAAACCTTGGGTCCTGCCATCCATGTGGATGTTACTTTGACACGTACCACCTACCTCAGGATTGTTGCAGACCATGTACACCCTTTCATGGAAACGGTATTCCCTGTTGGCTGTGGCCTCTTTCAGCAGGATAACAGGCCCTGCCACAAACTTACAGAACTTAAAGGATCTGCGGCTAACATCTTGGTGCCAAATACCACAGCACACCTTCAGGGGTCTAATGGAGTCCATGCCTCGACGGGTCAGGGCTGTTTTGGCAGCAAAAGGGGGACCAACACAATATTAGGTCATAATGTTATGCCTGGTCGGTGTATAGGAGGATATAGAAAGACGGCGCACTCGTATTACTATGAATGGGAGAAAGTGGCGGAATAACTCCCACCTTCTAAATAAAAGAGCCAATCGCTGATTGGTAAAGTCACGCGTCACTGCAGCTGCCATTAGTTAGAAGCTTCAGATGCTATAGAAACAGGCAGTGTTCTGAGACGCGTGCTGGGACTGCGCAGCCTGACGAAGATTGTTAACACTATTTGAGCATAAGAAACCCCATTTATGATACAGTTGTCAGATTTCATTGGTGAAATTTAATCGTAAGCTTGGTAAGACTGTAAGTCCAGTAAGACTGGAGCTGCACTTGCATGACTGAAATAACCGCCGGAGAGGCGTTTCAAAGATGGCCGCCAAGTGAAATGACGTTCCTGAAAGGGACTTTGTCTTGACTCACTGAGCCTGGGTCAAATTATGGTCCTTTTTGGAACCGCTTTAGCCCTGACTGATGTGTTAGGTTAATTCAAGTCAGGTTTTGGACTGTAATCCCAAATTTTCTTAGTGCACTTTATGGAACAGGCCTCTGAAGACCTTGTTTAGCTGGTTCAGGTGTGTTTTACCGGTGTCCTACCCTGTTCCTGGAGGGCCGTCTTCAGCCGAGTTTAGCTCCAGCCAAGCGCGCATTTCCAACTCATAAAAAAAATCAACTGAATTTTCACAGATGGGCTCCAATCAAACGGTAGAAACATTTCAAAGATGATCCAGAGACATGGGATAAACCTGAAATAAATGTCAAATGTCATAGCAGAGGGTCTGACTCTTTAAAACATATCGCAACGTTATCACAAATCTGGGTGTAGCTATCACTTGTTATTAGGATTAATTTAAGCATTTTAGCATAAGGTTGCAGCATAATAAAATGTAAGGAATTCAAATAAAAAGGTCAGAATATTATACTTTCTAAATGCACTGTAAATATTTTTTTCTTAAGCCACAGTATTTAAACTCCACATCAGTATAGAATTTAATAAAAGGTATAAGCTAGTTCATGCACAGCTTTTCTTATCGTCTCACAGACAGATAAAAACAGAATTACAGCATGGCATTACAACACCTATAAACCAGTCACTGATGGATTGAAATCAAAACCTTTAGGCATCTTAAGATACATACACAGTTTAGTTTAAAACATTTGTCTGCCAGTGTTAAAAGCATATCAAAACTGCTTGTATGGGTCATGCTTTTCAAACAATAAATATCTTTTCTTTTGGACATAAATAATCCTTGAGACCAAGTAGGGATGAATGAAAAAAACAATAAACTCTTATGGGAAACAGAAACCTCTCCTTTTATAGAGGTCAGAACTATTAGACAGGGTTTGAGCAGTTAAAGATTCATTTTCAAATTGAAATTGCTGATGAATAAAAATTGATGTCAATGTTTGTACGCTCATTTACAAAGGGGATATACTCTCTTGATTATAATGATATACTTGTCAATGGACATCTATTCAACAGCAATCACTTTATAGTAATGTTTTTACTTGATTCACAAGAAATGTATTTAGACTCAGAGTTCAGCCCAAAATGGAAGCTTGTTTCAGGCACAATAAAAACATTAAAAAAGGTTTTTCATCTCGCAACTCTGACTTTATATCTCGCAATTCTGACTTTATATCTCGCAATTCTGACTTTATATCTCGCAATTCTGACTTTATGTCGCAATTCTGACTTTATATCGCAATGCTGACTTTATTATCGCAATGCTGACTTTGTCGCAATGCTGACTTTATAACTCACAATGCTGACTTTATGTCGCAATTCTGACTTTATATCTCGCAATTCTGACTTTATAACTCACAATTCTGACTTTATATCTCGCAATGCTGACTTTATATCGCAATGCTGACTTTATATCGCAATGCTGACTTTATAACTCACAATGCTGACTTTATGTCGCAATTCTGACTTTATATCTCGCAATTCTGACTTTATAACTCACAATTCTGACTTTATATCTCACAATGCTGACTTTATATCGCAATTCTGACTTTATAACTCGTAATTCTGACTTTATATCTCACAATTATATCTCACAATTCGGACTTTATATTGCAATTCTGACTTTATATCTCACAATTCTGACTTTATATCACGCAATTCTGACTTTATATCGCAATTCTAACTTTATATCTCACAATTCTGACTTTATATTGCAATTCTGACTTTATATCTCGCAATTCTGACTTTATATCACGCAATTCTGACTTTATATCGCAATTCTAACTTTATAACTCGTAATTCTGACTTTATATCTCACAATTATATCTCACAATTCTGACTTTATATTGCAATTCTGACTTTATATCTCACAATTCTGACTTTATATCACGCAATTCTGACTTTATATCGCAATTCTAACTTTATATCTCACAATTCTGACTTTATATTGCAATTCTGACTTTATATCTCGCAATTCTGACTTTATATCACGCAATTCTGACTTTATATCGCAATTCTAACTTTATAACTCGTAATTCTGACTTTATATCTCACAATTATATCTCACAATTCTGACTTTATATTGCAATTCTGACTTTATATCTCACAATTCTGACTTTATATCACGCAATTCTGACTTTATATCGCAATTCTAACTTTATATCTCACAATTCTGACTTTATATTGCAATTCTGACTTTATATCTCGCAATTCTGACTTTATATCACGCAATTCTGACTTTATATCGCAATTCTAACTTTATAACTCGTAATTCTGACTTTATATCGCAATTCTGACTTTATACCACACAATTCTGACTTTATATCGCAATTCTGACTTTATAACTCAATTCTGACTTTGTATCTCGCAATTCTGACTTTATATCACATAATTCTGACTTTATATCGCAATTCTGATTTTATAACTCAATTCTGACTTTATATCACACAATTCTGACTTTATATCGCAATTCTGACTTTATACCACACAATCTGACTTTATATCGCAATTCTGACTTTATAACTAAATTCTGACTTTGTATCTCACAATTCTGACTTTATATCACACAATTCTGACTATATCGCAATTCTGATTTTATAACTCAATTCTGACTTTATATCACACAATTCTGACTTTACATCGCAATTCTGACTTTATATCGCAATTCTGACTTTATATCTTGCAATTTCTTACTTTACATCTCAATTCTGACTTTATATCTCGCAATTCTGACTTTATATCGCAATTCTGACTTTATATCTCAATTCTGACTTTATATCTCGCAATTCTGACTTTATATCTTGCAATTTCTTACTTTACATCTCAATTCTGACTTTATATCTCGCAATTCTGACTTTATATCGCAATTCTGACTTTATATCTCAATTCTGACTTTATATCTCAATTCTAACTTTATATCTAAATTCTGACTTTATATCTCGCAATTCTGACTTTAGATCGCAATTCTGACTTTATATCTCACAATTCTGACTTTATATCTCACAATTCTGACTTTGTCTCACAATTCTGACTTTGTCTCACAATTCTGACTTTATATCTCGTAATTCTGACTTTATATCTCAATTCTGACTTTATATCGCAATTCTGACTTTATATCTCGCAATTCTGACTTTATATCTCAATTCTGACTTTATATCACAATTCTGACTTTATATCTCAATTCTGACTTTATATCTCGCAATTCTAACTTTAGATCGCAATTCTGACTTTATATCTCAATTCTGACTTTATATCTCGCAATTCTGACTTTATATCGCAATTCTGACTTTATATCTCAATTCTGAATTTATATCTCGCAATTCTGACTTTAGATCGCAATTCTGACTTTATATCTCAATTCTGACTTTATATCTCGCAATTCTGACTTTATATCTCAATTATAACTTTATATCTAAATTCTGACTTTATATCTCAATTCTAACTTTATATCTAAATTCTGACTTTATATCTCGCAATTCTGACTTTAGATCGCAATTCTGACATTATACCTCTATAATTTGCAATTGCAACTTTATACCATGCAATTCTGACTTTATAACTATACTACAATTGTGTGCGAGATTGAGAGAAAAAAGTCGAAATTGTGAAATAAAAAGTTGCAATTACCTTTTTTAAATTAATTAAAAAAATTATTCAGTGGCTGAAACAAGCTTCCATAGCCCAAAATCGTCTTGCTGCATGAGCAAAGCATGCAAAACCACCAGTTTTGTCAGTTGTCTGTAGGTTTTCAAATACACGAGGCACATTTTGGGCAGATCTTAGGCAGATTGCACAGTTGGTGGTGAAAACTGAAACTGAAATGAATTATAGAGCATTCAAATGCTTCTGCTCACCTCACAAGTATGGCATTAAGGGTTAAATATACACTGATTTAACATGCTTTACCATGTTACAGTGGGAGTGTGTGGTTTATAATTTAATAGTTAGTTTGGACATAAAAAAACAATGCGACTAACCAATAATGTGTCAGGCTAACATAGTCTGGAAGTTCAAGTATATTTACTTTTTCTTTTCAAGCTACCATGTAGTCTAGGTGAAAATAGTTCTGCTTCAGAAAAATCCTGTTAAATAAGTGCATGTCAGTTGCTATAAATCTGGACAAAATGACACATTCTGTTGTTTTGAAATGACGACCAAATTTACAAAAGTCTAACTGTGCACAGATCTGCAAATTAAAGCATGTTAGTAATCTAATTGCATTAAACCATCATGGTTGTGCATATATTACATCTGAAATGACACCTTTTGTACATCGCAGCAGCGGTCGAGTGCTATAAAGATACAGATCAAATATGTCATTTAATAACACAAGATGATTTTTGAAATCAAGCAAATCAGACCATCTACATTTGTATGGACTTTAGAGTTGGACTCGGTGAAATAATAAATAAAGGATATTGAGGAGAAGCTGATTGTCATGACGGCAGAAGTGACAGTACAGAGCAAAAATGAGCTGTGGGAAACAGAATATTCCCGTTCACGTCAATAACTGCATTATTAAACCAGATCCGAGCTGTAAAATATGACCTAGATATGTTTTCGTTGGAGTCTAAATCCAGGGATCCAGAGAACTGTCTTGATATCAACTGTTACATTCAATCGAGGATCGCGTCTTCCATGGGAAAGGATCGTTCAACAGCCCATTGCTGTAGATATTGTTCTCATAAGTAAAAAAAAATGATGGAGGTTTAAAACATCGTCTTGGATTGTATCCAATGGAATCATCATGAAGTGCTCAACTGTTTTTAAATGATGCTTTAAAAAAGAAAGGCATTTGTTTAATTTTTGAGGCAAATGTCCTGTCCTTGGGAACTCAAAGTCCCATAATGCACCTTTCTGTAAACTACAACACAGTATTTCTAGGGTAACGGTCACACACTGAAAGGCTTCCCCTGTTGCAGCTCCTCTTGAGGTAGAGCTTGTTGGTCGGTTCAATATAACGGGATATATTTGAGTCGAGGGATGATGGGAGTTACGATCACACGGCGGGGCCTGTCATTTGGCTGTTGTAGTCCGCAGTCTCCATTTTAAGGATATATGGGATGATGCTGTCGATCGGTACGTTGCCAATAAGGCCGGTGAAAAACAGCTCCTCGGTTATATTGGAACTCATCGACCGCAACGCTGGCAAACGCAACAGGATTCGGGCCAACCTGCCACATCAATTAATGAGAGCAGATTAACACATCAGCCAATTAACAAACACCTAAGGTTACTACATTAACCCGGAAATGCCTTTTTCATTTCAAAACACGCCGTTTTTTAAGCGTTTGCCAAAGGTTTCTTGTCCACATGGAAATCATCTTACTCATGTATAAAACATAATAAAAGCTCAATGAGATGATAGCAAGAGACCAGGCAGATATCTATGTCTTTTTACAGCCCACAGTCAATGTTTTACCACATTTTTTTCCACTTTTCAATGGACAAAAAACGCTGTCTCTTTGTGGACGGAAGGCCTAAACATAGAATGAAAAATGTGTTTCAAATGTATCCGGATTAATGTAGATGCAGCCTAAATGAAATACAACCTCAGCTCAGTGAACAGCAAATGGGGCACGTTGTCAGTAACCACATAAAAAATTATGTTTCCAAAAGCAAAGAACAAACATGATTAGATAAATATACATACAAAGCAAGTTGATGTTCCAGAGAATTTAAACGTAGTGAAGTTTAACTATCCAGCTAATTCCTGTGGGTGAGGTTTGCTTTATGGAAACTATACTTTAGGCCCTGTTTACTTCTGGTATGAAGATGCGTTTTGGTCAATTGGATCACGCTAAATACAGGTGTAAACGGGGTCTGAATGTTTTGAGCTTGTCCACTTTCCAGAGGTAGTGGAAAACACATTCGACCGTACTGCCTTCGTAGTGTAAGCGCTCAATGAATGTCTTCGAACAGCTTCTAAAAGACGCCCTACTTTCCACCGACTGCCCTAATGCATAAACATTATGGGAAGCGTCGTGTTCATATGTACATTGGATGATCTTATTTTGTCCATTAGATCTAAAGATCTGAAAAAGCCCATACATTTACTCACCCATAGACCCTCCCCTCGAATAAATCAGGACAGAAGTGGTTGAAAGTGGACAAAAGAGCACCAGGTGTAAACGGGAATGTGTCTCCCTCGTCTACTTGTGATTTGATCAACCAAAACGCATCTTAATAACAGGTGTAAACGGGGTTTAAGACACTTGTGTCCAAGAAGGCATGCAATTCATTAGCATCTCAACAGCACTGTCGTGGACAGTACAGGCCATGTTATTATGGGTGCAAAAGTGCATTCTGCATTCCCACTATAAGGGCATTGCGAACATTTTTCCTTAAAACTGGTAAAGTGCCTCTATTATGCATTTTCAGATATTACTTTTCATGTAGTGTGTAATAAAGCTGTTTGTGAATGTAAAAGGTCTGCAAAGTTTTAAAGATCAAAGTGCATATAAATGGAGTTATTAGGTGTTTCTCAATGTCAAGGAAGGATCCTCGGAAGCCAGAATTCCGAGGATGCTACGTCATCGACAGCCGTCGAAGGGCTGTTCCAATGTCGAGGATCCTCGGAATTTCAACCAAGGTCTGAGTCCTTCCTTCGAAAAATATGCCATATACAGGAAAGGATGCATACGAGTAGACTTCGCGCACTTCGCGCTCTCAAATCACCCACAATCCTATGCGCGCAGCTTTGCTATCTTGTTCAAAAAATACAAAATATCGGACGTTGGCAGAGTCGGAGCGTTAACGGGGCAATATATACGTCACCAAACATTTGTTATAACCATAGTAAATATAAGTAAAGTTTAACGTTTAAATGCCAGTACAAATGACTACCGTATTGATATTATACAAATTACGTTATTGATGGCTAACGGACCTTTTCACTGATGTAATGACGCAATGACGTGCACTTGCTAGCCTGTTCCATTTACCTGTTCTCCGAATGCTAAAGAGGAGCCTCGCCTAGCCTCTGAAGGAAGTGACTTGGAAGGACCAGTCAGCGATTCTGAACTGAAACGAGTCGCCAGTAACTCCAGTCTCACTTCCTGCTGAACCTGCGTAGGCTTGTAACTAATTTGCATAATGCCAGCCTATGGCCTTCATTGGCTGAGAATGCATAATATATAACAAAAACACTCAACTATTTCTGCCAAAATACCTGCTTTGGTAGCACTGGACGGGGATTTTTAATCATAAAGTTAATAATACAATTTTTACATTAAAGGGTTAGTTCACCCAAAAATGAAAATAATGTCATTAATTACTTATCCTCATGTCGTTCGACACCCGTAAGACCTCCGTTCATCTTCGGAACAGAGATGAAGATATTTTATTTGAAATCTGATGGCTCTGAAAGGCCTCCATTGGCACAATGCACGGTTCACTCTCAAGACCCTTAAAAGGTACTAAAGACGTCGTTACAAAGTCCATCTCACTACAGTGGTTTTAAAATAACTTTATAAATCGGCGAGAATAGTTTTTGTGCGCAAAAAAACCCTAAATAACGACTTGTATAGTGATGACGATTTCAAAACAAGGCATCATGAAGCTTCGAAGCGTTATGAATCAGTGAGTCGAATCATGAATCGGATCGCGTGTCAAACCGCCAAACTGCTGAAATTTGGCGATTCAAACCGCTGAATCGACTCGCTGATTCATAACGATTTGAAGCTTCATGATGCCTTGTTTTGAAATCGTCATCACTATGTAAGTCGTTATTTAGTGTTTTTTTGCGCACAAAAACTATTCTCGCCGATTTATAAAGTTATTTTAGAACCACTGTAGTGAGATGGATTTTGTAACGACGTCTTTAGTACCTTTTAAGGGTCTTGAGAGGGAACCGTGCCATTGTGCCAATGGAGGCCTTTCAGAGCCATCGGATTTCAACTAAAATATCTTCATTTCTGTTCCGATGATGAACGGAGGTCTTACGGGTGTCGAACGACATGAGGATAAGTAATTAATGACAGAATTTTCATTTTTGGGTGAACTAACCCTTTAACAAGTGCAGTTTCTAATAATATTACATATTATTGGAAATTGATTGGAAACATTGAAGCACTGAGCTTCAATTGATATGCAGATCAAATTAACTTTCATTAACAACAGAAATTTTATAGGGAAAAAATAATGTTCTACTCTTATTAAATGTACCATTGTTCTTTTATAGCATCACACTGAACTGACACAGCTTCAGTGATTATAAAAGGAGCGCTCTTTACTTGTTTTCTGCGTAATTCAGTCACAATTCAAATTAAAGTTTTTGTTTTTCATGAGACTTTGTGACTTTCCTACTTTTTCCCCATATATTAAGGAGAGGAAATGGCTAATAAGTCAATCAGTGCTCCTCTGCCACCATCTACTGGTTATAGTGGTCATTTCATGTCTTTTTTAAATAAAAGTGTTTATTTTCCACAAATTGTATTTTTGTTTTTCTACATCTTTAAACTTTAATTTTTTTTACAAATCCTTACAATAAAAATAACATTAAAATTGGATAATATTTAGGGCTTTGAAGAGCTGGAAAAAGTGTGAAGCCCTTGAAAAGTGCTTGAATTTCAATCTTAAAAGGTTGTACAAACCCTGAGATGAATAATGTAAAAAACACTATTGCTGCCACAATACCATGGTTACAGTTAGCATTACTACATTAAATCCATGGTGAATGTTGGTGATTTGTGGATTATAAAGCCTTCCTGAACTTGTTCATTCATGGCGCAATGTTTCTCCTGGTTTCCACATCAGCGCTATTTAATGTGATATCTATGGGATCTCCCAGCGCTGTGTAGTATGAGCTACAGCCCGTGTATGATTATGTCTATTATTGCTCTGAGCTGAGAAACGAGCAGTGCCGTTCCATTCCGCTTTCATTTCGTTTGCCATTTGATGTTTCTCATATGTAACAGAAATAGCAGATTTTATCAGTTGGGCAACAGTGCGACCTCTAACAAAATTGAGTTGCACCAGCAGGAAAAAAGGTTGCGAAATTCCACCAGTTGGTCCCAGTCTGGAGCCCTGAAAATGAAAGTGATTTTTGACCTTGGATGCATGTAAAGCTATTCTAGGAGACTCCAAAACACAATTAGGAACCTTTAAAATAGCATAATAGGGACACTTTAAAATCCTTGTGGTAACTGACAGCATGTCACAAACGCTGTTGATAGAGATGCATTTCACCCAGAACATCACTTTAATAAGGAGCAGACCTGTAGGTATCATCGGGATAGGTCTTCTCCACATAGTCCTGGAGCTCCATCTGCGCTTTTTCCTGGAACGTTTCAATCTGGCTACAGCTACTCAAGCCTGGATGATCTTGAGAAGAAACGGATCAGCTGTGAGTTTATAAGGGTATTACAACTGTTTCAAATGCAACATTCTGGCCTTCCTGGAGGAATTTAAGGGTACATGTACCTGGACTGAAGAGGACGATGGCTTTTAAATATGCATATTCATATCCGTCTGTCTGGAGCTTAGCCATGCTGTTGCAGAACTCCTGCAGCTTCCATATGTGCTCCATCACTAGTTTAATGCGTTCGCTCGATAGCTTGTCTACTGAGAGGAGATCAGTTGTTAGTTCAATGACAACTCAACATATTAACAGAGGAGGCTTCAGTGCTCCTGACATAAACAATTATCGATACTGGAGAACTGGAGATATTTTCATCATAGACGTTTCTTAGGAACACACTAACCATTTTAACCCATTATACATATTTATGATGAAAGCACTGAACTTAGATTCAGACCTTCAGTCTGTTCTGACTCGCGTTGCAATATATTTTCTAACTGACTCCTGTCTTGGGCTTCCTAACAATCCCAAATTCCCATAGACTCTCATTGAGGGGGTCAACTTTTTTACACTTTATTTTATGGTGTCATTGTTACAGTGTAATGATATATTTAATTACTGAGCAATATTAATGAACTACATGTACTAATGCTGCATTCCAGGCAAGTTTTTGAGCCCGTAAGTTACAACTTCAAACTACGACTTACGACTTTGTAGCGTTCCAGGCAAAGCCACGCCAAACTGCCTGAGCCCACGGAATTGTGGTAGCTAGATGTAAACAAAGCATGGCGGACAGTACGGGGCTTATGCTCATTTACAATCATTTCTATCGCCAAAGGTGCTTACTCCTTGCTCATTTGAGGTAAACAGAGGAGAAAAACGGCGCATATGGCAAGAGAAGCTGTTATACCTTTTATTTTACGTTATTTGTATATTTGTTTCATAAACACCGCATCCGTGGGGGCTGCCATTGTTGCTTCGCGAGCTATGTGACATCAGATCTCGTAACTGGGAGTACATCGATCTAATACGAGTTCACGGGTGGGAAGTCACGGGTTTGACTGCCGTTCCAGTGCACTTTCACGGGTAGAAGGTTGGAAAAACACGGGTAATTTGCATGTAATTATGCATAATTTACTGTTATTACTATGGTAAGTACATGTAACATGTAACAAGGACACTGTAAAATAAAGTTTTACCAAATAACTGCAAAAATCACTAGCAAAGCTTAACAACTTGCTTAGGACAACTTGCTAAAACATGCTAATTCCTGTTAGAACCATGCTAGCAACATAAAAAATAAGGCTAGCTAAATGTTAAAACATGCATAAAATATCAGGACATTTTCATTTTGAAGTGAACTAATCCTTTAAGACCAGGATTGTGTGCTTTTGACATTTTAAAATAAGACGCTAAAGATTCCGTTTAGTACACGCGCTATGACAGCTGGCTTCTGTGTTTGCGCTTTAGGTGTGTGCGCTCGTAAAACCATTTTAAACTGGCAAGGCGCTGTTCTCTTACACAGTTCGGAAGTGGTAGAAATTGCAATAAACAAGTGTGAGTTATGAACAAATAATTTGTAGAGATTTGCCAGAAGAAGCAGCCATGATGAACAGCCGATTTGTACGGAGGCATCTGATGAAAAAACAACTTTGGAATTCGCGAACAGAAAAATCAAGTAAACCCAGAGCGGATTGTGTTCAGATTGCGTGTTTTTAGTGAACCGTACCATAAGATGAGATCGAACCATACCCAGACCACCTCCCGAGATGGTCTCAGTTCGGTTCGCTTTAAAGGAGTCTGAGATTGGAGTATTCACATATGGGCCAAAAATCACGCAAACTCAGACCCCTGAAAAGGACCATGTGTGAAAACCATAGACTGTAAAAAAATATGGACGTAGTGTCCGTGACGTCACCCATAGGATTCTGAAGAGCAGTTTTGAAGCGTAAAGTAGGGTCGAGCTGGCCGTTGCCATCTTGGCAGCACGTCATCGCGCGTCACTCCCTGATAACTGAAAATGGGCAAAGAGGCGGGACGTGATGACTAACAGACAGCAGACAAACGATAATCCACCTGTCACTCAGTGGCCACACCCTTAATAATGCAGAAATTATGCAGAAGCATTATGTGAGTCGATTCAGCGGTTTGGATCGACAAAGTCATGTGATTTCAGCAGTTTGGCGGTTTGACACGCGATCCGAATCATGATTCGACTCGCTGATTCATAACGCTTCGAAGCTTCATGATGCAGTGTTTTGAAATCGGTCATCACTATATTCGTTGATTCATAAAGTTATTGTAGAACCACTGTAGTGAGATGGACTTTGTAACGACGTTTTTAGTACCTTTTATGGGTCTTGAGAGTGTAAAGTACACTGTGCCAATGGAGGCTGTGCCTTTCTGAGCCATCGGATTTCAACTCAAATATCTTAATTTGTGTTCCGAAGGTCTTACGGGTGTCGAATGACATGAGGGGAAGTAATTAATGACAGAATTTTCATTTTTGGGTGAACTAACCCTTTAAGGCTTTATATAATGAAAACGAATTAGTTAAAAAAAAATTCACCCCCCTCCCTCACAGTTGTCATGAAGGGCAAAATTTGATGTATAGACCAAAACCACAATTTGTACCAGACTGTAAACATGTTTATTTCTGCTGTAAAGTTGGGCATTTTAACATGGAGCTCAATGAGATTCTGCTCCCTTCTGGAGCCTGTCTCTAGTGGCCAGTTGATTCATTGCAGTTTAAGTCACTTCCGGTATTGGCTTCAAGAGAAACTGGGGGAGGTTGCCGCTTGGTGAAAACACCCTCACTGCTAAAACTAAAGCTATGCTTCTGTGAAAAGTAAGCCCCACCTTATTTAATTTGATTGGCTATCTCAATCATTCTGACATTGACGAGCGCTGTTAGACCGTTACATCAGGCAGTTACATCAAACAGAGCGGAGTGTAATGCAGTGAATAAGAGCAGCCTATCAAATATGGGGGGGGGGGGGGGGGGGGTCTAATTATTGGGGGACTTCTCAATGTCTATGGTGGTTTTGGCCCTGGTTAAGAGGATTTGCACAGCCTCTAACTGTTTCATTGTATAATATCTCAAGTCTCCAGCACAAAGTACACTCTGTAAACATTGTGGATGTCAGGCTTGATGTGAACCGTACCGTCCTGGATACTGGACTGCAGGTGATTGACGATGGCAGCGAGAATGGTGGACAGGCTCATGATCTGAGCACACTGCGCCAGACCCAGAATAAACAACTCATTCCAGCATGCTCGTACCAGAGCCGTGTTACACTCCTGCCTACACACACAAACACAGAGAGTGAGAAAAATTACATACTCTTGAGAGATAGCGTGCATAAGTATAGAGAGAAACCCTGCAATAGAAATCTCACCCAAGAGCAAGGAATGCTGGGATAGAGCGCGCCCAGTGCATGGAGAGGAAGAGTAGGCGTGACGCAGACTCACAGATATAATGCACATTCAGATACTCAGGCATTGGGCTTGGCATCGTCAACTACAGAGAGAGATAACCAAACACACTCTATAAGAACATCTTTCTTTCATTATTTACAAAAGAAAAAGTGTATTTTTGTCTTCGAAAATCTTTCTCTTGAAAATCAAAAGCTGCGATATCAATATTAAAGTGGAATACACTATCCTGCCAAAAGTTGTGGGACGCCTGCCTTCACATACACATGAATTTTAAAGACATCCCATTCTTAATCCGTAGGGTTTAATATGGAGTTGGCCCACCCTTTGCAGCTATAACAGCTTCAACTCTTCTGGGAAGGCTTTCCACAAGGTTTAGGAGTGTGTTTATTGGAATTTTTGACCATTCTTCTAGAAGCGCATGTGAGGTCAGGCACTGATGTTGGACGAGAAGGCCTGGCTCGCAGTCTCCGCTCTAATTCATCCCAAAGGTGTTCTATCGGGTTGAGGTCAGGACTCTGTGCAGGCCAATCAAGTTCCTCCACACCAAACTCGCTCATCCATGTCTTTATGGACCTTGCTTTGTGCACTGGTGCACAGTCATGGTGGAACAGGAAGGGGCCATCCCCAAACCGTTCCCACAAAGTTGGGAGCACAAAATGTCTTGGTATGTTGAGTTCCTTACACTGGAACTAAGGGGCCAAGCCCAACCCATGAAACACAACCCCACACCATAATTCCCCCTCCACCAAACTTTACACTTGGCACAATGCAGTCAGGCAAGTACCATTCTCCAAGCAACTGCCAAACCCAGACTCGTCCATGGGATTGCCAGATAGAGAAGCATGATTGGTCACTCCAGAGAACACGTCTCCACTGCTCTAGAGTCCAGTGGCGGCGTGCTTTACACCACTGCATCCCATGCAAAGCATTGCGCTTGGTGATGTAAGGCTTGGATGCAGCTGCTCGGCCATGGAAACCCATTCCATGAAGCTCTACACACTGTTCTTGAGCTAATCTGGAGGCCACATGAATATTGGAGGTCTGTAGCTATTGACTCTTCAGAAAGTTGGTGACTTCTGTGCACTGTTCGCCTCAGCATGTGCTGACCCTGATCTGTAACTGTACGTGGCCTACCACTTCGTGGCTGAGTTGCTGTTGTTCCCAATTGCTTCCACTTTGTTATAATACCACTAACAATTGACTGTGTAATATTCAGTAGTGAGGAAATTTCACGAATGGACTTATTGCACAGGTGGCAACCTATCACTGTACCCCGCTTGAATTCACTGAGCTCCTGAGAAGCGTCTGCATGCCTAGAGCTTGATTTTATAAACCTGTGGCCATGGACGTGATTGGAACACCTGAATTCAATGATTTGGAGGGTTGTCCCAAAACTTTTGGCAATGTAGTGTGTATATATAAGGAATATTGAAAAATGACTAATACCACACTTTATGCCTAATCATTCGGTAACACACATGCATTATTAAACAGGGTTCCCACTCTTAGAAATAAAAGACAAGGATCACAGATTCACGGCCTAAAGTAATAATTAAAAAATAATTATAATTTTGTTTTAATTTATATATTATTGACTGTATTTGGTCGTTCTTTTCTTTTTTTGGAAAGCACACTTTCTATATTCATCTTAAATTATGTTATAATGTATTCATATTACATTTATAAACTATTTGATAAAATGATCCAAACAATCATTAGTAACAATCTAATGAATTATTATAATATACTCAAACAAGATATCACAGTAGCATAAATAATGCTATGAGTTTAATGTTTTAAAATAATTACAATATTGCATAGCAAAAAAGGATAGATAGATGCTTTTAATATTTCCATCAGTAGGGGGCAGCAAATAACGGTCTTAAAGAGTCATTAGAGTCATTCTTTCACACGATTCATTCAAAATGAACTTATGACCGGAGAAAATGACGTTCTGTATGAACCGTATGAACAGGTCACTGAATCACTTTCTCAAACGATTCATTCAGAAACAAAACCTCACTGTGTTACTAAAAAACATTCTGCTCCGGTATTCTTCTGCTGAACTGTTGCAGTTCAGAACATGCTTTCTGCTAATTGCGTAAATTTTTTTCGGACCAATGCTAAACCGTTTGTTCTTTAATGAACAAGAGCATTTTTAAAATTTGCATTGTATTGTGGAAGATTAATTAGTCCTGAAACTCCACCGTCCGTCACCCATTTTTCAGGAGACTTTTTGACCAGAATATAGTCCATAGTCCAATGTGACACTTTATCAACCTCAACTTTATCACAAGACATATTTGGTAAGACTTTCTATGACGCGAATACCCTTATTATGCATGTATTATAATGCATTAAGAATACCCTTATAATGCAATATAAATACAGGCTTCATAGGAAGTGTTACCACATATTTTCATTATAAACAGGGTTTCTGCAGGTTTTCTGCAGGTCAATTTAAGACCTTTCTAAGACCAAGTGAAGAAAAGGCAAGGAATAAATTGATGTTCTCTAAATGTAAATGTCTAGGGAGAAACACAATGAGTTTTATTAGCAGAACTTCAGAGTTTGATATCCATTACTTTAATATCCATTAAAAAAGTCACTTGAATCGCTCTGATCTCCAGCACTAGAATACAGAAATCACTTTTACTGAAGCTTCTGATCATAATGCACAAAAGTGATGCTCTTCCTCGGATACATTTAAAACAACATGAAATATGAAGTCTTGTTTTCTGTGAAACTGAGTATGATTAAAAAAAAAAAACAAAAAAAAAGGGCTCAGAAAAATCACCTTAATTCAAAGGAACAGATTGACAGATATTTGTTATTGTTTCAAACTCACTTCATTTTGTTCAAGACTTCATTTTACGTTTGCTTTTCAAAGTATCTTGATTTAAAGATGTTTATATTTACACTGAACAAAATTATAAATGCAACACTTTTGTTTTTGTCCCCATTTTTCATGAGCTGAACTCAAAGATCTAAGATCTTTTCTATGTACACAAAAGGCCTATTTCTCTCAAATATTGTTCACAAATCTGTCTAAATCTGTGTTAGTGAGCACTTCTCCTTTGCCGAGATAATCCATCCACCTCACAGGTGTGGCATATCAAGATGCTGATTAGACAGCATGAGTATGAGTATTAGACACAAAAACAAGTCAACATCTGGGGCGATCACCATTTGCATGAAAAATGGGGGCAAAAACAAAAGTGTTGTGTTTATAATTTTGTTCAGTGTATATAGGAAGACATTTATTTTTTGATATTTATGCAACATTTAATGCCATGACTTTATGACTTAATTTAAGACTTTCTGCTCTGATTTAAGACCTGCAGAAAAATACCCTGTATAAAGACATTTTATCTTAAATAATGTGTACTGATGAATTGAAGATCTGAAACACGTACTAAGAAAGTAGCTTTTTTTTTTTGATAGTCCACTTTAGACATTATATTAACTTTGCACCCCCATGTCAACTAACTCTCATTAGAGTATTAGTAGACTGTCTGTTTAATATCTGCTAACTCTTTATTTTGATGCTCCCCAACAGGCATTACACTGACTATAAGTAACGTTTGAAACTACATGTCAACTTATTCTACTAACTCGAACCTTACCAATCTACTAATACTCTAATGAGAGTTAGTTGACATGTAATTGGAAAGCTACTTAGTTAGTTGATCTAAAGTGGACTATCAACATTTTTAATCTCATGTTGGCCATTTGCGAGGGTGTGAGAATGCAGTGTACACACCTTAAAGCTGACGTGTGTGTCTGTAAGCAGGGGTCCCTCGACTTCTATGAGCGGTGTGATCTGATCCCTGCTGATGACCTGTATTGTAGCTCCGCCCACCCCGTCCACCTCCGACAAGCTCCGCCCCTCCGCCACCTCACTGGGGTTCAGAGCTTTAGCCAGTGTGTCAAAGGCACTGCAACACCAAACACATCACACTCAGGAACAACGACAAATATTAATGCATTTTCACCTTGTTTTAATGGCACAGTTAGAAATGAGCGGTTTGGAATTTAAAGGGGACATATTATGCAAAATTCACTTTTTGAACACAGATGTGTGTCCACAGTGTGTAAACAACCATCCTATAATGGTAAAAATCCACCCAATACTTTTATAATCCCCGTCATTCATTATCAATCTGTCATAACGAGCTGTTTCATATTTCCACCTACTCCTGTATAAGAGTAGGGAAGCCCTGCCCATGACTGTTGATGATTGGCCCAAAAACATTACTAATGTTCTGTTGTTGATGTACCAACAAACATACGAGTCTCCATAGACTCCCGGCATCCGAGCCACTAAAAAAAAAAATATTTTTGAATATATGTGACGAAGAATGTTGGTAAAATGTTATATATTGGATCAAATCATTTTACTCATGACTGCTTCACTAACGAAAGTCAGTACAACACTGGAGTTGAGAAAAAGTTGTTTCTGAAGGATGGGTACACTTCGTGCTCTGCATAGCCAGAACAAGTAAGGATGGCACTTCATATTCTGTGAATGTTTGCAAATGTCCTTTCTGAATGAGCTTTCTAGAATGCTGTACGGCTAATATGGCTAAAGTTACCATCTGTCTTCAGAAACATTAAGCTTGGGTTTTATTTTAGGAACAAGTTTTGTTTTTCATTCAATGTACGAAAGCAACTGGTTGCTGCTACTTTTTTTACCCGTGATCGACTATGGTGATGTAGTGTATCAGTTTGCCCCTTAATATCTTCTATCCTCTTTAGATGCTGTTTATCATGGTGCTTTGAGATTTATATCTGATTGTAAATCCTCAACGCATCACTGTATACTGTATAACAGAGTAGGTTGGTCTTCTTTGCTTAACAGAAGAAAAATACACTGGTATTTAATTATATATCACTTCTTAAAAAAGTTGATGACTTCGTACTGGATGTGGATGGCTGCTCAATATCAGCATCTCCTCAAGTACGCAATCTGGGCGTCATTATGGACCCTACTCTCTCCTTCCAGCAACACATTAAACACACTACTAAAACGGCGTTTTACCATCTCAAGAACATCTCTAGACTCCGACCATGCCTCTCCGACTCTGTAGCTGAGACCCTTATCCACTCCTTCATCACCTCCAGACTCGATTACTGTAATGGTATCCTGTTTGGTCTGCCCAGCAAAGCTACCGACAGACTCCAGTATGTACAGAACTCTGCGGCTAGGATGCTAACCTACACAAAACTCGGTTCTCACATTAGTCCAATCCTAAAGAAGCTTCATTGGCTGCCAGTTAAATCACGGATCAAATATAAATTCTTACTTCTGACGTACAAATCTCTACATGGACTTGCACCTCAGTATCTGACGGATCTACTCCATCCGTACTGTCAAGCTCGGTCCCTGCGGTCCTCAGACAAGGACCTGCTCGCTGTCCCTAAGTCCAGGCTACGGACATTTGGCGATAGAGCTTTCTGTGTGGGTGCACCATCACTCTGGAACAAGCTTCCTCATGCCATTCGCTCTGCAACATCTTTAGCAACCTTTAAAAACCAGCTTAAAACACACCTCTTCACTGAGGCCTATGGGCCATAGATGCTCTGGTTTCTCTCCTTCTTATCCTTAACCCCCCCCCCTTGTCCACCCCTTCCCTTGCTATTTGTTAAGCGTCCTTGGGTCTTGTGAAAGGCGCTATATAAATTAAAGTTATCATTATTATTATTATTATTATTATTATATATAAGGCCATTTTAGGGATGTTGCCGTCTTATCTTTGCTGTCACATAAAACAGAAAATTGTTGAGAAATACTTTCTTCGCTCACAAAATTGTTTTACTCTCTCTGTACCTTTTGTTCGATCGGTTTTAGGCAAAAAGGCTTTTATGTATGCAGCTCCTACTGACTGGAATTTTCCGCAATCGAAATTGAAATTACAAAATTAGCTGTCTTTGGATCATTTTAAAACATTTATTCGACAACTGGATACCGATTCAACGATATATAACTGTTTTTAGTCTGTTTGTGTTGTAATTTTTTGTGATGAAACTGATGTATTGCTGCCCATTTTGGCCAGGACACTCCTGTTAAAGAGATTATTAATCTCAGAGAGTCTTTTCTGGTTAAATAAAGGTTAAATAAAATAAATAAAAACAAAGACTAGAGCTGTGTCGTTAGTTTATCGTTATCCCGAAAACGCTCACCATCTGCGTAATTCATAAACGCACATTTATTACGCATTGTATAGTCGGGTGACAGACGTGTTACGATTCAGCAGTTTGGATCGCCAAATTTCAGCAGTTTGACACGCGATCCGAATCATTATTCGACTCACTGATTCATAACGCTTCGAAGCTTCATGATGCCGTGTTTTGAAATCGTCATCACTATATAAGTCGTTATTTAGGGTTTTTTTGCGCACAAAAACTATTCTCGTCACTCCATAAAGTTATTGTAGAACCACTGTAGTGAGATGGACTTTGTAATGACGTCTTTAGTACCTTTTAAGGGTCTTGAGAGTGAACCGTGCTTTGTGCCAATGGAGGCCTTTCAGAGCCATCAGATTTCAACTAAAATATCTTCATTTGTGTTCCGAAGATGAACGGAGGTCTTACGGGTGTCGAACGACATGGGGGTAAGTAATTAATGACAGAATTTTCATTTTTGGGTGAACTAACCCTTTAACAGATTAGAGCATTCACACCGCACACAGAGGCGGTGCGGCAGCGCGTCACAGGAGCAGAAGCGGCAGTGCCGCGATCGTTTCGCCGCCAAATCTATTTGCACTCGCGCTGCTCACTCTGAATTAAAATCACAGTGCATTGTTCTTGATCAAAATTGACCTGATTAACATGAAAAATAACATATTTCACCATGAAATCACCTAGTGAAGTGTTCCGTGTGTTTCACAATCCCCATATGACATCCAGTGTTGTGAAGAAAAAAAAATACACAAAAACACATCACTGCCAGAAGTTTTTGCCCAAACTTCAAAGGTCTGATTTTTTTTGCAATACACAAGCCGTGGTTCAGCTGCGCGCGACAAATGCTGCCCAGTGTGAAAGCACAATGGGTGCATGCTGCTCCCGTTAGAGCTTAGAACGGGCTCAAAAACTCAAGTCCGACCCTACCCGAGCCCGTGCACGTTGTGTCCGAGCCCGGCCCGACACATGAACTGTAATTATGAGCCCGAGCCCGATTTAAACCCGACCATTTTTTAATACATGTGCGTTCTGACGAGAACGAGCCTGTAATGAGCGAAGCAGACTGGTGTGACGCTCAGCTCAATAATCTGCTCTATGCAGGCGCGCTCCACTCCACTGACCTCATCCACCCTCACCGGTAAAATGACATTCACTCAAATCCCGATCAGACATGACATTTCTCTGTACTGTAGCCTATATACTTGTTGTAGCCATTAAACAATGTATTTTGTTTCATATTTATGTTTAAATATTATAATGTTTTTTTTTAATTTCATCTGATTATGAAAAGTGCAAAGCTGCGAGTTGGTCAGAAATTATTTTGGTGGTTATTATATTGTGTTTAATATTAAGTTTTGTTTTGTAGAAAGCCTTTCTTTGAAGTGAATTTCGTTTTGTATAAATTGTATCTTAATTTTAATCAAGGTTTTGTCAAATTTGACAAGCTATAATAAATGATCTGTGAAACCTCTGCTGAAACTTCACAGACACAATTATGGGGACACCAGAGATTTATATTACATATTGTGAAAAGGGGCATAATATGTACCCTTTAATGTCAGCTCAAGAACATAGGAATGGCAAAGGAACTGGAGAAGGGTGTATAAAAAAAAATATGTCATGGTAAAAAATTTATGTGAATGTTTTTCTATCCTTTTTGTGCTCCATATGGGTTTGGAACTACATGAGGGCGAGTAAACAATGACTTCTTTAAATATAATGGCATATCTCTTTACTGTGTAAACACATATACGCATACTGTATATTAATGTCTGCTTTAATAACACACCGTGTGATTTCACTGGGCGATTCCTCCAGATGGCCGTCTGTCGATTCTCCGTTACTAAGTGAGTCGTTCAGGTTGGCTAATGACGTGACCACATTAGCCAGCGTCCCCAGATCACCCTGTCCTGACTCTGCCTGATCAACAAATAACATCTGCATTTATATTGTAGCATGAAAAACAAAACAAAGATACAACTCCTCTGAATGTTTATAATATGTAAAATTATAATGAAAGAAAAAAATTACATTTCACAGCAATAACTCTGCTTGGACTGGACTACTCAAAACACAAAAGACATGTAGATGTTTTTACTTTGTCTGTTGCTAATAGTAATGTGCCATCAGCCTGTATTAAAGGTTGTTGGATATTGACAAGCATCCCAGAGTCCAACAGCCTGGACCTGCACAGAGGATTAAATCATGATCAAAACACATGCATTCGTTTAATCCAAAGTGACTAAAATCAATCAGGATCTGATAAACGTGTGTCTGAGGAATAAGTAGTCAAATAAAATAAATACACTAATGGCGCTTTATTGAAGTACTACATTAAGGCCTGGGTCTTAGATTAAGTCCTTTGTTTAATTAGGGCATTTAACCTCTTAACTGTCACCCCCATGTTTTACAATAGACGTGGAAATGAACTATCCAAACTTACGGCCCTATTTTAAGGATCTAAGCGCACGTAGTGTCCAAATCCACTTTTGATAGTTTAACAATGGAAAAAACAGTCTGCGCGCCGGGCACATGGTCCAAAAGGGTTGTCCCTAGTCTCTTAATGAGTCATGGGTGTGTTCTCCGTAAGTTGAATACAGTAGGCAGTCTTGGCAGAAGCTAGATATTTTACTTTATAACGTGTTTTCTTACACAAACCTTTATTAACCTCCGGAGCCTTGTGGAACACTTTTATAATGGATGGATGCACTTTTTTGGGTTTCAAACTTTGGGCTGCCATTCACTGCCATTAGAAAGCTTGGAAGAGCCAGGACATTTTTAATATAACTCTGACTGTATTCGTCTGAAAGAAGAATGTCATATACACCTAAGATGACTTGAGGGTGAGTAAATCATGGGGTCATTTACATTTTTGGGTGAACTATCCCTTTAATGTAAGCTTTGTTTTGAAACGAACCCTCTGGTGTAAGGTAGGTTTAGACAGACACCCTGTATATCATGTCGATTGTTCATGAATGTGAATTCCAGTCTCACCGTGAAGCGTCTTTCTCAGAGATGAAGGTTGGCGTTGCAATGAGGGGACTTCGCAGGTCTTTCCTGATGTAGATTTTCTCTGTGGAAGCTGCACAGTTGGCAGGTTTTTCTCTAGGAAGATCAATCGGTTTCCTCTCACTCTGTACAGCTATGGGAGTAATATATAACACACTGTCAGAAGCTTATTTCACTGTGCAATAATGAACCATAATCTGCACGTTTGTGCCATTTTATTAAGTCCACTTAAAGAGGATCTATCATGCTTTTTCCACATGTTCATCTTTCTGTAGTGTGTAATGATCATTGATCATTACATTTGAGCATTACAAAGTCCCTCCAGCGGGAGTTTTTCTCTATTTCAGTGTCAGTGTTTCTGAACTCCCTGAAACGCCTCCATTGTAGTCTTGAGTTTTCTTCGGGAACCAACACGTCACAATATTCCTCATTATAATAATTAATACGCAGAATAAAGGGGCGGGGCCTGGTTGAGTTTGTTAGTAGTGGGTTGATACTGGCGGTTATGGTTAGGGGCGGGACATTTCTCAAACACAACACACTGCTCCAGCTGACCAATCAGAGCACAGTGTGCTTTTCAGAAGGAGAGGCTTCATAGAGACAGGAACTAAACAGAGCGTTACTGACAGACTGGGAAGAGAGGAGCCGCAACAATGGAGAATATGAGGAAAAATCAACATTCAAGCAGGAAAACCTGCTCTAGTAGAGCCCAAACACAACATCAAGACTTTGAAAAGTGGCATTATAAGTCCTCTTTAAAATGCATTCTTGCACCACAAAAGTCATCATTTATTTTGATAACAATATGCTTGAAAAACCTGCTTGAAAAGAAGATTGAAAAGCACTATGTTTGTTAGTGGGAAGGTTGTGTAGTATCACAGTCAGTGACAATGTTTGGCTTTGGTTAAGGGGTGTAAAAAAAGTTCAGATCAAGTGTTATGCATGATCATGTGGTCTGAATTGTTTTTTCTAAACACTCACACTCCATCTTCATGCCCATCTCCAAGCATTTCCTGAGACGGCAGAACTGGCAGCGGTTGCGATGGTGTTTGTTGACCACACAGTCCTGGTTACTGCGGCAGCTGTACGTCAGACTTTTGCGCACACTTCGCTTGAAGAAGCCCTTACAACCTTCACAGCTGACTGCCCCATAATGCCTCCCTTCAAATACACAAACCCACACAGAGATGAGAAGCATGAATGAAGGTTTAGTATCGGGCTGGTTTTAAGCTTCACTCAAAGGGACTGTATAATGCAGGGGTCTCCAAACTCAGCCCTGGAGGGCCGCTGTCCTGCAGAGTTTAGCTCCAACCCCAAATAAACACACCTGAACTGGCTAATCAATGTCTTCAGGTTCATTACAAAACTACAGGTAGGTGAGTTTGATTAGGGTTGGAGCTAAACTCTGCAGCGCATTGGCCCTCCAGGGTAAGATTTGAGGAACCCTGCACTAGGGCCTTGTAAGACATTGATTAGCCAGTTCAGGTGTGTTTATTTGGGGTTGGAGCTACACTCTGCAGGACAGTGGCCCTCCAGGACTGAGTTTGGAGACCCCTGGTATAATGTATAAAGGGTGTATAAATAAATGTAAATGTTGAAAATAACATACATTTTATGTTCTTCCAGGGAAAAGAATCACTATAATTTAGAATGTCACAAACCAGAGACTGGCATCAATGTTAAAAAAAACATCATATACATACATAATATAACCAACTTACATGTAAAAACATTCTTAGGCCCTGTTTACTTCTCGTATTAAGATGCGTTCTGGTCAATCGGATCACAAGTGGACGACGCTAAATACAGGTGCTGTCCAGAGGTAGTGGAAAACACATTCGACCGGATTGCTTTCATAGTGTAAACGTTCATCAAATGTCTTCGAACAGTCTCTAAAAGACACCCTACTCTCCACTGACTGACCTAATGCATTGCATAAACATTATGGGAAGCGCACTAGCCAGACGGGATTTAAACTTTGTCGGCTGGAGACCAAAGTTTGGTTTGAAGATGAAAAAAACGTCCCAAGCACAATGTTCTCTCTCCATTGCTGATTTCTAACACACACTCACAGCGTTCGGCTGGTCTCGTGTCTGTCAGAGCAGAAACTAAAGCTGATGCTCTCCGTGTGTTTCTCCGCCGTCTCCGGATGTGTTCATATATGTGTTCATTTCTCTACTCCCTCTTCACCTCCGACTGCAAGCCTGTGTATGGATCTAATTCCATCGTCAAGTTTGCGGCACTGCGGTGATTGGTCTCATCAGCAACAACGATGAGACTGCCGATAGGGAGGAGATCCAGCACCTGGCCACATGGTGCGCTGATAATAACCTGCTCCTCAACACCACCAAAACGAAGGAGCTCATCGTGGACTTCAGGAAAGAGTCAAGAGGTACACACGACACCATACACATCAATGGAATGGCTGTTGAACGTGTCTCCAGTTTCAAGTTCCTGGGGACCCACATCTCGGCGGACATGTCGTGGACGACCAACACCTTCAGCCTGGTCAAGAAGGCTCACCAGCGCCTCTTCTTCCTGAGGACACTGAGGAAGAATCAGCTCTCCTCGGCTATCCTGGTGAACTTCTATCGCTGCGCAATAGAAAGCATCCTGACCAACTGTGTCGCAGTATGGTATGGGAACTGCTCCGTTGCGGAGCGCAAGGCACTGCAGCGGGTGGTGAAAACTGCCCAGCGCATCACAGGGACTCCACTGCCTGCCATTGAGCACATCCAGAGGAAACGCTGCCTGCAACGAGCTCGCAGCATCCTCAAGGACTCCTCTCACCCAGCCCACAGACTGTTTTCTCTCCTGCCCTCCGGCAGGCGTTTCAGGTGCCTCCGGACCAGGACCAGCAGACTAAAGAACAGTTTTTTCCCCAGAGCTGTCTCTTTACTGAACTCAAACCCCCGTTGATCCACTCCCCTCATATACTGATAACTCTCCTACCTCACATCTGCCTTCACTTTGTTATTTGCACTACCGACTGTTTATTACAGTAACAACTGTTTACTTATGCATCTTGCACTACCATACCTTAACTGTATTATGCTCATTTGCACTGCCGGCTGTTATTTACAGTACCTACTGTTTACATTTGCATTTTGCACCGTGCTTCTAACTGTAATATGCAACCACTTTCCACTGCACTTTTACACTTTTTTTTCCCGGATAGCTTCTGTCCATAATTTATTGCACTACCTTAATCCACTGCTATATTCCTCATTTTAGCCTAACATATCATTGTATACCTCTATCTGTAAAATTCTGTTTATAGTAATAGCCATCTGTATATTATATTATATTCATAGTACATATTCACCTGTAAATTCTGTTTATAGTAATAACCATCTCTCTATTTATATATATTCAGTACATATCCATGTCCTGCACTTATGCAACCGTTATATATCCTGCACTTGCTGCTATTGCACTTCTGGTTAGACCTAAACTGCATTTTGTTGCCTTGTACTTGTACTTGTGTAATGACAATAAAGTTGAATCTAATCTAATCTAATATATAAATTGCATAAGCTTTTGTCCATTAGATCTAAAGATCTGAAAAAGCCCATCCATTTACTCACCCATAGACCCTTCCCTCGAATAAATCAGGACAGAAGTTTTTGAAAGTGGACAAAAGAGACAGATTAAAGAGACGGGTAAACTGGAATGTGTCTCCCTCGTCTACTTGTGATCCGATCGACCAAAACGCATCTTAATACCAGGAGTAAACAGGGCCTAAGAATGTTTTAACAAAAGCACCTGAAGCAGAGTTTCTACCTCCCTTTTCCCTGGTCCCCCGTAATGTTTTATTAAAACTGTGGTGCTTCGTTGTTTTGCCACTAAATCATCGGCAGCTTACATAGTGACACTCGGGCCGACATATCTTATCAGTGCACACTAGATATTGGCATGTAAAGTGACGAAGGCCAGATTTACTAAACAGGGCAAATTAGCGTAAGAGCGCAATCCCATAAAAGTGCGTATAGGAGTGGAAAGTTCTGTGCATGATCTACTGACGACACACACATTACAGAACACAGGATCATTTCCATAATGACCAACACAATCTACCAGTTAGCGTCTGGTTTAAGACATGCTTTTTTTGGGCGGTAAATGGCGGAAACACCAGTAAATTGACGAGGGCAAACCTTAGTAAATCACCTTGCATGATTCATTTAAACACTCTCCCCACATAAATACTGGAATCTCCAACAAATGCATAAGCAATACGATCAGCCACAAAAATAACCCTGTCCATGCCTTTTCAGCGTTGATTTATCACTGCGTGTCTTTAGTAAGTCCTGACAGTAGTTTTTAACGCCAAGAGAGGGTTTGTGCTGGAGCAATCTGTTAGTAAATCTGGCCCTTAGAGGTGTGATGTTACTCTTTATTGTCTATATACAGAGTGCATGTATGATCAAGGACTGTTTACTAGGCCTCTCAAACAAACTCTTAAATATCTTTCAAACCAAATCCAGTGATTAGTTCTTTCTCTGAAACACTCTTTGCAGAAGCCCAAAAACTTGCAACATATTTTATTGGTATAAACTGAAACTGTTTGTAGCCAGCCAATAAAACTAGAACTGGCCTGGGCCGCATTTCCCAAAAGCATTGTAAGCATTGTAAGCATTAAGTGCATCGCAGAAGCCTACTTAGGCTTGCAATGCAGGGAAATGCAAATTCAGCATGCAATACTCTGCAGGTGCAGTGTGAGACCAATGTGATAAACCTCTCGCATATGTAATGTTGTGAAATGTGACATTATTGACACTGAATGTGTTTGTACCTGAGGCTTTATCTCCACACACCAAGCAGTATTCAATAGGCTGGGCTCGGCTCATGTCTGCCCCTTTACCCAGAAGCCTCTCCATTGACACCGCATCTGTCACAAACTACCAGAAAAGGCAGAAGGATTACTTACTAGGCAATCAGGGTTAGAATTTTTACAGCACAATTACACATACACAGATCAACCCAGGGCACAGATGATGATGCTTCTAGTTGAAAAATTAATAAGAATCCTTTGAGCACAGCGATGGTTAGTATGACAGTATATAGCCTACAATGCAACAGTAGAAATGTGTCATATAGTACAGATTGTCCTCTATTTTCATTTGAGAATGAGACATGGAAGTACATGATTATTATTTAAAGGGGTCATGAACTGACAGCTTTTCACATATAAGAGGCCATCATACTATACAGGAATATCCTGTAAATTTCAAAACAGAAAACTTCCTTGTTAGTCCAAAAACAGTTTTTGTTGAGTGCGTTTACATGCAGGTTCTTAAGCCGCTTATGCTTAATAAGCCGACAATGCAAGTGGTCATGTAAACGCGGTAACCCGTTTTCTTTTAACGGAGTATGGTCATAAAACGTTTAAGCATAATAACCGGTCGACACGGGTAGTTTTTTTGCCTCTTACCCCGATTTCGCGCGGCATGTAAACGCATTAACCGGCTTTCTGTGGGCTTATTGAAGTGCGCATGTGTGTTATGTGACAGGAACGCATCCTTTTTGCAGATTTAAGCGCATCCAGACAGAGCGAGCGTTTTGCAGGAAAGAAAGAAGGAAATATCACAAAGCATAATCTTTCATGACCCAGAAAATGTGTTCTCATCTCATGCAGCAGAAGTAGATGTGGTTCAGTCAAAACACTGCACGAGAGGATAACATATGAGCTGGAAGTTCCCGCTGACATGTTGCAAGCTTTTTTTAACATTACAACTGACATAACATGTGGAATACTCAGAGTCAGATATGCAAATGATCATGTTTTGACGTCACTACAGGCAACTAACCAGATTTATTAATAAAGTCTTGTAAACGCAGTTTACTTGCGTTGTCAGGTTACTGGTGTGCATGTAAACGGGGAAAACTGTTTATTTCAATAAGCTGATATGTGTGAGTTATCAGTTTACTGGTGTGCATGTAAACATGCTCATTGTAACCAAGCCTAGATAACGACTCATTAGGAGAAAATAGGAGAAACCAAGATCAACGCCTACTTCATCATCACAACTTTGGCCCCGCCCACTGGCGTGTTAGTGAGATGACTAGGAGAGAAGAGCGCTAAAGGATCACTGGACTAAAATAACATTACCTTCCAAAGGATCCTAATGCTAGGAATGTGCTTATTTATTTTCAACAATGTGAATGTCTCAGTTGAGCATTTTATTTGTATTCGCTACATTTCACTGTGGATTCTTTGGGAAATCAGTCAAACAGACTTTTTACGATATGGACTTGACAGTAATGCCACAACATGTGAGTTATTTCTAATGCCTGATCTGAGACCAATGATTTCTGATATGAGATGTTCTTTGCCTGTGTGTCAGTAAATCACACCAATGACTAAACGCTCAACTTCACATTGTTTCTCTTAGTAGGATAAAAATAATGTTGTTTAAACTGTGATTAAATTATATATAGAAAACGATCAAAGAATGCTCCCTTTACAATCGCTGGAGCTGTCAATCACACAGCACAAGTTTTCAGTGACTGAGTTTTGGACTCGCACCGTTATAATCAACAAATCTCTTATTTACATTGTGTTTGCACTGTTAGTTATGATGAAAGCATTCGTTAGTTTGCAGAAATCAAGTTGCAACGAGAATACAACAGAATATGCACAAGACACGCCCTTGCAATTTAACAGATCTGGTTTTTGCAAAGAAGAGTTGGAAAATATTCTGATGTGCCAAACTGATACAGACTGAGCGCTGTAATCAAAGGGCACTTCATCCAAGTATTAGTTCAGGGGGGTGTAGACTTATGTAGTTAGCTATTAAAAGTTTTTGTTTTCTCTGAAATGCATCACTTTGGTTTTCAGTGGCATTGCAAAGGTTGCATTAAACGTGCAAAAGTTCTGATATGATTTATCTTGGTTTAATTTTTTACATCTCAAAAACAAATGCTTATTTGTCATTAAAATCCTCATTAATGCCAAAAAATAGTCTCCTCCTTCGCTTGGCCAGTCATGTTTAGGGCCCTATGAAATCGGTTTAATTTTTTTCCCAAATTCCATTTATTCCGTTTAAATTTTTCTGGATTCCATTTTTACATTTTTTTATTTTTTATTCCCGATTCTGGGTAGACGGGATGCATTTCCCATTTCCGACCATAGATGGTGATGTAAGTTTCCCTATCGACATATTAAAACATGCATTACAGATTTATTCCCCAAGTGGAATGGCAAGTAATTGGATTAATATTATGTTATAATTTTAATCTAAAGTTTATAAATGGCAGGTCAACAGATTTACTAGCCATTGTCGTCCTCAACATGAGGTCAGATTATCTATATTCAGCGCAACACACTGTCGCTTCCATCAATCTTTCATGAAACAGATTAATTTGATGTTGTGTTACAGATGTTATTTTCAGTGTTACAAACAGCCTAGTAAACGTGCATTACACTACGACTTATCCTGGACTAAGATGGAATGAATATAATACAAATTTGTTGGAATAGATGGCTAATAATACCTCATGAGGCTTGTGAATTGTATAAATAAATGTATAGTCAATAAGTTAATTGAACAGCAAACATTTCTGTATGTTTGCTGTTCACGTTACACTGTGTTTCTACAATGTCTAAATTTCTGCATTAAAATTTAAATGAAGACATTCTCTTTCAAATATCCGCCCTCTGTTTTTTTAACCAATCACACCCTGGTTACATGTTTGAAATTATTGAGAATCTAAACAAAGAGTGAAATAATCAGAAACCATTCGTGATATCAGCCTATATCAGTTTTGTCAATAATAATGCTTCATCAAAAGTTAGTTTACATGTTAGAACACGCATGAGATGTCATATGAGGAAAAAAGGTGAATTATCATTTGTGAGCAGAATTTTTTTGTTAATTTCCAATCAAGCTTGTCAAATTATGCAAAACATGCTACAATGAAATTTGTGTGAATTTAGGGTACATATAATTCTAGCTTTTCTACCTATTGCTTAGCCATGTCATAAATGCCCATAGCACATCCCACAGAAAGAATTTAGTGATTTGTGAAACAGTTCGTCATGGTTCAGAAAGTTGACAAAAAGAAAACAAATCCATGTATACATGTGATGTGTGAAGAGTTTCAAAAGAAGCAAAGTTTATTTGTCAAGTTACACACAGACTGAAAGCCAAAGTATAGTGGAGAAAAGTCTACACACCCCTAATAAAATAGCTGGTTTTACGTTACATTCAATCGTGTGTTCATATTTACAGTCATGTTCTTGTGATAAACATCGGCACATCTCCTTAGCCTAGAAATCTAGACGCACCCTAGCGGCAGCAAATCTAATTTGCAGCCAGGGTAGTCTAGCAACTCTCCGTTGGCTTGCGAGCTGGAAAAAACAAACTCTGGTCAGGCCAATCACATCGTGTATAGAGTCGGTGGGCGGGCTTAACATAATGACGGCAGAGTTGTGGCAGTTCCATGTGCTACTTGTAAACAAAGAAGCTGGCGAACAGCGGTCTTTCGAATTGACTTTGGCCGCGACTCTGGAAGACTTGGAGTTAAGCTTTTCTTTGAGAAAAGAACAAAGAACGGCACTGAAGTCATTCTTAAGAAAGGAAGATGTGTTCAGAGTTTTGCCGACCGGATACGGTGAAAGTTTAATCTATCAAGTAGCTTTGCTTCACGTAGCTCTGGTTGGTTGTAGCGCTATCCAATTGCGGAATTTGAAAGACAACCGTTTATCCCGGCCCTCGGATTGAGCCCTGTCAATGGTGAGTTCCCAGACCCAACATCTTGATGTGGGTCTGGCTTGTCAGGCTACTTTACCATATGAGCTAGCATTGCAACGGCGTAAGATGACGTGTAACTTTCTAGTAGTGGTGTCACATTTCTTAGGGCAGGGGTGAGGAACGTTGATCCTGGAGGGCAACTCTCTAGCAGAGTTTGGCTCCAACCCTGAAAAAAACACTCACCTGCCTGTAAATGTAGTAATCCTGAAGACCTTGATTAGCTTCAGGTGTGTTTGATTAGGGTTGGAGCTGAACTCTGCAAGAGAGTAGCCCTCCAGGATCAACGTTTCCCACTCCTGTCTTACAGGAATATTTCCACCCCTATCCCTTGCCACTGTTTCAAGGGACAAGGGGAAGGTATAGGCGAAGGGGTATAAAATAGAATTGGACCTGTTTTATAATATACTACAATACACTGAGGTACAAGTATTTGAAGGGATAGTTCACCCAAAAATGAAAATTAGCCCATTATTTATTCACCCTCAATTCATCTGAGGGGTATATGACATTCTTCTGTCAGACGAATAAAATCTGAGTTACATTAAAAAAGTTCTGGCTAATCCAAGCATTATAATAGCAGTAATAGTAGCTCTAATAATAGAAACGAGTAATCGTTTTTGAAGTCCATAAAAAATGTCCATCAAATAACGTGCTCCACGCGGCTCTGGGGTGTTAATAAAGGCCTTCTGAAGCGAATCGATGCGTTTGTGTAAGAAAAATATCCATATTTAAAAATGTATTTCATTTTTTTCTATGGCTCTGCATCAGCCGTCCCCGCGCCATCACTTCCGACGAATAAGTTCAAAATACATGCAAAATACCGGCACGATCATAGATATATACATAGATTCCTCATTAGTGCCTGCGCGGATCGGTCGAATGAGGCATCTACGTATATATATCTTTGATCGCGCCAGTATTTTGACCTTATTCGCCGGAAGTTATGCCGCTGGGAATACTAGATGAAATTCGTCTGATAAGAGGTAAAAAAATAATATAAATACTGTTCGGTTTCTCGCAGAAATATCCCCATTGACATGCATTATAAGACTATCACACTGCAACGGTTGGAGTTAAAAATCTTCATTTGTGTTCTACTGAAGAAACAAAGACACCTACATCTTGGATGCCCTGGGGGTAAGCAGATAAACATAAACATTTCGTTTTTGGTTGAACTATCCCTTTAACACTATTTGCATACAAAATACTTTTTGTATTTCCATTATATCTAAAGCAGAAATAGGGATATTCCCCTCGGCCATTCGCACTGTGTGTGTAACAATTCAGCAATTTATGATGGATTTCACATAAAAGGCATTTGGAAAGTAGCATAGGCAAATGAGGATGGTGGAAATAATAAAAAGAAAAGAGCTAATGCATACATGTGCCCACAGTTGAAGAAGCACCCATGCATTTGTGTGACTGACTTCATACCTGAATTCGGCCGGGCACCAGGCTGTCAGCGGTGGCAAAGATGAGCTGTTTGGCACTGGTACTCTCAGGTGATGCCAGGAGGACTTTGCCTGCTGAAGAGCCATCAGGTGCTGCCAGGATAAACTGCTGTTTGGGCACAGCGGAGTCCAGTGCCGTCACTATCTGGATTTTTTGACCCGTCTGCTGCTCAGTGACTATCTGTGGGAGAGAAAGCGTGTGTGTGAATGTGTCAGTGCATCCTGTATGTGAAAGCATGCCTGCGTGTGCATTGTGTGTGAACCTGTATTCTCTGCGGGGTCGTGCCGGAGGGGTCAGTGGAGATGATCTGAATGCGCTGGGGAGAGGTGCTCATCACTGAGCTGCCTGATGGAGATGACTGTACCTGCAACACACACACACACACACACACACACACACACACAGGCACGTGCATTTCTTCATCTGAGAGTCAAAGGCAGTGTGTTTCCATGGCAACTAAGTGGTCCCCTTCAACAAAGAGCCCAACAAAACAATGAAAATATAAAACATGTTTTCAAATGCTTGCTAAATTAAAGCAATCACACAAAACAGTGACATTGGATGCATGTAAACCTATTGTAGGTAGGGGTGTGCAATATACATCGTCTGCGAAATTAAAGTAATTGTTGTTTTAACAATGTGCGATCTGACATTATCGAGTATATCCCTCATACACATCCAGAGAGTGCATGCATACACTACGTGTAGTCTAGTACAGGGGTTTTCAAGCTTTCTGATGCCAAGGAACCCCAAATATGATGAACCTTTTATGAGGGACCCCCTTCCTAAAATCCATTTACACTCACCTAAAGGATTATTAGGAACACCATACTAATACTGTGTTTGACTCCCTTTCGCCTTCAGAACTGCCTTAATTCTACGTGGCATTGATTCAACAAGGTGCTGAAAGCATTCTTTAGAAATGTTGGCCCATATTGATAGGATAGCATCTTGCAGTTGATGGAGATTTGTGGGATGCACATCCAGGGCACGAAGCTCCCGTTCCACCACATCCCAAAGATGCTCTATTGGGTTGAGATCTGGTGACTGTGGGGGCCATTTTAGTACAGTGAACTCATTGTCATGTTCAAGAAACCAATTTGAAATGATTCGAGCTTTGTGACATGGTGCATTATCCTGCTGGAAGTAGCCATCAGAGGATGGGTACATGGTGGTCATAAAGGGATGGACATGGTCAGAAACAATGCTCAGGTAGGCCATGGCATTTAAACGATGCCCAATTGGCACTAAAGGGCCTAAAGTGTGCCAAGAAAACATCCCCCACACCATTACACCACCACCACCAGCCTGCACAGTGGTAACAAGGCATGATGGATCCATGTTCTCATTCTGTTTACGCCAAATTCTGACTCTACCATCTGAATGTCTCAACAGAAATCGAGACTCATCAGACCAGGCAACATTTTTCTAGTCTTCAACTGTCCATCTGTCCTGTCCAATTTTGGTGAGCTTGTGCAAATTGTAGCCTCTTTTTCCTATTTGTAGTGGAGATGAGTGGTACCCGGTGGGGTCTTCTGCTGTTGTAGCCCATCCGCCTCAAGGTTGTGCGTGTTGTGGCTTCACAAATGCTTTGCTGCATACCTCGGTTGTAACGAGTGGTTATTTCAGTCAAAGTTGCTCTTCTATCAGCTTGAATCAGTCGGTCCATTCTCCTCTGACCTCTAGCATCAACAAGGCATTTTCACCCACAGGACTGCCGCATACTGGATGTTTTTCCCTTTTCACACCATTCTTTGTGAACCCTAGAAATGATTGTGCGTGAAAATCCCAGTAACTGAGCAGATTGTGAAATACTCAGACCGGCCCGTCTGGCACCAACAACCATGCCACACTCAAAATTGCTTCAATCACCTTTCTTTCCCATTCTGACATTCAGTTTGGAGTTCAGGAGATTGTCTTGACCAGGACCACACCCCTAAATGCATTGAAGCAACTGCCATGTGATTGGTTGATTAGATAATTGCATTAATGAGAAATTGAACAGGTGATCCTAATAATCCTTTAGGTGAGTGTATATATTTCTATGTATGAAGACACATTTAAACTGTTAGATAAATAATAAGTGTGACATTATAAATACAACATAATCCCCCGGTTTCACATACAAGGCTTAAGCTAGTCCAAGACTAAAATGCATGTTTGAGATGTTCTAAAGGCGCAGTGTGTAAATTTTAGCGGGATCTAGTGGTGAGGTTGTGAATTGCAACTGCCCACCGCTCACAACTCCCTTTTGAAGCACATAGAGAAGCTACGGTGGCTGACACAAAACAAAGATGAGGTCGTCTGAGACAGCAGAGAGTGACTAGCGTTCTGTAGAGAAGTTTGTCCCTTTAGGGTAGGGGTGTCCAAACTCGGTCCTGGAGGGCCACTCTCCTGCAAAGTTTAGCTCCAACTTGCCTCAACACCTGCCTAGAAGTTTCTAGTATCCCTAATAAGACTTTGATTAGCTGGTTCAGGTGTGTTTATTTGGGGTTGGAGCTAAACTTTGCAGGACAGTGGCCCTCCAGGATCAGGATTGGACACCCCTGGGGGCTACCGTAGAAACATGGCACGATTTCACTGTAAGGGGACCCGCGGTGTGTGTAGATAGAAATGGCTCATTCTAAGGTAATAAAATCATAACGGTTCATTATGTAAGGTCTTTATACACCACTGAAAACATAGTTATGTATATTACATTACATTTCTGTCAATAGATCCTCATAAATACTACACACTGCACCTTTAACTGAAAGAAACTTGCACTAAAATATCTTAAAATATGTCATGGCAATGGTTTTGTCTCAAGATGCACACCAGTAATGTTTTTATCTAAGACACATTTATAAAAGTTATTTAGATAGCCTAATTGAAGTAAGGCCTAATCCTAGCTTAGTCTAAGCCCTGTCTGTGAAACAAGGGGCCGGTTGCATAAACCGTTAAGACTAGTCTTACAAGTTAGACATGCACTTTTTTCTTTAAGACTGTTCATCATTTTTTTAAATCAGTTACATAAAAACATAGACTGGCCTAATTTGATACAAAAAGTAAGACTGAATGCCACTTGCCTAACTGCTAGTGGCTCATACTAGATCTTAAGACACTGTCTTAACATAATGGCTAAGTTTATGCAACTGGCCCCAGGCCATTGCCTCCAAACTTAAAATTGGCTATACTTAATGTTGGATGTATAAACCTTAAGAAGAATATTTTCAAGTAAAAATTATTTGTACATGCAACTTTCACAATAAATGTTTGTAAGCAGCTTACGAACTGCGTTGAGAATTCTGCCTTACAACCCCAGTGAGCAAGATAAAGGGGAATAGTGAGAAAGACTCACTAGAAAGATACCAAGCAAACATATACAAATCTGGAAAGTGTGTACATGGCAGTAAAGGAGAGAGACATTTAGTATGTTCAGTTGACTTTAACCATTTTTGCTTTGTCTTTTTATTCTATGAAATTTTCTGGGGACACCGTAGAACCTTCTGGAGGACCCCTGGGGGTCCCCGGACCCCGGTTTGAAAAACCCTGGTCTAGTAGGTTAGACTAGTGCGCTTACGCATTAAGAGTGCACGCTTTCACTGCGTGATTTACCCTAACTCAAAATTCAAGATAAGGAGGCAAAAATGCCCCTGTATGTATTTTATATTTATATAATTGAATATAGTTAATCAATATCACACGAAGAGTGCCGTTCTCCAGATATGAGCATGAAAACAAATGTGATATTGATTTATACAAGTTCAATAAGTTAATATTAATTTACTTAAACTTTAGATACCATATTGCCTGTTTTTGACATTTAACGTATCATTTTCATGTTTTATATAATTTTAAATATCAATATTCAACATTTCATGTTTAAAACATCAAAACATTATGCATTTGTAATTGCAGGCTATTCATTAATGTCCCTCTGAGCTGCATTAAACAGTCTGTGTAAATGATCTAATGCCACTTCAGATGCAGCTTCTGTATTTCCTCTCCATTGCGAAGATGAATTATGTTGATAACAGCCCTGTTGTGTCTTATTATTAGAATTAAATTTATTGATTAAATGTAAGAATTTGACATAAAAGATGATGTATACATATAATTAGCTTAGAAAAAATGGCTTTATAAAAAGGTACAAATCCCCATAATATATCATCTAATTATCATTATCGATAAAATCCCAGAAAATATTGAGATATCTTTTTGTCAATATCGGACATCCCTAATTATACGAGACTCCAACACAATATTAGGAACCTGTAAAATAGCAACAAGGAATTTTAAATACCTCATTGCTCTAGCCAGTACCATTTTAGGACTCTGTTTTGTTAGCACTTCTTGCGTTTTTGCAGAACAGTGTCTGTGAAGAGTTCCATTCCGGATTTGAGACTGCACTTATCAGAGTTACAAATGACTTGCTCGTATCATCTGACCAAGGCTGCATCTTCCTTTATAGGGCTACTAGATCTAAGTCCTGCCTTTGACATTATAAAGCATTACATTTTCTTGGATAGGCGTGAGAATTACATTGGCATTTGTGGGCAGACATTACCATGGTTTAGGTCCTACCTATCCAATCACAACTAGTTTGTTAGTGACGAGATGTCAGAGCAAACAAAAGTATGGAGTGCCACAGGGCTCTATATTAGGTCCTATGCTTTTCTCCTTCTATGTGCTTTTGTGAAGGACATTTTTAATTTTAAAAAATAATTATAACTAAATGTCCTTTTTTTCTTGCAGGATTAACATATGCTTTTGAAAACTAAATGTCCCCAACACTTGGGCCAGTTAATGTGTGTTGAAATACTAGATGCAGATTATACAAGACTAGACAGCTTTCTAAGTATATAAATTATGACTTGAGCAACAAGCTGAAGTAATCAAAAATCCAAATTTGCTTTACCTAGTAGCAGAGGAGGGTTTGCTGAATGAAGAACCATATTAGATCATACTAGAGAAAAATGATGTAGTGGATCATGCCACATTGCACCTATTCTATATAAACGCAGGATTGGGGAGTAAAAAAAATACATGATAAATATAAAATACACAATTTGAGTAACTGTATTTCATTAGTTACATTTTAAATGGGTGCTAATTAAATTGCATCCGAAAAGTATTGTAGATTACCAAAGTGATTACTTTGATTTTTAATGTCATTTATTTCATTTAAACATTAATGTAAACTGTAACGGGCAATTAATGTAATCAGCAACTGTGATTCTCAGACTCATTTCTGCTCACAAGTTTCATTCCCCTTGCAGAATATGCAAAATTGTAATAATTTTTAACTAAATAAGAGGGATCTGGGATCATAAAAAAAATACATGTTACTTTTATTTAGTACTGTCCTGATTAAGCTATTTTACTTTATAGATTTTCACATACTCCACAAGACAAAATGACTGCATTTATACAAAGTGCCACATTCAAAAATGTACAAACCCTTGAATCAGAGCTGTGTCATCACCTGATGATCCACAACTGTTTTCATGTTAAATCATTTGTTTGGGTAATTGCGACTTTAATAAAAAAATTTAAAAGGTAATTGCATCGTTTTATATCACAATTCTGAGCAAAAAAAAAAAAAAAAAAAATTCAGTCAGACTTGTGAGAAAGTCATAATTACAGGTTTTATTTTTTGTTGTTGTAAACAAGCTTCCATGAAACAATGCATTGAGGGCAGGGGGTGAAAACTTTTGAACAGGATGATGTGTACATGTTTCTTATTTTGCTTAAATATCATATTTTTGCATCCTATTGCCTTCAAGAGCATCAGTATTTTGTTATTTTTCTAAGATTGTCTGCTTCAATAAATATTGTGGGAAAACGTCTCGGTTACGTATGGTAACCCTCGTTCCCTGAAGGAGGGAACGGAGACGTACGTCGGACGTACCGACAATTTGGGATCACTTCTGGGAGCCCCTATCAGCTTCGAGCTATCTAGAACCGGCCAATGAACAATTGGCGTGCGAGATTTGCATCTCGCGCTCCGCCCCGCGCCGCGGGTATAAACAGGAAGCGAGAGCGAATGCACGCTGTTTTTCACTAAGGAGCCACACGTAGTGGCTCGACCTGCAGTGATGGTACAGCAACTGTGGCGACGGGACGTACGTCTCCGTTCCCTCCTTCAGGGAACGAGGGTTACCATACGTAACCGAGACGTTCCCATTCAGTCGGTCACGTTCGACGTACGTCGGACGTACCGACGAATTGGGATCCCCTATGGAAAACGCCATAGTTACTACCACTTCCAGCGCCCAGCGATGAGCCCCACAGACCCCGATCTGATGCGGGCGGGTAGGTTCACGCAGGGAGAGTCAAAGCTGCTGTTCCGCAAGACCCACTCAGCTGACTGTATTGGATAACGCTGGGAAAGCGTGCCTGTGAAGGCAGCTGCGGAAGCCACATCATGCCCAGAGGGAGTTAACATGTGGAGAATACACGTATGGGCTGGCCGTGGGCAGCACAACATACGGAAGTCTCAGGGGTGGCCCCGGCCAATTAGGAGGGAGACAACACGTACCTGAGACGGCAGAGGAGCTCTGCCGAGGGAAAGACACGGGCTCGCCGTAGGGAGCCGTACCGTGGAAGAATACACATATGGGACCGCCGTGGGGGTCACTACATACGGAACCCAGCCTAACACAAGTTCCACCAATGCATACGAGTGTTAGACCTGGCGTCGAACGCTCCGCCACGTCCGACTGCCGCGGGTTGCGGAGGACTCAACAGGGTTCGCCGTTCCGGGGAACTCGACTGGAGCAGAATAAGCGCACGCATCCGTACCATAGGGGAGGGAATGGCGCAGCAAGCCGACACTAGAACGGGTACTTCGGTGTTACTGACTATGGGAAGTGAGCACACAGGAAGACACCGGCTCTACACGGAGGCTATAGAATCTAGCGAACGTGTTAGGTGTCGCCCAGCCCGCAGCTCTACAAATATCTGTCAGCGAAGCGCCACGAGCCAGCGCCCAGGAAGAGGCAACACCCCTAGTGGAGTGGGCTCTTAACCCGAGCGGGCAGGGCACGTCTTGGGACTGATAAGCCAAGACGATGGCATCCACTATCCAGTGGGCCATCCTCTGCTTGGAGACAGCCTTTCCCTTCTGCTGTCCTCCGTAACAGACGAAGAGCTGCTCTGAGGTCCTGAAGCTTTGCGTTCTATCCACGTAAGTCCGGAGAGCACGGACGGGACAGAGAAAAGCTAGGGCTGGGTCTGCCTCCTCCGAAGGCAGCGCTTGCAGGCTCACCACTTGGTCCCGGAAGGGAGTAGTGGGAACCTTGGGCACATATCCAGGCCGGGGTCTCATGATCACATGAGAGTTACCGGGCCCGAATTCCAGGCACGATTCGTCGACCGAAAATGCCTGCAGGTCCCCTACCCTCTTGATGGAGGCCAACGCAGTCAGGAGTATTGTCTTTAACGACAGAACTTTCAACTCAGCTGACTGCAGAGGCTCAAAAGGTTCTCTCTGTAGCGCAGTTAGCACCAGAGTCAAGTCCCAAGAGGGTAAGGAGGGAGGACGAGGTGGATTTAATCTCCTCACTCCCCTAAGGAACCTGACGATCAGATCATGCTTACCTAGAGATTTTGCATCTACGAGCTCATGATTAGCGGCGATAGCGGCGACATAGACTTTGAGGGTGGAGGGAGACAGCCTTCGCTCCAACCCCTCCTGTAGAAAGGTAAGCACAGATGCGACCGAACATCTTCGGGGGTCTTCTCGGCGAGAAGAGCACCAGTCGACGAACAGGTTCCACTTCAACGCATAGAGGCGCCTCGTAGAGGGGGCTCTAGCGGAAGTAATGGTGTCAACTACCGCTTGCGGTAGGTCACCTAGAACCTCCGCGTCCCGTCCAGGGACCAAACATGGAGTTTCCAGAGGTCCGGACGCGGGTGCCATAGGGTGCCCCGTCTCTGAGTCAGGAGGTCCTGTCTCAGAGGAATGGGCCAGGGAGGTGCTGTCGCAAGGAGCACTAGTTCCGGGAACCAAGTCCGGTTGGGCCAATATGGAGCGACCAACAGGACCTGCTCCTCGTCCTCCCTGACTTTGCACAGTGTCTGCGCAAGAAGGCTCACTGGGGGAAACGTATACTTGCGTTCTTCCCGGGGCCAGCTGTGGGCCAGGGCATCCGACCCGAGGGTCCCCTCGGTCAAGGAATAAAACCACTGACAGTGGGTCGTCTCTGGGGAGGCAAACAGGTCTACCTGTGCGGCCCCGAAACGACTCCAGATTAGCTGGACCGCCTGGGGATGGAGTCGCCATTCTCCCGGAAGTACCTGCTGACGTGACAGCTCGTCGGCCGCACGATTGAGCAGGCCCGGAATGTGAACGGCACAAAGCGACCTCAGATGCTTCTGACTCCATAAGAGGAGATGGCGGGCGAGTTGCGACATGCGACGGGAGCGTAGACCACCCTGTTTGTTGATGTACGCTACGGCCGCAGTGTTGTCCGTCCGGACCAGAACGTGCTTGCCTCTGAGCGGCACTTTGAAGCGGCTGAGTGCAAGACGAACTGCTAACAACTCGAGGCAATTGATATGCCATTGCAGTTGAAGCCCCGTCCACAGACCCGAAACTGCAAGCCCGTTGTACGTGGCACCCCAACCCGTGGATGAGGCATCCGTGGAGACAACGGAGTGCCTGGACACTTGTTCTAGGGGAACTCCCGCCCGGAGAAACAGAGGGTCCGACCACGGGCCGAAGGTTTGGCGGCACCTCGGAGTCACTTGGACGCGGAGGGAACCGCTGTGCCACGCCCATCTCGGGACTCGATCGTGTAGCCAGCGTTGAAGCGGTCTCATATGAAGCAATCCGAGCGGCGTTACTGCGGCTGCGGATGCCATATGCCCCAGGAGCCTCTGAAAATGTTTCAGTGGAACCGCTGTCCTGCCTCTGAACGAATTCAGGCAGTTCAACACCGACTGGACGCGCTCCTCGGTGAGGCGCGCAGTCATGGCGACCGAGTCTATCTCCATACCGAGAAAAGAGATCCTCTGCGTGGGGCAGAGTTTGCTCTTCTCCCAGTTGACCCGAAGTCCCAACTGGCTGAGGTGACTGAGCACCTTGTCCCTGTGTTCGCACAACTGCTCTCGCGACTGGGCAAGAATCAGCCAGTCGTCGAGGTAGTTGAGGATGCGAACGCCATGCTCTCTCATAGGAGCAATGGCCGCCTCCGCAACCTTCGTAAAGACGCGGGGCGACAGGGACAGGCCGAAGGGTAAGACGCGGTACTGATATGCCCGTCCCTCGAACGCGAAGCGCAGAAAGGGCCGGTGTCGAGGGAGAATCGAGACATGAAAGTACGCGTCCTTCAGGTCGATCGCTGCAAACCAATCTCGGGGACGGATGCACCTGAAGATGCGCTTCTGCGTTAACATCGTGAACGGCAGCCTGAAAGGGACCGGTTCAGGAATCGCAGGTCCAAGATCGGTCGTAACCCGCCGCCTTTCTTGGGTACAATGAAGTACGGGCTGTAGAACCCGGACCTCATATCGGCTTGAGGGACCGGCTCTATCGCGTCCTTCGCCAGTAGGACAGCGATTTCCGCCCTGAGCACGGGGGCGTTCGCCTCCACTACAGTCGTGAAGTGAACGCCCCTGAACTTGGGGGGACGCCGGGCGAACTGAATCGCATAGCCGAGTCTGATGGTACGGATGAGCCACCGAGACGGGCTGGGAAGCGCTAGCCAGGCTTCCAGACTCCAAGCAAGGGGGACCATCGGCACCACAGACGTACCCGCAGCGGGGCGGAACGCAGGGATCCGGCTCGGACGGCATGGGAGCGGCCCGAAGCGGGATCTGAGTGTGCTGTGCAACACTTACCTGCATCCGCGGAGGGGACGTGCGAGTGTGGGGAGGCCGCTTGTGTGCGTCCCGACAGCCGGCGTCCCCTGCTGGCGAAGGGAGAGGTACTTGAGGGTGGCGAGGCATGGGAGCGTCGACCACCGCCAAGCGCGCTCTCTTGGCACCCAGAGATATTGGAAACTGCTCTTTTATTGATGTTTTGGGTGCCGCTGGCACTGGGACCAGCGGCGGAACAGACAAACAAAAGATTTTCCCCGGCCCTCCTCCGGGGGAAGGAGTGGTGCTGCAGCCATCTCCCTCAGAGCAGTTTCCTCCATCTCTGGGCGGCCCGTCTCAGGGTCGCTTGCCACCTGGCTTGGCAGCGGCCTGAGCGGGCTGGACATCCTTCCCACGGCCGGCCCCACGCCGTCGGCTGGTGGAAGGCTGCTGCGGTGCCTTGGCGGGGGCGGAGGCGGCGGCGGGTGGACGTCCTCGGCGACGAGTAGTCGGAGGCGCTGCCGCCGGCGGCGGGGTGGAGGCAGCAGCGGGCCGCCGGGGCAGGATGTGCTTGATCGCCTCCGTCTGCTTCTGGGCGGCCGAGAACTGTTGGGCGAAGCTCTCGACCGCGTCGCCGAATAACCCAGCTGACGAGATGGGGGAGTCCAGGAACCGATATTTATCGGTCTCCCTCATGTCAGCCAGGTTAAGCCAGAGATGACGCTCCTGGACCACAAGCGTGGACATCGCCTGACCAATGGAACGGGCGGTAACTTTCGTCGCCCGGAGGGCGAGGTCCGTCGCCGTCCGGAGCTCCCGGAGGAGCTCTGGGTCAGGCCTACCCTCGTGCATGTCAAGGAGCGCTTGGGCCTGGTGGACCTGAAGCAGCGCCATGCCATGCAAGGCGGACGCAGCCTGCCCGCAGGCCTTGTAAGCCTTCCCAGTCAGACTGGAAGAGAACTTACAGGCCCGGGACGGGAGACGTGGGTCACCGCGCCAGTTAGATGCGGTCGCCGGACACAGTTGCATCGCGACGGCGCGCTCCACTGGCGGGATCCCCACGTAACCCTTGGCTGGCCCGCCGTCGAGAGTAGTGAGGGGGGAGGAGTCACTCGGCCGGTTTCTGGCAGAAAAAGGTGCCGTCCACGACCTCGTGAGCTCCTCATGCACCTCCGGGAAGAAAGGTGTCGGGGCGGGACGCTGAGAACCAGCGCGACCCACCCCGAGGAACCAATCGTCCAACCTAGAGGGTTCGGGACACGGTGGAGGGTTCCACTCGAGCCCAACCCTTTCGGCGGCCCGGGCAAGCATAGCAGCCATCTCAGGGTCCGGGGCAGCCGTTGCCACTCTCCCAGAGGGAGGCAGTACAGCTGACCCTTCATCCTCCGAGGACTGAAACTCCCCCTCCGATGCAGCGATCGACATCTGTTCGTCTGCTGGAGCTCCAAAAGTCACCACTGGTCTCCCGTGGGAGGGTCCAGCGGGTTCTCTCGGAGGCTCTACCGGCTGCGGAGCTGAGGGATTAGGGGCCTGCGGAGGGTCGCTCGGCGGGTTTGCCCTAAACGTAATCCTCAGATCACCCTGGCCATCCAAAGAAGCAGGTCCGCCCGGGTTAGGGGCAGCCCTGGTTCGTGGGATGGGTAAGGGGACTCCCCCAGCCCGGAGGTAGGAGAGTCTCGATCTTAGCTCCGAGATAGTCATGTTCCCGCAGTGGGAACACGAACTATCCACAAATGCCGCCTCAGCGTGCTGTGTGCCCAAACACGTGAGACAGCGATTGTGACCGTCAGCAGGGGACAGGGAACGACCGCATCCAGAAACGCACGGGTGGTAAGACATCCTGAAAAGGACGGCACGTCACCCGTGAACTCTTTTGTGAGGAAACGGTCTGTGCTGAAGCACTCAGGGGGAAACGCGACAGCGCACGGGATTGTTGTGCAGCCCGTGCCTGTACTCAAAACAGGAAAAACGCCCAACCAGACCAACAATTGCTCGTTGCTGTGAAAACAGCAGTTTTTCTCTGTTTGCAGAGGCAGCCGATGAGTCAGCGCGGGTCCCGCTGAAGTGTGCCGTTTCTCCAACACTCGTTTCCTCTGGATTCTCCGGTAAGTAAATACTCTTGCTGATAGCAGCGATAAACTCAAACAATGTGTTGAGAGTCGTCTTCATGCCGTGTGGCTCCGAAGTGAATGACAGCGTGCATTCGCTCTCGCTTCCTGTTTATACCCGCGGCGCGGGGCGCGAGATGCAAATCTCGCACGCCAATTGTTCATTGGCCGGTTCTAGATAGCTCGAAGCTGATAGGGGCTCCCAGAAGTGATCCCAATTCGTCGGTACGTCCGACGTACGTCGAACGTGACCGACTGAATGGGAACTGATGTTGTTTAAAATAATATGCAGTGTCCTATGTTTGGTGGTCCCTTTGTGTTACATGCCTTATATTAGTATTCTAAAGTGTTTAGATTAAGTTACCAAATTAAATACATTATATTACAAATTACTTTTTAAAGCATGTATTTTGTAATCTGTAGTAGACATGTGCCGGTAAACGGTAATACGATATACCGCAATAATGAACATGCACAATATTGTTATCGTGGGCACTTCAAAATACCGTGAATAATTATTTATTACGAATTATTCAGATTTTTTGAATGTATTTTAAGAATACTTTACCCGTCAACCGTTTAATATGAACAACGCGTCAAAGAGGAACGTGCACTGATGTAAACAGACCGTTCATGAGCCAAGCACATGGCGGAAGGCGTGAAGACGCACAAAAGTGCACATTCACTTTCAGACAGCAGAGGGCACTGATGGAACAGCAGAAACACAGCCGTTTCCCCAGTAATCACAATCCAGTGCTCGTCATCACATAACCTAATACTTAAAGACTTAAAGTCATTTTCAAACTTTTTTTTTTTTTTTAAGTTTTAAATTACATGCCCTAGATATTGTTTGAATATGTTCTGACTGTTGTTCAATCACACACTTTACAATATGGCTCCATTATTTAACATTAGTTCATTCATTAACAAACTGACAATGAAAAATACTTCTAAAGCATGTATTAATCTTAGTTAAATGTACATTTCAGCATTTAATAACACATTATTAAAATCAAAAGTTGTAACCGTATTATTTAATGGACCTGAGCTTACACTAACAGTTGCTTTTTTAAACTAACATTATCAAAGAAGAATAACTTCTGTAAAAATGTAGCTATTCGCTCTTTGTTAATGTTAATGCATTAACTGGCGAGACATTATTGTAAAGTGTTACCTATTGTTCTTTATAATTCTTTAGCACTTTAATCTGTTTCAAATATTTGTTTACTTTATACATTTTTATGTATTGCTTTATTGTATTTAAATGTTTGGTTCTTTTGTTATAATAAAGTTTTTAAACCTGTTATAGTATGACAACACTTTTTTTGCAACTTTTTTTAAATATCGTGATAATACCGTATACCGTGATAAAAGCTTCAGCAATTAATCGCAACATGAAAATTTGATACCGGCACATGCCTAATCTGTAGTGAAATATATTTTAAAAGTAACCTTCCCAACCTGTAACAGGATGTACTGTTTTCGTCAGGGGGATTCTCTCTGAAGACCACAGAATTTGTATGCCGAGTTTGACGGTAATCTGAGTTTGATGGTAATCTGTGCTTCAACAGTCATATTTCTGATGTTTGCATACAGCCTTTTTCAACCCAATAAAGGTTGCTAAACTAAGATATATGCGGTCTGTTTTTGATTCTGTAAAACAAAGTCATGCATTAATGACTCGCCTCATGATGATTACTGTAATGCACTACTAGTACAAGTTCAATAAACAAGCTTCAAATTGTAGCAGCAGGAGTGCTTACTAGAACCAACAGAGACAATCATATCAACCCAATTTTATCAACACTTCATTTTAAAATTCTTCTCATGCACATATAAATGTCAGGTTTGGGTGAAGGGATGAGGCGAGGACTCAAGATGCAGAACAATGGGCTTTTATTTGTTATATATATATATATATATACACAAACTACCCCGTGGGGGAAAACAGGACTGGTCAGCTTGACTTGGCAGGACACGACATGGCTTCAGGGATCAAGACACAAGGGATGCATGACAACGAACTGGCACAGGACTGCAAACACAAGGAGAATAAAGGCAGCAGCAAACAAGGCACGTAATGAGGGAGGACAGGTGGGGCAAATGAACCAATAATCAGATAAAAAGGTGGGCGGGGTTACACAGTAGATGGGAGAGCACATGGCACACAGAAACAAACATGTCAAGCCATGTGTTCAAACCAAACATGACACAAACACGCAGCCAATGAGGGTCTCACCGACTGTGGGTCACACAAAACATGACAACATGAAAACACACGGCCAGAGTGACAGAGCCCTGACAAATAATCTATCTATCTGCAAGCAATATGCTGCTGGGCGATATGACCAAAATCTCATATCACGATATAGTACCTTTTCTGTAAATTCAATCAATTAATAGTTTATATTATTAGAGATGTCAATTTACACAAAATCCCATAGCCTTAATGCTGCAATATGCGTCTACAGCAGTGGATTAGGGCTGCAACGACGCGTGCGTGAAATGCGTCGACGCGTCGGCGGCACATTATTTACATTCTAGAATGGAACAGAAGATCTAGAATAATGGCAGCTTCTGCTCCCGGGCAAAGTGAAAATGATCATTTATCATATAAAGCCAGACCGCGACATTCAAAAGTGTGGGAGTACTTTAAACAGAAGCCGAATAAAACTGCTTTGTTCGCTCTGTAACGCCGGTTTCACACTGCACGCGGTGGCAGAGCAGAAGCTGTGCGCGTGGAGAGCGGGAGCTTTCACACTGCCAATCAGTGTTGCCAAGTCCGCGTTTTTGGGCTACTTCTACACTGTTGCCGCGGGCTGTGTCTCATGTCCGCGGGTTGAAGCGATCCCAACTATGTGATATTTAGCCCCGGGAATGAGAATTTTAGCAGGCAGCCCTGCAAAAAAAAAAACACACACATATTTAACCCCCCGAACGCAATGTTTACCGGAGAACCTCCCCGAAACGCGATTGGGCTTGTTTTGGGCTAGTTTTGAGTAACGAAAGGGTGGGTTTTGTTGTGAAAACCTGGCAACCCTGCTGCCAGTGTTCTCTCGCGCAGCTGAACCGTGGCGCGTGTATTGCAACAGACGGTCACATTTTCCGGGGTTCTTCTCCGACCCCAGTACGTCTCGTGCTTTTATTTATTATGGGCTGCATATATCTCCTGTTAATGCGACCTGGTTCCCCTCTGTCTCAAACACATATGCATAATAACATGCTGTATATAGGTAGTTTGCATGATTAAAGTAACATTAAAGTTAAGATATGCCTCTAGCTTTAATCATTTAAATGTGTCTTTGAAGTTTGGGCAAAAACTTCTGGCAGCTTTAGTCGTTGTTTATGCACATGTATCTTCAAAATAGACGACTAGTTATACATTAAAACTATTCTGAAAGCTCCTGTGAACCTTTCGCAGATAAATACAAGTGCATTTTCGTTTACTATTGACACAAATCAATAAGTAAATCATACTCAACTACTATAGTAAACAACTTTTCCTAATTAGGCCTACTCTGTATACATTTTATGATGGATAGTATCATTATATATTATGTTTAAAAAGCTTCTTGTGTTCATATATTTCATTATAAAATGGCATACTATGTACACTACCCTTCCTGAAATACAATTAATATTGTCATCATTCATTGATTTCATGTTAAAATAATATACAAATTCACTACCCTCTTTGAAATACAATAATCAGTAAAAAAGAATAATAAGATTAATCCGGAAAAATAATCGTTAGATTAGTCGACTAATCGAAAAAAATAATCGTTAGATTAGTCGACAGAAAAAATAATCGTTAGTTGCAGCTCTACAGTGGATTATAGCCGACAGCATGACAGGGTGTGCAAATGCTGCTGAAAACCATGCCATGTTCCTCAACAAATGAATGAGAAGGGGTTTTAATCTAAATAAAGGGCTAGTAGGATTGTAAAATGAGTCGATGTGATTTATCATTTAATTAAATTACTTCATTAATAATCAAATATACCCTCTAATACAACGTGTCACCAACGCCGCCTCAGATCTGTTATGTGTTGTTATGGATAAAAAACATCCAGCCGGTTCGTTATCGCAGAATAAAACCTGACAGAGTGATCAGGACCCCGACGCGAAACGGCCCAAACTTTACTTTATAAAGTTTTAAATATGAATATTTCTCTTACACAAACGCATCGATTCGCTTCAGAAGGCCTTTATTAACCCCCCAGAGCCGTGTGGAGCACGTTATTTGACGGACAGATACATTTTTATGGACTTCAAAAACAGAGCCACAATCACTGCCATTATAAAGCTTGGATTAGCCAGGAATTTTTTTTATATACATTTTATTCGTCTGAAAGAAGAATGTCATATACACCTAGGATGAGGGTGAGCAAACCATGGGCTAATTTTCCTTTTTGGGTGAACTAACCCTAACCCTATATTGAGCTACTGCGGTGATGCATTGTGGTAAACAAACACAGAGTGCTGCTCGGAGCCACCCGTTTCTGTGTCCCCTTCACTCGCCATGGTAAAATATTAATATTATGACTGAGTTTTATTCAAATTAACCATTGGTCTTCCATGGTATCATAGAATACGCGAAATATGGATAAAAACGCGTACAGGAAACAAAAACCTTGCAAAAATGATATACGACCCTCCAAATCCTGGCCAAATCACAGAGATGCCGATTCGCACGGGACTAATATTATCACAGGACCTCTGTGTTCGGCGAAATATGGTAGGTCATTTGCGGGGGAATTTTTACTTTACAAATTACAGTCATGGCCGATTCACACGGGATTAAGATCACAGACAACCTCCGCAATTATTACAAGTTACTAGAGGTCACCAGGTAATACTAATCCCGTGCGAATAGGGCTTTAGAAACATGACAGACTGGTTTTCCTCCAAAACATTCAAACTTTAAACTATTTTAAACTTCAAACAGAAAAAATTCAAGCTTTTTAATCTAGTTATTTATGTGACCTCGCACTACATCACATATGGTCGCAAATCTCCTGCCCATTGATGGATCCTAAAATATCACAATTCTAGAAAAGTTTTCCTGGCACTGTTTGGGACTCAGACTCTCATTTTAAGTCTAGCCTAAAGACCTATATTTTTGAATCTAATAAATTCATTTATACCTCACATGGTTATGCTGCATTATTGAGGTCCATTGGAACTGAAGACACCTCTCATAGCATTCCCATCCAGTGAACGGCTTCACTACATCTAGTCTTTGTCCTTCTCTCGGTCACTTCACTCACCTCTGAAACCTGCTCAGTGCTCAATAACTGCTGAGCCAGCACCTCCATATTGGTCGTCATGGTGATGTGAGGTCATTAGAAGTGTCTGATTCGACCAGTTCTGCATCTGCCAACAACACCTCCACCTATGAGCCAATCAAATATAGATTATGAAGCATAGCCAAATATGTTTTGCAAGCACAATATAATATTACATGCAAGACTTGGAAATATTTCTTTAGACAGACTGTAAATATCTGCAGATTTTGAACGACGTTTTAAGTGGTTTGTTTTTAAATAATCTTACTCTCTTCATATATGCACATAGCTAACTTCAAATATAGAATATAGACTAAATAACTAGCTTCTGGCGGTCAGCGGTACACGAGTCGACTTGCGCTAAAAGAGTAATCCCCAGCGCTACGTTTTGTTTTACTCTATCCTCTGCGCTTCTGCGTTCGTCAATACGCATGAGTCAAGGGTTACTCTTTTAGCGCAAGTTGACTCGCGTACCGCTGACCGCCTGAAGCTAGTTATTCCACTTCCCTTCAGAAGGCCTTTATTAACCGCCCCCGGAGCCGTGTGGAGCAGTTAATGGATAGATGCACTTTAAAGGACTTCTAAAACGACATAGGCCTAACCATTCACTGCCATTATAAAGCTTTGAAGAGCCAGGACATTTTTAACAGAATGTCATATACACCTAGGATGACTTGAGGGCAGTGATGCCAAGATAATAAGTAACGCGTTACTCTAATCTGAGTCAGATTATCTGACAAATTTTTCCAGTAACGAGTAATCTAACGCGTTACTATTTCCAAACCAGTAATCAGATTAAAGTAATTTATCCAAGTCACTGTGCGTTACTATTTTTGTCATTTTCCTTAGTAAAAATATGTATTTTTGGTTTCTTCTTGCGTCTCGGGGAGAGTATTTATGTTAAGTGAAGTCAAGAAAGACTAAATTTTTTATTAAAGTTATTTTTTTTCCAGGAAATATTTTTTTAATTTCAATTTATAATGTCAGGAGATACATTGTTGACGTTACTGTTAAAAATGCACTTCCAATAAAGGGAGCGTTGGCAAAAAACGGTTGTCATTTTTATGTTGAGGCGGCAGGGGTGTTTTCGGCAGCTATAGAATGTAACTAATAAAGTAACTTGTAATCTAACTTAGTTACTTTTAAAATCAAGTAATCTGTAAAGTAACTAAGTTCCTTTTTAAAGGAGTAATCAGCAACACTGCTTGAGGGTGAGTAAATCTAATATAATTTTCATTTTTGGGTGAACTAAACCTTTAAGGTAATTGCGACTTTTTATCTCAAAATTCTGACTTTTTTTTATTGCAATTCTGAGTTTATAACTTTTTGCGGGGAAAAAGTCAGAATTATCCAATTAAAAACAAATAAAACAATCGCAATTACCTTTTTATTCCATGGTGAAAACAATCTTACATACAACTGGTCACATTTTCTTTTATTACACGCAGTCATTGACTACATTATGAAGGTAAATTGATGCCTTAAAGAATCGCAAGCGCATGGTAAGATTTGTGAAAGTGTACATAAAATTGCAAGCGTAAATTAAATTTGTATGCGCAAGATAAGTTTTGTAAAGGTGTAAATTGCCTTTCAAGTGTAAGAAAAAAATATTTGCAGCATTTTACTGTTATTCGTAAGTGTAATTCATGTATTGTGAAACTGCAGCTTCATGTTAACGCATAATAAACATGATCTGTATTCTTCTGACTTCCATTTTTCCGTGCTAAGACTTTTGACATGTTTCTTTCGCCAAGATACGGCCAAAATCATTGCACGACTGTGAACATCGATTTGCTAGCGAAAACATCAGTCAGGAACTGCAAACCAGATTGACCGTGTAAAACCAGACTTTGTGTAAAAAATATAAACTGCTGCAAATGTCTAAATGACTTGTTGTGGACGTATGGATGAATTACATGAATTACACTTACGAATAACAGTAAAATGCCGCAAATATTTTTTTTTACACTTGAAAGGCAATTTACACCTTTACAAAACTTATCTTGCGCATACAAATTTAATTTACGTTTGCAATCTTATGTACACTTTCACAAATCTTACCCTGCGCTTGCGATTCTTTAAGGCATCAATTTACCTTCATACTACTTTTTCTAGAAACCATGTTGTATTCAGAATGTTGACTGATGACAAAAATAGCTGAATTTTTCATCAATGCAATGTTGATTGTGGATAAATACTTTATCCATTAATGTAAGTGTATAAAATCTTAATTCTGTGTATATAAAAGTAATTTTCTTTGTAGATGTTTTCCGCCATTTTTAATTTATTTATTTGTGTGGCTTGCTTTAAGCTGTCTCTTTCTACACGTACAAATGCCATTATAAATGTATATTTTATATACGTTTGATAATTAAAAAAAAAAAAAAGTACATTACCGCCTCATAGCGGAAGTCGGAACGGAACAAAATGGAGGATCTGGCGCAAGGCCAAGAAAAAACAAACAAACACGAAGGCTCAGTTAAACGTCCGTTAAAAATAATTAATTCTGAAAACTTGCGTTATTGGCAGCGATATTCACGAATAAGTCAGACGACAGCTCAAATGTACAGACTAAAATGAATGAACATTAAGGCGAAATCGTCCCACTGAAGGACCCGCGGTGGCAAAGGTAAAAGGGTCGAGTTCATATGTTAGCTCTCAGGCTAACCAGCAAATAAATCAAACTATATCAACATTAGAGATTAAAAAATACTTATATACAGTAGTTACTGTAGATTAAAGTGGAATATGCCGGGCGATATAACTGTTAAAGCATACTATGCTCGGTTAGGACGTTTGTCCTCTTTATAAACACACAAGCTCGATTTGTTGTTGAGCTTTGAGAAGAGCTCAGGCCTGTTTCTCTGCAGCCACACAACAAGCCTGCACAAATGGTTTTTTTTTTTTCACGCGACCGTTTTGACCAACCGTTGTGCGACATGCAGAAATGAAAAGCTGCTTACCTGTGATATGAACGGACGTGTTTTTTTAACACTCTCGGGTTTATTGCACATTATTTGTTATTGTTTTACTCCAGTGAAAGGTCATAGTTCGTGACCCCGTTTGCCAGCGTGCGAGAGTTTTTCTTCCTCTCGGGCTCGTTCACTGTTGCGCGGGCACGAGCGTCTGGAGCGATGCGCCTTTGACGTCATCGTGTCTGTCTTCAACACGAGCGCGGATTGGCAGCCTGTTTTAGGCACTTTATTTACAAAGCTTTGATTTTACATAGATAATATGTGAAAATATTTATTTTTTTTAATACATACGTTCGCATTCCCGAGTTAACAATGAGCTTAATTCTCCTTTTTAACGCTTCTAGGAAAAAATAAACGCCTTCTTGACCATCATAGACATTAATTGTCATTCCACTCTTTGTTTCTGCCTCCTCAAAGGTAATACATTATTTAGAATAAAATTTAATCTTAATGTATTAAAATCTCAATGAATATATTTCTTGTTTTGTGTCAAATTTCTCATTCAATGTGTCGTGTTTGCAGGTAAAACACAATTTTTGGACTGATAGCCTAGGTCAGGAGCAAAAGAGTGACATGTCCGTAGAAAAGTCTAGAGAAAAAACATGAAAAATATAAATATCCTAAATAAATGAATAAGATTAAAATAAATTAGCTATTAAACATTAAATTAACATACGATAAAACATAAAAATAAATAATACAATTTAAATAAATACGCTTAATTTATTATACATTTAATTCATTTATTATTTCTAAATTTGCTTAAAGGTTTAGAGAGAAAAAATTTAATACATTTGATCGAATAAATAAATGATTGAATGTTAAATTAACATCTAAAAGAATTACATACATTAAATAAAAATAAATATATGTGAAAGCCTAGAGTAAAACTGTAAAAATATGAATATAATAATAATAATACTAATATTAAAATATACATGCATATATAAATACATATACATAAATATAGACACACACACACAATAAACTAATGATATATATATATATATGAGCTTTGGGTCATGACCGAAAGGACAAGATCCCGGATACAGGCGGCCGAAATGAGCTTTCTCCGCAGGGTGGCTGGGCGCTCCCTTAGAGATAGGGTGAGAAGCTCAGTCACTCGGGAGGAACTCGGAGTAGAGCCGCTGCTCCTCCACATCGAGAGGGGACAGCTGAGGTGGCTCGGGCATCTGTTCCGGATGCCTCCTGAACGCCTTCCCGGGAAGGTGTTTCGGGCATGTCCAACCGGGAGGAGGCCCCGGGGAAGACCGAGGACACGCTGGAGGGACTATGTCTCCCGGCTGGCCTTGGAACGCCTCGGTGTCCCCCCGGAAGAGCTAGAGGAAGTGTCTAGGGAGAGGGAAGTCTGGGCATCTCTGCTTAGACTGCTGCCCCCGCGACCCGGCCCCGGATAAGCGGAAGAAGATGGATGGATGGATATATATATAATACACACACACACACACACACACACACACACATATTGAAGTACATAAATAAATTTGATTAAAATAAATAAACTATTAAATGTTAAATTAACATAGCCTAATAAAATGTAACACCATTGCTGCGTCCCAATTCGCACACTATCCGTACTAAATAGTATTCGAAAAAAGAATTAGTATGTCCCAAATCATAGTATGTTGAAAAAAATTATTCCAAAGATTCCCGGATGGTCTACTATTTCCGGTCAGAATCCGAAGTGCCTGATCGATGCGCACTCTAACGGCTGATATTGCCCACAACCCATTGCGAGATGGACGAGGATTCGATTAGAACTACAAACGCGGATAAAAAGTTTTAAAAAACTACAAACATGACGGTTACGCTAGTCTGGGTTAAGTGGAGAGTGTTAGATAAAGTGGTTTGAGTGAGCAATTATCAGTATTTAACCTGACGAAAAGATATTTATTCAATATTATCCACATTATATTTCACCTGCAGCAGCATTGAGAACTTTTGTAATGATAAGTTTGGCCATTAACTTTGCAAACACATGAGAGGAGTCTAAAGACCCACGAAAGGCAGATCAACGAGCGACTACATTTCTCTCCGATACGGTAGGAAATTAAATTTAAAGTGGGGGATTTGAACTGTGACGATTGCTGCGTCCCAATTCGCATACTATCCGTACTAAATAGTATTCGAAAAAAGAATTAGTATGTCCCAAATCGTAGTATGTTGAAAAGAGTATTCCAAAGATTCCCGGATGGTCTACTATTTCCGGTCAGAATTCGAAGTGCAGATCGATGCGCACTCTTACGGCTGATATTGCCCACAACCCATTGCGAGATGGACGAGGATTCGATTAGAACTACAAACGCGGATAAAAAGTGTTAAAGAACTACAAACATGACGGTTACGCGAGTCTGACGGTTAAGTGGAGAGGATTAGATAAAGGGGTTTGAGTGAGCAATTATCAGTATTTAACCTGACGAAAAGATATTTATTCAATGTTAGTAACATTATATTTCACCTGCAGCAACATTGAGAACGTTTGTAATGATACGTTTGGCCATTAACTTTGCAAACACATGAGGGGAGTCTCTGCATTAAAGACCCACGAATGGCAGATCAACGTGAGGCTACATTTCTCTCCGATACGGTAGGAAATTAAATTGAATGTGGAGGATTTGAACTGTGACGATGATTGACAGGGCAGTTTAAACGGTGACGGGTCGCACGTAAATAAGCAACAGAGTCCGTTAAAGATGACGAAGTAGTATGTCCCAAAGCTTGCATACTCTTCTGCTACACACTCAAAAGTATGTACTTTTTCTTCACAAAAACAGTACATACTTTTAGGACGTAGTATAAGTAGGCGAATTGGGACGCAGCAGATGATTGACAGTTTAAACGGTGACGGGACGCACGTAACAGAGTCCGTTAAAGATGACGAAGTAGTATGTCCCAAAGCTTGCATACTCTTCTGCTACACACTCAAAAGTATGTACTTTTTCTTCACAAAAAGAGTACATACTTTTAGGACGTAGTATAAGTAGGCGAATTGGGACGCAGCCCAAATTTTCTCTATCGGCGTGCCTCGTTCCTTCATAAAACAGTAGAGATTGGTCACAAAGTCCTCTATCTGATTGGTCGGTTCTAGAAGCCTCCTCACTGCTATTGGTGATACCAAGTTCTCCATCTCCCTGCTGGTCCACTATGCGCTTCTGGGATGAAACAACATGTTTATAAAACAAGTGTGTTTCACTTTATTTCTAGTTTTTTTTATGTGTTTGGTCTGCTGTGCCATTTATTAGTTTTTAATGGTAATGTATTATTACATTTATGCATTTAGCAAACGCTTTCATCCAAAGCGACTTACAACTTAGGAGTACAAGAAGCGATCCATGAAGAGGCAACGAGTGCCTGAAGTACTACGTTTTGGACATTACCCAGAGGAACACATGCTAGGGCAGGGAAGGAGTAGAGGAAAATAGAAGGAAAAGGATTTTTTTCTTTTTTTTTTTCAGTTTTCAGCTGTCTTTTGAATGTTGTCAGTTATTCTGCAATTCGGATGGAGGTGGGAAGATCGTTCCACCAGCAGGGAACGGTGAATATAAATGTTCTGGAGAGGGATTTTCTGCCTCTCTGTGATGGTACCACAAGCCGTCGCTTCTTAGCTGAGCGAAGGCTTCTGGTGGGAGTGTGGACTTGTAGGAGCGAGTCAAAGTATGCAGGAGCACCTTGAACTTGATGCGAGCAGCAAGTGGTAGCCAGTGCAGAGGGATGAAGAGTGGTGTTACGTGGGCCCTTTTGGGTTCGTTGAAGACAAGACGTGCTGCTGCATTCTGGATCATTTGGAGCGTTTTGATCGCACACGATGGAAGTCCAGCCAGAAGCGCATTGCAGTAGTCAAGCCTAGAAATGACCAGGGCCTGATGGACGAGAAGCTGTGTTGCATGCTCTGTTAGGAATGGTCTGATCTTCCTGATGTTGTGCAGCACAAACCTGCATGAGCGAGCTGTCTTTGAAATGTGGGCTTTGAAGGACAGCTGGTCATCAAAGATTACACCAAGATTTCTGACCGACCCTGAAGGGGTGATCAGAAATGAACCTAGCTGGATGGTGAAATCGTGTTGTATTGTCGGATTGGCAGGGAAGACGAGCGGTTCAGTCTTTGCCAGGTTCATGCTTTTCATCCATGCCGAGATGTCCGCCAGACAGCTTGAGATTCGTGCAGCTACTGTGGGGTAGACATTTCCTCTCTCAATATCCATTAATGTACTAAAAACATATTTAAATCAGTCCATGTGAGTACAGTGGTTCAATATTAATATTATAAAGGCACGAGAATATTTTTGGTGTGCCAAAAAACCCAGAAATAACGACTTATTTATTATATATTATATACTTATACTGTATAGTGATGGCCGATTTCAAAACACTGCTTCATGAAGCTTCGGAGCGTATCGAATCACTGTATCGAATCAGCAGTTCGGAGCGCCAAAGTCAGAAAGTTTGGCGGTTTGACACGCGATCCGAATCATGATTCAACACGCTGTTTCGAAACGCTCCGAAGCTTCATGAAGCAGTGTTTTGAGAATGGCCATCTCTATATAAGTCGTTTATTTAATTATTTTGGTGCACCAAAAATATTCTCATCTTCATTTGTGTTCCGAAGATGAACGGAGGTCTTACGGGTGTGGAACGGCATGAGGGTGAGGAATAAATTACAGAATTTTCATTTTTGGATGAACTAACCCTTTAAACACTGAATCAACTTCTCTGTGTATTTCCAGAGCATTGGTCTGAAAAGTACATGAAACAAAAAAGTTGATTTTCATGGTCCATACACACAAGCTTTTATATCTAAACTGACTGACAAAAATATGTCTTTAAAGCAGACAAATCATCCAAAATGCAGAAAATATGCCAGGTTCACCTTTTTTTGGTAAAGCCAATTTGTCAAAAACAATTAATAGTCAAGTATGAAATTATAATAATAATTGTTTTACCTCCAATAATTGATCTAACAGGATGCACCATATCCTGCTATTCTTGCACCACAACTGTTCACACTGGAAAGACAAAAACAATAGTATTACAGTATTACATTAGGCTAACTTTTTCAACTTTTGTTATATATTATTTTTGGAGCTGAGTGAAAGCTCAGTGCATGCACTTAATGCATATGCATTTGTGCAAACTTCATAATTTTACCTTATGCAGTCTTAATGAATATACGTGCAAACATAAGCATTTAAGCACTCAACAATAAGTTTGCTGGAAGCATGTACATTTATAAAATATAATTGTGTTTCTTGATTCATGTGCAATAAACTTACACATATAAACTTGACATATAGAGCTAGTTGAGCTAGGTATTCAAAAGCAACATACTGATTGCTGAAGAATTCATTGGAAATTAAAAATATAATTTTAACGAATCCCCAGTGACTACAAATGCATTAAAAGAGTGGACGTTAGATGGCACACTTTATTTTGTTAATATAAAGCTAAGCTTATCTCCTTTCACCATCTTCACTACATTGCTCTTCAGAAACCGTTGCATTGTACTTCCAGTATAGGAATACACCCCACTAAAACAATAAATGAGTGTTAATGTTACATCTCTGACCTGATACAGCTGCGTACGTCTTCACGTAGTCTAAGATCAACAGGTCAAAGATTTTTAGTGGCCCCCCACACGTATTTTAAAACTAGAGCGGACCGTTCATTTCAAGCTATGGCACCTAGGCTGTGGAATGTATTGCCTCCTTCCTTACGCTGCCTTGACTCAGTGGAAAATTTTAAAACACAGTGGAAAACTCTTCTATTTAAAGAGGCTTTCACCTAGACTGTAGGGTGGTTAGGTCGGTCTTTTGTGCATTTCTGTTTATTTTTCTTATCTATTTATTGTTTTTGTTACTTGTTTGATTAGGTACTGTACTGTTGTGAAGCACTTTGTGATTTTTATCTGTGAAATGTGCTATACAAATACATTTTACTTACTTACTTACTAATGAAAGTTAAAAATGTCAAAATCGAATGTTTTACTTTGTTCATATAAATTTAAGCTTTAGCTTACCTCCTTTCACCATCTTCACCACATTGCACTTCAGAAAACGTTGCATTGTGCTTCTTCCAGGGGCCTGTTTCAGAAAGGAGGTTCAACCAACTCTGAGTTTAAACCTGAACTCTGAGTTGACTTACTCTGAGATGGGAAACTCTGAGTTTTGGGTTTCAGAGCAGCTGAATTGAGGTAGTTCAATCAACTCTGAGTAGACTGACTCTGAGTTAAGCTCATGCATTCCTACTATGAAAAGCCACGATCAATGGAGCTCCGAAATTACGATTCACCATGGCAACAGCACCCAACAAAAAGACGTTTTCATACTTCCGGGTCAATACACAAGTTTAATTCTTAATTATTCTAATTAAGTTTAATTTTCATGGTATTTCATGGTTTTCAAAAGGCAAACAAAGAATGTGGCAGCAGCTAAAAAACAAAAACAAAAAAAAACATAATTCAATCAGGAAAAGCTTTAAGCATAAAATGTTCATGGGTGTAGGTTTAATGACTTTACAAACATTTGACATATTAAATAAATATCATTCAGTGTCCAATGTGCAGCAGCTTTTCTCACATAGACCCTTTTCACAGACTGTGATGACGTGTTTTAATGGTCATCAATATCGTAAATCCTGCAACGTTTTTTTTTATATTTTTTTTTATGTATGTACATTTATAACACTAATACTTTGTATTATATTACTTTTGCATCAAATTACAAAAATCAAGTTACCGCTGCTGTGAGTGTTTCTAATACAGCTATGAGAGTGATAGTTAAAATTAACATCTTTCTCTCTTTTCACTGCAGTTATCAATCTCACTTTAATTTTTCCATCTTTTTGAAAGTTGTGAAATCACTATTGTGGAGTTTTTCTTTTGCTATTTGAGCAAATGGAGACACAAAAATATATATTTAGTGTATTCTCTCATTCACCGCTATAAGAGTTAACCCAACTATGACGACTTCAGCTTCGGAAACCCAGAAATGTGAAAAAGGGTCTATGCTCTTTTCACATAATGAAATGTTCTCTGATCCCACCTGTTACATTTATTAATCAGGGTAATGACATTATTGACTTCTACTCAGGCCAGCCAAACACCAGCACCACTGACAGATAAAGACGAGATGGAGGAAGAATATTAACACCCAACAGGAAAAAGAATAAAGTATTTGTAGGAAATAAAGATGACTATAAAAATGTAAATAAATGTATTTAACAGCTGTGGCGGTAGTTATGCCATATATCTCGTACTACCATCTGGCAGCATCCTTCCATTCCATACAATAATCCGTTTTCAGAAAGTGTGATGATGGGTATATGAGTGTCATCAATGCGTCCAACCACTGGAAATCCTAAAGGAAATTCGAATTATTAGGTTACTTCTAGAGGATTATCAAGTGAACGTCAGGATCCTGTATAAAAGGACATGCCATTTTTGTCACTTTGACAGTGTCCTCATGATGAAAATATGAGCAATGAATGTTCCTGCAAAGAATGCTTTTCTTACTTTGTATTTTTGTCGAGTGGCAGAAAATTTAATTTGTTTTAAGTAAACTTTGCTTACTTTAGATTTAGATTAAATTTATACATTTTTTTATATTTATACTTGAAATACGACCAAAATACTCAGTAAGAAAAGCATTTGTGGCGTTTGAATGAATGAATAAAGTATTTAAACACTGCTGGTGCTTTGAAAAGGGGGAGGAGAACGAAAGAAACTGCGTTTACCAAAGAAAACCTGCTTCTGACCAGGTTAGGTTCACAGAGTAAGTTACCCTGGTAACTGACTCTGAGTATAAGTTACCTCTCTTTCAGAAACGGGCTTGGCTTACCCTGCTTTCTCGGGTTTGACATACCTCATATTCTGAAACAGAAATCCCATAGTTTCCCTTATTTCAGGGTTAACCTACTCAGAGTTTTCACTTAACCTCCTTTCTGAAACGGGCCCCAGTTAAGGAACAAACTCCACTAACACAATAAACAAGTGTTAATGAATGTTAAAAAAGTAAAACTCTAATATTTTACCTAGTTTTTTTCAAAGACAGCTTACCTGACAGAGTCTTCACAACATCACGCTTCAAAATGGCTCCCGCTTCTGCTCATTGGCTGGATAAAATATTTGCATATGACGCAGCTCACAAATACGTAACATTTTATGTTAGGTTTACTTAATTTTAACCAAGTTGTAATGCTTGTTGATGTTACTTAAATTTTTTCTTTTACTTTATGCATACACTTATGTTCACCTTTTAATTTACATTTTTGTGTTGCATACACTAGAATATGTTAAGTAGAGCTTGCAATGTTATAAATATATATATTTTTGAGTTTAATCTATTTATCTTTGTAAGTAATGGATGTTGAGCCAACAAATCGTTTTTTTCAGTGAACCGAGGATAGGCTTCACTACACTTTACCACAAAGTCGTAATTATGAGTGGCAAACAATGGATTTTCTTTGAGGCCAGATTTGGAGGCATGTCATATGGTGGACACAAAGGGTGCAGTGTCTGTATAAATTGTGACATTCGGAATACCATTCCCGAGTCCAAGCCTCCAGTTGTTTACGAGTACTATTTATCTAGGATGGCCATTTGGGAATTTGGTATGCAGAGAAAAGTTTCATAAAAAAGTTTATGAATTTTTTATATTACATCACATCGTGGGTGGATATTAGCAGTGTTTGTTTTTGGCACCTGAGAGACGGAAACGGTGACGCATGACGTCAGACTTCACCAGAACATGCATGGTAATATGTTGAAGTAAAAGAACCTTTTAGGAAAAATATTGACACATTTATTAATTTGACTTATCTTTGCAAATGTTATATCCACAAATGTAAGTTCACCAAAAGCACATCAATGTTTCTTGTCTTTTTGAACGAATTTAAGAAGTATCTCATCAACATGTCATCTTCAGTAAATAAGAAAGCGAGTAGAAAGACTTTTCTGTCTTCTGTTATTTTCATTTAGCAAATTATTGTTAACTGTTCTCCCCTCTGTAACATATTGCTGATATAGTATTTTGTGGATTGTATACACCATTATATATTATAAACATGTTATTTTTGTATTTTGTGCATTAATGAATAAAAAATATGTTGAAGTGAATAAAATATACATATTGTCGGTGCTGTGGCTGTAGTAAAGTGCACAACAAATGGAGTAGAGAAAACAAAACTAAAAGCTCAAGAGATCATCTGAGATTGTCCCTTATTTTCCTTTTCTGAAGTTGACAACCCTAATCATGACTGATAAACAATGGCTGCATTTTACTGCAGTCCTAGTCTCGGTTTCTCTATTTGAACGACGAAAATAGACTGTTGATACTTGTTAGACAGTTTTTTTCTTTAAACACATATGTTGACAGCCACCAGAGTTATGGCCATATAAGCAGACCGCAGAAGCCAGAGAATAACCTTCTGTTTTAGTCGTGCTTGTTTAGTTTAGTTGCTTTTCTCTGGCTTCCTGTGGTTTTTAGAATGAGGTTTAAGGTCCGTCTCAGTTTGCATTTGTAAAAAAAACGTTTAGCAAAATGCTAAAAACAGATCTCATTAGACACATCACTTAAAACTAACAGCTCTTGTGTTTCATTTAAATTCCACTATCATTTCCCGATTACCTATAGGCTATATGTATGAATAAAAGCCTAAAGAACCTTTGTGCCAAAAGGGTTCTTTCTTGTCATTATAGAACCTTTTTAGCATAAAAGGTTCTTTGGAGTTGAGTAAAGAACCCTATGGTTCTACGTATATAGAACCCCAATGAACCCTTTTTTCCAAGAGTGTACACCCAACGATCATGTGTGAAAACACTTAATAAATCTTAAATCGTTCTCTTAGAAATCAAAACTCAATGTTTTCAGAAAGAAATCAATTATTTTGACCCCTTTGCATTTTTGTTAATAGTGTAAATATACACTCACCTAAAGGATTATTAGGAACACCATACTAACACTGTGTTTGACCCCCTTTCGCCTTCAGAACTGCCTTAATTCTACATGGCATTGATTCAACAAGGTGCTGAAAGCATTCTTTAGAAATGTTGGCCCATATTGATAGGATAGCATCTTGCAGTTGATGGAGATTTGTGGGATGCACATCCAGGGCACGAAGCTCCCGTTCCACCACATCCCAAAGATGCTCTATTGGGTTGAGATCTGGTGACTGTGGGGGCCATTTTAGTACAGTGAACTCATTGTCATGTTCAAGAAACCACTTTGAAATGATTCGAGCTTTGTGACATGGTGCATTATCCTGCTGGAAGAAGCCATCAGAGGATGGGTACATGGTGGTCATAAAGGGATGGACATGGTCAGAAAAAATGCTCAGGTAGGAGGCAGTGTGATGCTTTGGGCAATGTTCTGCTGGGAAACCTTGGGTTCTGCCATCCATGTGGATGTTACTTTGACACGTACCACCTACCTAAGTATTGTTGCAGACCATGTACACTCTTTCATGGAAACGGTATTCCCTGGTGGCTGTGGCTCTTTCAGCAGATAATGCGCCCTGCCAAAAAGCAAAAATGGTTCAGGAATGGTTTGAGGAGCACAACAACGAGTTTGAGGTGTTGACTTGACCATTCTTCTAGAAGCGCATTTGTGAGGTCAGGCACTGAAGTTGGACGAGAAGGCCTGTCTCGCAGTCTCCGCTCTAATTCATCCCAAAGGTGTTCTATCTGGTTGAGGTCAGAACTCTGTGCAGGCCAGTCAAGTTCCTCCACACCAAACTTGCTCATCCATGTCTTAATGGACCTTGCTTTGTGCGCTGGTGCGCAGTCATGTCGGAACAGGCAGGGACCATCCCCGAACTGCTCCCACAAAGTTGGGAGCATGAAATTGTCCAAAATGTCTTGCTATGGTGAATCATTGAGAGTTCCTTTCACTGGAACTAAGGGGCAAAGCTCAATCCCCGAAAAACAACCCCACACCATAATCCCCCCTCAACCATACTTTACACTTGGTACAATGCAGTCAGGCAAGTTCTCCTGGCAACCGCCAAACCAAGATTCGTCCATGGGATTGCCAGACAGAGAAGCGTGATTGGTCACTCTAGAGAACACGTCTCCACTGCTCTAGAGTCCAGTGGCGGCATGCTTTACACCACTGCATCTGACGCTTAGCATTGCACTTGGTAATGTAAGGCTTGGATGCAGCTTGGATGACACATTCTTTCACAAATGTTTGTAGAAGCGTCTGCATGCCTAGTGCTTGATTTTATACACCTGTGGCCATGGACGTGATTGGAACAACTGGATTTAATGATTTGGAGGGGCGTCCCAATACTGTAAGTCACTGTAACAGAAACTCTTTAAAATAGCAAAACATTAATCACTACTAAATCACTCACTTAACATTAATCTTGCACAAAAAACATTATATAACACTTAATTTTAGCATTTGCTCTCCCTTTCGAGTGTCTTGGAAAAGCATGCTGTGAAATGGAAATTTTCAGTTAAATTTAAGTTAGTCTAAATTTAAAGAAACAAGTTCACAAAACTCAAAACAATGAAACAATTCAGATCACATAAAATTGTTCAGAAAGAACAAGTTCTTTACGCTCATAAAAGTTCTTTTGATTGAACTTATTTGTTTAATATAAGTTTACCCTACCCAAACCAATTAACATTATGAGCATTAGGGTTCCCATTCAGTCGGTCACTCTCGACGCCACGTCGGAGTACCGACGAATAGGAATCTCGCTCGCGAGAGCCAATCTACTTCGAGTGTAACTAAACGAGCCAATGCACATTGGCATGCAATGATTGCACCAGGTGCTCATGCCACGCCGTGCGGGTATAAATGAGACACAGGTGATTGCATCAAATCAACCTTTTGCTTCGGAGCCGAGTGGTGAATGGTTTGTCCTAAAATCACTCTCTACAAAGCGTGTGTTAACATTATAACGAGTCAAGCTCTTCGGTGGACCTCTCCTCGTTTGGTGTTGGAGTGACGGCACTGCAGCGGGGTTGATTTCTCTCTTTCTTTTTCTATTTTGAGCAAAAACAAAAGGCTGTTCTCACAGCTGGTTCGGTGCGCTATTAAGAGCGCTGAAAAGCCGTTTTCACGGCTGGTAAGAGATCGCCTTCTATGAGAGAGAGAGCGCGCACATCAGGCTGCACTTTTTCCCTGTCTGTGTCGCCGCGACTATTCCCCTGTGTGCTTCAGCACCGCGGAGAGCAGTTTCCCTAAAAGAGCTACACAGATAGAGCATGCGTCTTTTTAAAGATGACATTCTATCTGTGTGTTTCTGGATGCGGTTGTTTCCTGTCCTCACTGACGGCCACGAACACTGTTTCACATGTCTGGGCGCATGCTGAGACTGTGTTCGTGGGTGGTCATGTTTTCTAATGAGAACATGACCACGTCGGCACGCCGGTCACGACTCATCTTTCTCCGGGAAGCTTGAGTCCCCTTTGTTGTTGGCCAGCCGCCGCTCGTGTGTAAAAGCACAGCCGCGGGTCTGCTCGACACTCTGGGAGACCGCGGAGATCAGTGAGAGTTGCCGTCGGGGAAACCCGAACGGACCTCTCGTTTCTCTGCGTGCCGTGTGCCGTTGAGTGCTAGGCTGTAGCGCTGGTTGTCACGGCAACCCAGCGCTCGCTCTGCGCTCTAGGTGCGCTGTCCCCTTGCCTATTTCTCGTTGTAGCGCCCTCCCTGGCAACAGGAGAGGTCTATTTCAGTGAAATAGCTGGGGTGACCTGAGGAGAGGAGGGCTTCTCCTTCGGGGAACCAACCCCCTAGGGCCCCTCCCCCTCTAGCGCACTGCAAGCTGTGCAGCTCTGGGTGGAATTGCTGGTCCTTCTTATGGGGGAACCTAGCATTTCATTCAGTGCTCCAGCTGAGGATCAGATGTCAATCGCTGCATCGGAGAGAGGGCTGTTGTGCTCTGGGAATGAGGATGATGCTGAGCCCACTGTAATGGTGTGTGCTTCGCTGAATCGGATTCAGAGTTAACAGCCATGCTTCCCGGGATCACTCCTGGATGTGCATGGAAAACTTGGCAGTGTGGCACTTCTTTGGATATGGAAAGCCAAAAGGGCCAAAACTGCATAAGTTTTTCCTCTCTCACTACCCTCAACGGTGGGGTGGCTGTGCGCAGACCACCCCTGCCTGCACAGGGTAGTTCTGAGTTGAGGTTGAGCTGTGCATGTTGACTAACCGTGATCAAAGTCATGGCGCAGGCCCTCGGCCAGACAATGTCCACCTCAGTGGTCCAGAAAAACCTCCTGGCTTGCCTTGCTGAGATGTGAGTGGTCGTCAAAGTACGCTTTCTCGATGCTCCCATCTCACAAGGTGGCCTTGGGCGACACTGTTGAGAACTGGGCCCAGCAGTTCTTCGCAGTCGGTAGCAGGCTGAGGCAATCAAGAGCCTCCCCCGACGTACCATCAGAGTGCCTCGTGGGCCGCACCTCAGTCTGCTCGTCGCCAAAGGCGTCGTCCCCTGCAAAAAAAAACAAAAAAAAAACACACTTGGCACAGCCTGCTCTACTGTGTCCTGCAGGGGATGACGCTACCTGTCTCTGCTGCTGTTTAAGCGGTCGGTGAAACATCACCTCTGAAACGGGTGACCGGGAGATGGGCGGGGCTGCTCTTCCCCGGAGGAGGGCCGGGTAAAAATCTTGAGTCAAAATCTGCCAAAAGTTCTGCCGCTGGTGTCACAACCAGTGGTACCCAAATAAAAAAAAAAAAAAAAAAGAGCAGTTCCTCCCATCTCTGGGTCCCAAGGGGGTTCGGAGAGCTGTGGACGGTCAAACGCCGGACCACACTCATCCTCTCCTTCGCCAGTGGACAGTAGTGGACGGTTCGAGGACGCAACCTAGCCTTCTCACGTACCCTCTGCCCTCTCGTGGAATCAGGTAAGTGTGCACCGCACACTCACAACCGCGCTGCGGGCCGCCTCCACGAGACAGCCGCCCCAGCCTGGTACCTGCATTCCACCTCGCTGCCCCACGGTGGGTACGCCGGTGGTCCCTATTGTCCCGCTTGCACGGACTCTGCGAGCCTGGCTAGAGCTCCCCAGTCCGTCTCGCTGGCTCATTCGGACCATCAGGCTCGGCTATGCGATTCAGTTCGCCCGGCGCCCCCCCCCAGGTTCAAGGGCGTCCGCTTCACCTCGGTGAATGCCGCAGATGCCCATGCCCTGCGTGCGGAGATCGCTGTCCTACTGGCGAAGGACGCGATAGAGCCGGTCCCTCCAGCCGATATGAAGACCGGCTTCTACAGCCCGTACTTCATTGTACCCAAGAAAACCGGTGGGTTACGACCAATCTTGGACCTGCGAGTCCTGAATCGGAGCCTCCACAAGCTACCGTTCAAGATGCTCACGCAGAAATGCATTTTCGAATGCATCCGTCCCCAAGATTGGTTTGCAGCGATCGACCTGAAGGATGCGTACTTTCATGTCTCGATTCTTTCTCGACACAGGCCGTTTCTGCGCTTTGCGTTCGAGGGTCGAGCATATCAGTACAGAGTCCTGCCCTTCGGGCTGTCCCTGTCCCCCCGTGTCTTCACGAAAGTCACAGAGGGGGCCCTTGTGCCCCTGAGAGAACAGGGCGTTCGCATCCTCAACTATCTCGACGACTGGCTCATTCTAGCACAGTCAAGCCAGGGATCAGTTGTGCGAACACAGGGACCTGGTGCTCAGACACCTCAGCCAGTTGGGTCTTCGGGTCATCTGGGAAAAGAGCAAACTCGCCCCCGTGCAGAGGATCTCTTTTCTCGGTGTGGATTCGGTCGAACGGACAGCGTGCCTCCCAGAGGAGCGTGTCCAGTCGATGCTGAACTGCCTGAACACGTTTCAAGGCAGGATGGCGGTTCCACTGAAACAATTTCAGAGGCTCCTGGGGCTTGTGGCAGCCGCTGCGGCAGTAACACCGCTCAGCCTGCTTCATATGAGACCGCTTCAGCATTGGCTACTCGGCCGAGTCCCGAGATGGGCGTGGCAACGCGGCACTCTCCGGGTGAGCATCACACCGGCCTGCCGCCAGTCTTTCAGTCCATGGTCAGACCCCTCGTTCCTTCGGGCCAGAGTGCCCCCGGAACAGGTGTCCAGGCACGCTGTGGTTTTCACGGATGCCTCTGCCATGGGCTGTGGAGCCACGTACAACGGGCATGCAGTGTCAGGGGTTTGGACGGGCCCGCACCTGCATTGGCATATCAATTGCCTCGAGTTGCTAGCGGTGCATCTTGCTCTGGGCCGCTTCAAAGCGCGGTTGCGGGGCAAAGATGTACGGGTCCGCACGGACAACACTGCGACCGTTGCGTATATCAACCGACAAGGTGGTCTGTGCTCCCGTCGCATGTCGCAACTCGCCCGCCATCTCCTCTGGAGTCAGAAGTGTCTGAGGTCGCTTCGGGCCATTCATGTCCCTGGTGTGCACAACCGTGTGGCCGACGAGCTTTCACGAGCTGCGCTCCTAGGCGAGTGGCGACTCCACCCCCCAGGTGGTTCAGCTGATTTGGAGACCGTTCGGGGTGGCACAGGTCGACCTGTTTTCCTCCCCAGAAACGTTCCATTGCCAGTGGTTCTATTCGCTGACCGAGGATACACTCGGCACGGATGCCCTTGCGCACAGCTGGCCCCAGGGGCTGCGCAAATGCGTTTTCCCCAGTGAGCCTACTTGCACAGACACTGTGCAAGGTCAGGGAGGACGAGGAGCAGGTCCTGCTGGTGGCGCTGTACTGGCCCAACCGGACCTGGTTCCCAGAACTTATGCTCCTCGCGACAGCCCCTCCTTGGCCGATTCCTCTGAGGAAGGACCTTCTGACTCAGAGACGGGGCACCCTTTGGCACCCGCGTTCAGACCTGTGGAAGCTTCATGTCTGGCCCCTGGACGGGACGCGGAGGTTCTAGGTGACTTACCCCAAGAGGTAGTTAACACCATCACTTCGGCACGAGCACCGTCTACAAGACAGGCTTACGTCTTGAAGTGGGACCTGTTCGTCGAGTGGTGTTCTTCTCGCCGAGAAGACCCCTGAAGATGTTCGATCGCGTCTGATCGCTTTCCTTCCTGCAACAGGGGTTGGAGCGTAGGCTGTCGCCCTCCACCCTCAAGGTTTATGTTGCTGCAATATCTGCCTATCACAACCATGTAGAAGGTAAGACGGTAGGGAAGCACGACCCGGTCGTCAGGTTCCTTAGGGGGGCGAGACGGTAAAATCCTCCTCGCCCTCCCTCCATACACTCTTGGGATCTTGCTCTGGTGCTCAGAGCACTTCAAGAATGCCCCATTTGAGCCTTTGCAGTCAGCAGAGCTAAAGATTCTGTCTATGAAAACTTTGCTGTTGGCTGCATTGACCTCCATCAAGAGGGTAGGGGACCTGCAGGCATTTTGGGTCGACGAATCGTGCCTAGAGTTCGGGCCGGGTGATACCCACGTGGTGTTGAGACCCCGGCCTGGCTATGTGCCCAAGGTTCCTACCACTCCCTTCAGGGACCAGGTGGTGAACCTGCAAGTGCTGCCCCCAGAGGAGGCAGACCCAGCCCTAGCTTTGCTCTGTCCCGTCCGCGCTCTGCGGGTTTACGTGGATAGAACTCAAAGCTTCAGAACCTCAGATCAGCTCTTTGTCTGTCACGGAGGCCAGCAGAAGGGAAAGGCTGTCTCCAAGCAGAGGATGGCCCACTGGATAGTGGATGCCATCACCTTGGCTTACCAAGCACAAGGTGTGCCCTGTCCGCTCAGGGTGCGAGCACACTCTACTAGAAGTGTTGCATCCTCCTGGGCGCTGGCATGTGGCGCCTCGCTGTCAGACATCTGTAGAGCTGCGGGCTGGGCGACACCCAACACGTTCGCTAGATTCTATAGCATACATGTAGAGCCGGTCTCCTCCTGTGTTCTCACCTCAAACGGGTAGAAGCACTGAGAGGCCCCGTCTCTTGTCGGCTTGCTGCGCTACGGCGCTTATATTCTCCAGAAGCAAACTCTGTGAGTCCTCCACCGCCCTCGGTGCCGGACGTGGCGGAACGTCTGGCATCAGGCCCCTTGCCGCTGAATCCTTGAGAACCGGTATTGGGCTCGGGTTATATGAGTGACCCTACGGGGATCCCATATATCTTTCCACAGTCGCTCCTACGGGAAGCCCATGTCTTTCCCTTGGGAGAGCCTTCTCGTCAATGGGACTGAGCCCCCTCTCTCCGTTGCGGGCTACGGCTCAGCATTGTACTCCACATAACTCCTTCGGGGTACGATGTGGGCTCCGCAGCGTCCCCTTCACTAGGGCACGCTTCCCAGTGTTATCCAATAAATCACTGAGTGGGTCTTGCGGAACGGCAGTGATGGACTTCCCGGTGTGAGCCCCGTCTCATCAGGTAAGAGAGCTCAAGTGGCTCACACAGGGCACTGGAAGGGGGCAGAGGCCATGGCGCTTTGGTAGGGATTCCTATTCGTCGGTACTCCGACGTGGCGTCGAGAGTGACCGACTGAATGGGAACGTCTCGGTTACGTATGTAACCCTCGTTCCCTGAAGGAGGGAACGGAGACGCCACGTCCCGTCGCTTTGTCCTCTGTACCCTGCTGGGGTGCCTGTCTACCTACTCGGCTCCTCAGCAAAAGGCTGATTTGATGCAATCACCTGTGTCTCATTTATACCCGCACGGCGTGGCATGAGCACCTGGTGCAATCATTGCATGCCAATGTGCATTGGCTCGTTTAGTTACACTCGAAGTAGATTGGCTCTCGCGAGCGAGATTCCTATTCGTCGGTACTCCGACGTGGCGTCTCCGTTCCCTCCTTCAGGGAACGAGGGTTACATACGTAACCGAGACGTTTACAGTGTACCTAATTTGTCTACTTAGAAATCAAAACTCAATGTTTTTTAGAAACAAATAATTTTTTTATTTTGTAAATATAAACTGAATATACATACAAGTCAAGTTACCTTTATTTCTGTAACACTTAACACAATACAGATTCACAATAGTAACAAATTCAGATTCTGCCGTAAAACAGCTCTAACAATCCAGTCATTATACAGCTCAAGTCAGTTCAGTGATTCACTTCAGTTCAATAACTGTAAAGTTCATCAATTGTGCATACATACTGAATATACAGTGTATTAGCGCACATACATGTACATTTGACAAACTCCTTTGCACCGAACAAGCAAAAGACACAAGAGAGTTTTACATCGGTCACATCTGTGTGTAGTTTGGTGTGTATATGGCAAATCATTTAATGTTTGTGTGTAGAGTTACTACGCCAAACAAATTTTAGGAGAGTTAAACTAGTTTAGAATAAAGTGTTTGCTTTTGCAAGAGACGTGTGATGTTTTGCATCTTGTGTGCATGTTTTGTGAGTTTGTGAATAAAGTTTTGAGAAATAGGGCCATAGTTTCAGAAATTATGTGTAAGCAATATTAAAAACGTTGGTCGATCGGATGAAAAATGGGGTCTAAAACGTTTTGAACTTGTCCACTTTCGACCACTTCCAGAGGAAGAGGAATACGAAAATTGCTTTAGTAGTGTAGATGCTTATGTGGTCAAATGTGTCGAACAGCCACTAAAGACTGTCTACTCTACGCTTCTGGCCTGCATAAACATTATGGGAAGTGCACTAGCCAGATGGGACTTAAAGAGATAGTTCACCCAAAAATGAAGATTCTGTCATCATTTACTCACCCTCAAGTTGTTCCAAAACTGTATTAGTTTCTTTGTTCTGCTGAACACAAAAGAAGATTGAAGAATGTTTGTAACAAAGCAGATAGAGCAACCATTGACTACCATAGTAGGGGAAAAATACTTTGGTAGTCAATGGTTGCTCTCTCTGCTTTGTTACAAACATTCTTCAAAATATATATATTTTTGTGTTCAGCAGAACAAAGAAAATCATACAGGTTTGGAACAACTTGAGGGTGAGTAAAGGATTACAGAATTTTCATTTTTGGGTGAACTATACCTTTAAACTTTGTCGTCTGAAGACCCAAGTTTGGTTTGAAGATAAAAAAGTCCCAAGCACAATGCTCTCTCATCATTCCTGATTTCTAACACACACTCACAGCGTTCGGTGTGGTTTCCCTTGTCTACTTGTTATCCGTTTGACCAAAACAAATCTTAATACCAGGTGTAAACAGGGCCTTTATGTGCTTTTTTGAAACTTGAAATATTTGGTTGTGAGGACTTTAGGTGGGTGGACAAAAATGATGAAAGAATATCAAAAACACTTTCATTTGTGTTCCAAAGATGAACGGAAGACTAATGGGACACACTTTATATCAGGTGGCCTTAATGTACTAACATTTAAATTAAAAATTTGATACAATGCACTCATTGTGTACATGAGTACATAAAAAAAAATACCTGCATGTAATTACATCTATAATTACATTTATAATTACACTGTTGACCCTTCCCTTACACCTAACTCTACCCTTAAACCTACCCACACCACCACACCTGTCCCTAACTTTACCCGTATCCCACCTCAATATCAGCAAGTGTTTTACAATACAATATGAACACAATAAGTACATTGTACTTTTTTTTTTAAATGTAAGTACATAGTAGTTAAGACCACCTAATATAAAGTGGGACCGACTTATGAGTTTGAAACAACATGAGAGTGAGTAATAGATGACTTTTGAGTGAACTATCACTTTAATTCATTGATTATACAAATCGTAATCAATAGTCACATTTTGTAGAGCATTTTTGGAAAGACTTTACAATGTGCTTTCATTTGTTAACAATCAACAATACTTCTACAGCATTGATAGCTCATGTTAACCTCAACCTTTACTAATACATTATTAAAATAAAAAGTTGTCTCTGTTAACAACAATAGTTAATGCATTGAACAATGGTTTAAGTTTTACAGGTAAAGAAATTGAAATCAAATGTAAAATAACCCTGCATAGTCTTCACTTTATAAACAATATATAGATATATATAGTGATTTCAGTCTTTCATAAGGTTAATGACAGGAATATTAGGCTGCTGTCACTTTAAGACTGAATGTACGGATCCAATATACTGTGCCAGGATATTTTGACTTGATTTTGTGAGTAAAGTGAACTTAATTCAGTATTCACACACTATATGAGAGGTGGCTTCACAGAAAACAGCGAGCGAGAACTGAATTTAGTTCTCTTTTGCATCTTGAATGTTTTAAAATCACGTCAAAATTCAAACACGGGAATCAAGTAGCATTTTTATTCACTAACATTAACAAAGTTAAATTAAAGCTGTAAAAATGTATATGCATTAACAAATGAGACAAGTATTTTTAATTGCTAGAATTAACTGTATTCTTTCTGTATTCTAAGTTAATATGAAATGAAATTCATTTTTGGCTCCTACTGTACATATTGTTCTCCTTAAGCTGTGTTGTTCTTTATATAGTAGAAGTGTAACCGGGAAAGGCACATGCTGGGTAACCCTTACAAAAAATAAGTATACTTCAAGTTAATTTTATCATATACACTTAAGTTAAGTTCAAGTATATTTTTAGTATACTTCATGTAGTAAGTACTAATATCAAAGTACTAGTGGTATACTTGTAAGTGTACTATTTCAATACTACTTGGGACTAAATTAGCCTACTTTTTAGTGTATAAAAGTATACATTTTAAGTATACTTTAAGTGTGACAGTTGAATAGTTTTTTTGTTTGTGCTGCAACTATTCTACAAGTGAACTTATCGTTATACTGATATAAATACTTAAAGCACATTATTTTGTTTATGAAAGTACACTTTGAAGTATACTCTCAATAAACTACTAGTTTAGTAGTTTTATACTGCAAGTATACTTGTAAGTTCTCCTTTTTTTGCACTTTGCAACCCAAAGCTGACTTGATACCAGGGCCATAACCACCATAGGCATTGAGGGGGACAATAATTGGCAAATTGGCGACCCAAATATTTGATATTTCTTAATTCTGCTCTTCATTACGCACCGCTCTATTTTGTTGAGGATGGCACAGTTTACAAATGTACAATGTACTAAGAGCGCTCGTCAATGTCAGAATAATGGCCGATCAGATCAAAGAAGGCGTGGCTTAATGTTCACTGAAGACGAGTGTGAATTCCAATGCAGCACTTTTAGTTTTCCAGTGAAAGAGTGTGTGCGTGATAAGATATAAGTAGCTAAACATTTAATATTTGACAACTGGTTTATGATGGATGTTTAATGACCCCCAGTAACATACAGTGATGATGCAAACAACTAATTTCACCATTTTTTAATTGAAAATATCCAATCATTTAAATGTAATTCATAACTGAATGTGACGAAACAAGACTTTTTTTTTTTTACATGTTTGACATAGAAATACAAACAAGAGTGAATGAATGTGTGCATATTTTTAAACAAAATATAAAATGGATGAATGGAGTCTAAATGGATTACTTCACAAATAGGCTATAATTAGTACTCAGTCTCGGTCTCTCCCTGGCTTGGTGTTGGCCTCGTCTTGGCACCCTATTTTGCCGATCTGAGTGTGTGGTCTGAAGCTCATGGCGCAGGTGCGCTGTCTGAATCCACTTTTGCTAGTTTAACGACGGAAAAAACGTTCTGCGCGCCAGACGCATAGTCCAAAAGGGTTGAACCTAGTCTCTTAATGAGTCATGGGTGTGTTTTGGGCGTAACGTGCAATAAACCAATCAGAGTCTCATCTCCCATTCCCTTTAAAAGCCAGTTGCGCTTGCACCATGGCGGATTCACTATTTACATTAGGGATGCACCGAATCCAGGATTTGGCCGAATATTGGGCTTTTTAACGGGGTTCGGTTTGGATGCCCAACGTCAACCGCTGCTAATTATCCGACTACGTTAACTGATAAGATTATAATATTGAATTGGCATTAAATAAAAATACGATTGACAAGTGTCTGTGACCTGTTAAAAAGACACGTTTTTCACAGGTTTATTTTACCGTGCAAACATCAGCATATACAGATCAGATAAAATATAAATACAAATAATAAAATAAATAAGCCTACACTACACTACACACATTTTTTTCACTTAAATAATTACCAAATTAGGATACACTGAATTCGTTTGAATCTTTGAAGAATCGGAATAGTTTTTTTTGTCAAATAAAAATAGCAGGCCTACCTCAACCCTCACCTTGTATGGTTTTTAATTTTTTTAAAGTAACATGTCTAAGTGATGTGGGTTAGTCTGGAGCACAGCCTGTTGACAGAAAACAACCTCTCAAGCCTTGTTTAGTTTCGTCTGTCTCCGCTGCGCGAGCCTCCAATGACTGTGGCGCGCGCCTTCTGCGCTCTCCATTGTGCTGTTCTTTGAAACGACAAAGGGCAACTCGGGATAATTGTTCCATAAACCATCAGGAAACAGTGGCGAGAAGAACATACGTGACAATATTTACTTTAAACCACACTACGAAAACGAAAAGCCTTAAACAAGGCTTCAGATGGCACTGATGTCCCGGGAAAACAGAGATAACGCCTCACTAGAATGGACAGCCTCGGGAAGTGCCTTCATTTGCGTTCCACCAGTCAAGAGCTTGTACTAGCCTACTGCTGTATTTTAATACCGCATAGCATATTTTGTAATATGAGCATCCCTACACTGCTGTGGACGTTGTTTACTTCATTAATGTGTTTACTGTGATAATGGACTGAGGATGGGATTAGGATTCGGTATTCGGTTTTGGATTCGGCAGAATCTTAACCAGTGGATTCGGTATTCGGCCGAACCCCAAAAATCTGGATTCGGTGCATCCCTAATTTACAGGGAGGAAAGACTGAAGGCTTCTCCAGGGAGGAATTCTTTTATTTTTAATATTTAAACGTGTGTGTGCTGCTGCGCGTCCCTGTGTGTAATAAGCAGAGTGTACGCACGTTGTGCACGGCCTATAGGCTCATATTACTAACACACCCTTTAAATAACACAAAAAATACTGCGCTATTGACTTTAGACCAGGTTTTTGTTTGTCATTGTCGCAGTGGTTTTCAGTTCCTCAAAATAGTACCGTGCCAACAACCAGACCGGTTTTCAGACCAGCACGCCCATGGGCAAACATATGGGTCATCAGTGTATTTGCTATTTAAACAACGTCGTGCTAAACATGAAAATGATAACTGCGTCAGGCTGAAACTGGCGTCACATTGCGTATTGCGTCCTATCCTTGGTCTCAACCCCTCAAAGTCTTGGTCTTGTCTGGGTCTCAACATGGTCTCGGATTAGTTGGTCTTGACTACAACACTAATAATTAGACCTAGAACTTATTTTACAGTTCATATTTCTTCATTATTCCCTTAAATCCCTTGTAATCCTTTAATTATTTAATTTAATTAAATAAAATTCCCCTTAAAAAAAAAAAAAAACCTTTGGTCCCCCCAATGTTCAAGGCCTTGCTTGATACTATATTAACTTGAACATGCAAGTTTATAAGACAGTTTGTAAATCTAAAGTATTTAATAGGCTACTCAATCAAATGAGTAAACACTACAAGCCAAGTATACTTAGAATTTTCTGTCAGTATAAGTCAAGTATACTGAAGTGCAATTTTACATAAAAGAAGTATAAATAGTAGACTGAAACTGTACGTTCTTATTTTTAGTTTAAAAGAAGCATACTAGGCCATTTCTTTTGGTAAGGGAAGCAGTGAACATAAATTCAAGTATTGTATAATAAAAATCAAGTTGCAGTGCATAGTATCCTTTTTTCCCTTTGGTTTTGGCCATTTCAGAAGTCTCTGCCTAAAAGCGTCCCGAGAAGTGCTCTTACTTTACAGACACCAAGAGATGCGCGCGTGCCCAACCACGAACACGGGGCAGTGGAGTGCACTTCCGCCCAGTAGTGCACCATGTCTCCTGGGTTAGTGTGGTGGACAGACACCATAGTTTGGTAGCAGCAACGGCTATAAGGTACAGCTGGTCCTCCGGAGAAGAGTGGAGAATGGGTCGGTGCAATGCCTGCCGTGTGAGCACAAATACCCACAAACACATCCTCTGGGGGCAATGGACTGTCTAAGCGTATGGCGACGGCTGCTAGTGACAGCTTCAGCAAAGCAGGTCGAGAAAGCACATATGCTGTCCCGCTGCAGTAATCAGGAAAGACCACGCCGGCGTACACAGTTTCTGACGTGAAGTGTCTGCTGGCAGGATTGCGGTCCGGAGCGACCTGCATGTGGACGCGTCCCAGGTAAAGCTCGACGAGTTCGCTTTCTGCCGTTTTAAAGCTGTGGTTGAGATACTGCAGAAGTGCACTAGGGTTGAACAGTACATCATCATCGACCTTCGCCAGATAGCAAGCCTGTGGGCAGAAACGGCGTGCCCAGCCCAGCATAGACAGAGTTTTAAGGGTCAAGTTGGCGTAGGAGTCAACGAAGCGACCCTGTACGAGGTCCCCGCGCTCCTTTGACTCCTCCACCAATTCTTTGCCGAGGACTGGGTCAGACGGCTGACCGACAATGAAGAGGGTCATGACTCGGTGACCCCTGACTTGTACTTCCCCTCCCCAGGTGTCACGAATGGCCTGGCGCGCCTTTCTGTTGGGAGGGGCAGATGCCACCAGAGTGATGAGGTAGGGTTTGGCACGCTGGCAGACGTGGATGCTGGGCATAAGCAGGTACTCTTCCGAACGGGTCGGAGGTAAACTGTGAGGAAGGACCGGTCCACGAAGCCCTTCCACTCTGCTCATGCCCAGCGAGGTCATCCACAGTTCAATGACGTCAGTAAAGAGTAAAGCAAGCAGGGAGCCACAGAAGACTATTATGGAGAGGTAATGGACGAATCCTAAATGGCCTCCTCGCTTCCCAACGCGACCCTTACAGATCCTAAAACTAAGCACTACCATTTTTTATAGATCAGAGGAAACACTTCTTTACTCCTCCTTTTTGGGTATGATTATAGACAGATCCAGTGAAGGGACCACTTCTAGGTGTCCAGTTCTGCTTTTCTCTCCACCGCCAACTGCAAGAGGAAAAAGATAAACCTGTAGATTAGTGTTAATAGCTGATATCTAGAGCAAGAATTATATTCTTTAACTTATATACACTACACTCTAAAAAAAAAGGTTCCCTTTCGTTCAGTCACTACGACGTAACGTTAGTGACTAACGAATGGGGGTTTCGCTTAGAAGCCTATCAACTTCGAGTTTTGAGAAAACGCCCAATGGCGTGCCAATGCCATGGGGCATGCGGAATTTGCATACGTAGCTCCGCCTCACTGCGTGAGTATATAAGGAAGTACGAGGCAATATCGCATTATGTTTCTGCTTTCGGAGCCAAGAGTACCTACCTCTTCACTCCTACAGCCTTCTGAGACTCTGTCAGCTTCTTCGAGACGAGCAGCTTTCCAGTCGGTGTTGGTGTGACGGCGCGTTCCAGTGATCGCATACTTCCTGCCTGCTGATCTGTGCAGTGGTCTGCATCCAGCTGGTGTGTGTTTCCCTGGGCGCTTCGGCATCGACTGTGAAGTTTCCTCTCACAAAAGAGCTTGCACGTGACGCGTCCTTTTCAGGATGTTTCGTCCGTGCACTTCTGGGTGCGGTAGATCGCTTTTCTCTTTCGACGGGCACGAGCGCTGTGTGACGTGTTTGGGCTTTCAGCACGCTCAGGCAGCGCTCGTGGATGACTCATGTTCTCTCTGCGGGAACCTGGCCATCTCAGTGCTACGATCGAGACTCCGTGAATTCCGTGCTGATGCCGGAACGAGAGTCCCCTCCGTCCCCCCCCAATCTGCGGTCTCCTCTGGAGGCGGCACTTTGGCTGGTGACCAGGGTGATCTGAGGGTGACGGTGTGGAATAAAGCTCCGACGCTAGTTCCTCGGCCCACACCCCCCTCTCAGGCACTTGACCCGGCCCGCGCTCAGGCGTCTACATCGGGGCCGGCTCCTGCTGTCCCGACTGTGGCGTTTGGCGCGGCGGAGGAGGAGGTGATGTCTATCGCCGCATCACAAGGTGGGCTGGAGTCATCTGAGGATGAGGATTCGGCTGTGCTGCCACCTTCGGGTGTCCCAGCATTGCCCGAGTCGGACCCAGAGTTGACAGCCATGCTCTCTCGGGCCGCCGCAGCGCTTGGACTGGAGTGGAACCCTCCGCCTCAGCCCGAGCGTTCGCGGTTGGATGATTGGTTTTTGGGGGCGGCGCGTTCGGACACCCGTCCGGCCGCTCCTCCAATACCTTTCTTCCCCGAGGTGCATGAAGAGGTCGCGCGTTCCTGGAAGGCCCCGTTGTCTTCCCGTGAACGTTTGGCGGCCTCTTCCGCCTTCACCTCTCTCGATGGAGCCGCGGCTCATGGGTACACTGGGGTCCCCCCAGTCGAACGTTCTGTTGCGATGCAACTGTGTCCACAGAGCGCTTCGTCCTGGCGTGGTGACCCAAAGCACCCCTCCAAGGCCTGTAGGTTTTCGTCATCTCTGGTGGCGAAGTCCTATAGAGCTGCGGGGCAGGCCGCCGCTTCTTTGCATACCATGGCAACTCTTCAGGCTTACCAAGCCAAGTTGCTGTGCGATATGCACGAGAGAGGGGCTGATCCAGGGCTCAGCAATGAGTTGCGTGCCGCCACCGACCTCGCTCTCCGGGCGACGAAGGTGACCGCGCGCTCCCTGGGTCAGGTGATGTCCACAAATGTGGTCCAGGAGAGACACTTATGGCTCACCCTGTCTGATATGCGCGACGCCGAGCGAACACGTTTCCTCGACGCCCCCATATCACAGGATGGGCTATTCGGCGGAGCGGTCGAGAGCTTCGCCCAACAGTTCTCGGCCGCTCAGAAGCAGACTGAGGCAATAAAATACATCCTGCCCCGGCGGTCAGCTGCTGCCTCCACCCCACCGCCCGCGCAGGTGCCTCAGCCTGCTCGCCGCCGAGGACGTCCTCCCGCGGCTTCCTCCGCCTCTGCGCCACCCAAGCAGCAGCCTCCACCCGGGCCGCGCAGAGGCAGCCGCAGGAAGGCGTCCCAGTCCGCTCCAGCCCCGCAGCCCGCGAAGAAACGCCAGGCTAAGCGGCGCTCCTGATGCGGATGGCTCAGGGATGGGCAGTTCTTTCCAGGAGACGGCGGCAGGGCCGCTCCTTCCCCCGGTGGAGGGCCGGGGGAGAATCTTTTGTTCAGCTGCTGGCCCCCGGGTCAGCAGCACCCTAATGTGGTTAAAGAAAGAACTGACAAACCCATCCCTGAGCCCCCAGAGATCGGTGACGGCAGTGCGCGCCACCCTCGGGTCACGCCACTCTCGTCCCTCTCTGTCGCCAGCCCCCTGGCAGAGCAGACCCCCGTGGAACGCGAGTCCTTCCCTGGTCTCCTCTGTCAGGACGCAGCCGTTAACCGTGCTCCGACCCGGGGACGCCCAACAGCCTCCCCTGTCCGCGCCGGTAACGCTGCCTCGCTGCCCCACCCGGGGTACGCCTACTGTCCGTATGACCCCGTTGGTGCAGTCTCTGGAAGCCTGGCTTCAGCTTCCGGGGCTGTCCCGCTGGGTTGCCCGGACCGTCAGGCTCGGCTACGCGATTCAGTTCGCGCAGGCTCCTCCCCGTTACAGGGGAGTCCGCTATACCGTGACCGGGGCCCATGCCCCCGTCATGCGTGCGGAGATTGCCACTCTACTGGCGAAGGGTGCGATCGAGCCTGTCCCTCCAGCCGAAATGAGGTCGGGGTTCTACAGCCCCTACTTCATTGTACCCAAGAAAACCGGTGGGTTACGGCCAATCCTGGACCTTCGCATCTTGAACCGATCCCTTCACCGGCTTCCGTTCAAGATGTTGACTGCGAAACGCCTTTTCGAATGCGTTCGTCCGGACGATTGGTTTGCAGCGATCGACCTGAAGGACGCCTACTTCCATGTCTCCATCCTTCCTCGACACAGACCGTTCCTACGGTTTGCTTTCGAGGGGCGGGCATACCAGTACGCAGTTCTCCCATTCGGGTTATCTCTGTCCCCTCGCGTCTTCACGAAGATCGCCGAGGCAGCCCTTGCGCCCCTTTGGCAGCACGGGGTCCGCATCCTGAACTACCTCGACGACTGGCTCATACTAGGCCACTCTCGAGAGCAGGTTTGCGGACACAGAGATCTGGTTCTCCACCACTTAACCCGTCTGGGCCTTCGGGTCAACTGGGAGAAGAGCAAACTCTGCCCAGTGCAGAGGATCTCTTTTCTCGGTATGGAGATCGACTCGGTCGCCATGTACGCGCAGCTTTCGAGCGAGCGCGCGCAGTCTCTGCTGACTTGCCTCCGACAAATCGAGAGCAAGAATGCGGTTCCACTGAAACTTTTTCAGAGGCTCCTGGGGCATATGGCATCTGCAGCCGCGGTAACGCCGCTCGGATTGCTTCATATGAGACCGCTTCAGCACTGGCTTCGCGATCGAGTCCCGAGATGGGCATGGCAGTCTGGCACGCTCCGGATCCAAGTGACTCGGGCCTGCTTACAGACACTCACCCCGTGGTCGAACCTCAGCTTTCTACGGGCCGGTGTGCCCTTAGAACGAGTTTCCAGGCATGTTGTCGTATCGACGGATGCCTCTGCCACGGGCTGGGGTGCCATGTGCAATGGACAAGCAGCCGCGGGCTCCTGGACAGGACCCCAGCGCCTCCTGCATGTCAATTGCCTCGAGTTGCTGGCAGTACGGTTCGCCCTGCACCGCTTCCGAGCGTTGCTGAAGGGTCAACATGTGCTTGTCCGGACAGACAACACGGCCGTAGTAGCGTACATCAACCACCAGGGCGGTCTACGCTCCCGCCGCATGTCTCAACTCGCCCGCCATCTCGTCTTATGGAGTCAGAAGCGCCTGAGGTCCCTTCGTGCTGTCCATATTCCGGGAGTCCTGAACCACGCAGCCGACGAGCTCTCGCGGTTTCAGCCTCTCCCGGGAGAATGGAGACTCCATCCCCGGACGGTTCAGCTGATTTGGGAACAGTTCGGCGACGCACAGGTAGACCTGTTTGCCTCCCACGACTCTTCCCACTGCAGCCTGTATTATTCCCTGACCGAGGGCACGCTCGGCACGGATGCACTGGCGCACAGCTGGCCGCGGGGCCTACGCAAATATGCGTTTCCCCCAGTGAGCCTACTCGCACAGCTTCTGTGCAAGATCAGGGAGGACAAGGAGCAGGTCCTTTTGGTCGCCCCGTACTGGCACGGCCGGACCTGGTTCCCCGAACTCATTCTCCTTGCGACAGCCCCTCCCTGGCCTATTCCTCTGAGACCGGACCTCCTCACTCAGAGACGGGGCACCCATTGGCACCCGCGTCCCGACCTTTGGAACCTCCACGTGTGGCTCCTAGACGGGACCCGGCAGGTTTGAGTGGCCTACCACCTACGGTGGTCGCCACCATCACTTCCGCTAGGGCAGAGTCCACTCGGCATGCCTATGCGTTGAAGTGGAACCTCTTCGTCACCTGGTGCTCTTCCCGCCAAGAAGACCCCTGGAAATGTCCGATCGGGTCCGTGCTTGAGTTTCTCCAAGAGGGGCTGGAGCGAAGGCTGTCTCCCTCCACCCTCAAGGTATATGTGGCCGCAATATCTGCCCACCACGATCTCTTGGAGAACAAAAAGGTAAGTCAGCACGACCTGGTCATCAGGTTCCTGAGGGGAGCTAGGAGACTGAATCCTCCTCGCTCTCCTCTCGTACCCTCTTGGGACCTCGCAGTAGTACTAACTGCTCTGCAGAGACCTCCCTTTGAGCCTTTGCGGTCGGTCGATATTAAGTTTCTGTCTATGAAGACGGCTCTGCTGACCGCATTGGCCTCAGTCAAGAGGGTCGGGGACCTGCAGGCATTTTCGGTTGACGAAGCGTGCCTGGAGTTCGGGCCGGCTAACTCTCACGTGATCCTGAGACCCCGGCCTGGATATGTGCCCAAGGTTCCCACCACTCCGTTCAAGGACCAGGTGGTGAACCTGCAAGCGCTGCCTTTGGAGGAGGCAGACCCAGCCTTGGCATTGCTCTGTCCAGTACGCGCTCTCCGCGCCTACGTAGACATGACGCAGTGTTTCAGGACCTCAGACCAGCTCTTTGTCTGTTATGGTGGAGAGCGGAAGGGAAGTGCTCTCTCAAAGCAAAGGCTGTCTCACTGGATAGTGGACACCATTGCTTTGGCTTACCAGCAGCAAGGCCGACCATGTCCCCTTGGTGTGAGGGCACACTCCACCCGGAGTGTGGCTTCCTCTTGGGCTCTAGCGCATGGCGCCTCGCTAGCAGACATCTGCAGAGCTGCAGGCTGGGCGACACCCAACACATTCGCCAGATTCTACAATCTCCGAGTGGAGCCAGTGTCCGACTATGTACTCGCCCCCCCGAGGGGCCGGTGATGGGCCAGGCTCAGGTGTCTTCGCTTGCTCGCCACTCCACTCCACGGACTGGATACGTGCGATATTTTCCTCAGGTGAGCTCCCCGAGAGCCCTGAGCTCCTCCAGCACTGTCGACGCCGACATCAGTTCAGTCTGCCCTCTCGAGCCCAGACCCTCATGTCCGGCCAGGTGCCCCATGTGCATGGTTCCCTCCGGCGACCCCCACATGTGTATTTCACCATAAGTCTCCGCAGTGAGCGGGTTTCTTCCCTTGGCGTGTCCCCGCCACCCCTAGGGTTAAAAATCCACCTTCGGCTGGTACCCTAGAGATCTTCCATATGCAGCCCTCTCCGGGTCATATGTGTCTCTTAAGTCCTCCCCACGGGTAGGCATCTTGGCATTCCCTCACTGGGATATGCTTCCCAGTGTACCTTGGTAATCCTGTGTTAAGTGGGAGTCCTTCGTCCGTACTAGTCTTACGACAGGGAACTCACACTTACGCAGGGCGCTGGAAGACGGCTGAGTGGCGGGATTATATTGGGACCCCCATTCGTTAGTCACTAACGTTACGTCGTAGTGACTGAACGAAAGGGAACGTCTCGGTTACGGATGTAACCCTCGTTCCCTGAGGAGGGAACGGAGACGTAACGTCCCCTTGCCACATCAGCTGTGTTGCCTGGAACGCAGGAGTTCAGTCTTGGCTCCTCAAGCAGGTAACATAATGCGATATTGCCTCGTACTTCCTTATATACTCACGCAGTGAGGCGGAGCTACGTATGCAAATTCCGCATGCCCCATGGCATTGGCACGCCATTGGGCGTTTTCTCAAAACTCGAAGTTGATAGGCTTCTAAGCGAAACCCCCATTCGTTAGTCACTAACGTTACGTCTCCGTTCCCTCCTCAGGGAACGAGGGTTACATCCGTAACCGAGACGTTCTATATGGCACCAAAAATGGTTCTTGGCTTGTAATCATAGGGGAACCTTTTTTAGTGCTATATAGCACCAATTTTGGTGCTTCAGTGGTTCTTCAGCGGTTCTTCAGAGGTGCTATATAGCACCTTAGTCAAAGAACCGGTGAAGAACCTCTGATGAACAGCTGAAGAACCACTGAAGAACCAAAATTGGTGCTATATAGCACTAAAAAAGGTTCCCCTATGATTACGAGCCAAGAACCATTTTTGGTGCCATATAGAACCTTTATTTTTAAAAGTGTAGGTAGGCTCCGCCCACAAAGCACATCATCGCTGTTTACAAACACAAACTAGGTCTATATGATGATTTGCTGCTCAAGAAACATCTCTTATCAATGTTTACTTTTAAGTTTTTTGAATGAAAGATCAAAAAGATAAACAATGCAGATTTTTACAGCCATCTATGATCATATTTACCAGAGGTGCCAACAATTCGGACCACAACTGCATATGTAGCTTTAATAGGAATCAATTCAAACAGTTAAGACTGCATTGTTTTATTTAGATATCAGATTACATTTTCTGTAGTATTTCTTATGCTAAACGGATAGTTCACCCAAAAATGAAAACCCTTTGCCCTGCAGCACGTCGATAGCCTGGATGCCAGCTTAACTTAGCCCCGCCCACAACATTTGAGGTCGGGAAGTTTGGTCTGGACTTGATCCTTTGTGGAGAAACTATGCTCGAACCAGAGCTGTTCGGAACAATCAAATTGTCAGGGCGGCCTTTATACGATGATGGACAGATGCTCAACAGTGACGTTATCATCCATGTCACCAAAGAGTGCTTGGATTAAATTCGTTCTAATCCTAAATGGAGCCCACATGGAAAGAACCTATATGAGGATATAAGCGCATTTATGAAACCTATATGCAGTTTATATGCACATATATGATAATATATATGCTGCATATATATGCCACATATAGGCAAAATGGAGGTGCATACAGGCCATATAGGTCTCCTGTATTGCTTCTTTATATCCACATATAAGCCCTATACATACAATATATGTCTCCTATAGCTCATGGCAGGATCTGGTCATTTTGTAGCTCATATCTCACTTTGTCAACTGTCATACATGATGCCTAACTCATATTTTCTATTATCATGGCAAGAACTAAGAACTAACTAAAAAACGTATGTATGTGCAAACATGTCAAATTGGTATCACATGTAATTGGCATGTTATGGAATTTAACTATGGCAATTAAGTGAGAGGAGATGGAAAGCTATGACGTCTACACATTTTCCTGAAACATTTACAAGGTCAGTTCTTTCTTGTATGAAGAAGGAAATGTATAACAAAATGGTATGTCTTTTTTTTATTTTGTCAATCAAGCCTTTTTTCCAATTTCAAGTCACTTCCAGATTCACATTACAGCTCATACACATCCACACATTCACCGTTACATCCACCAAATGCAATGTATTGTCTTAATGCAGTTTCTAGGTGAATATGGCTGAAAGGTCCTTACAGTCTAAATGTAGCAAAAACAACAACAACAAAAAAAAGTACATTGAACATACATTCCAGTAATCATCATCCTCATCCCACTTTTATCTGAGAATTTCACTGTGGTTAATGAATTTGAAGACAGGTTTTGGTAACACATATAGGTGAACATATAGGTGCATATATACGTGCATATATGTACCTATATAGGTATATGTATGCACGTATATATGTACACATATATTTCCATGTGGGAGAACTTGTTTGTATATGCATTCACCTTTACTATTTCTCTCAAAAATTATTATCATGTTGGTAAGAACTCAGTGTATCCTTAAATTCTTTTTACAACACTAGCAAAGATCGTTTACACTCATCTTCTACTTTTTCCAGCGTGCAGTTGAGTTCTGTTGACAACTATGTGATGCTCAACATACATCACTTACTCTGTTGCTATGATTGGTTGTAGGTCTATCCAATTGAGTGCAGAGGCATTTTCGCCCCATAATCACAGCCCAATGGAGCAGTATCAGACTCTGACTAGACTAGAATCTGAGTATGATGACGTCAGGCTAGCACGTCGAGCCAAAAAAGGCCAAAGATCGGGGCAGGTATTACAACCGATTGCATTATGCAACAGGCGGCGCTCATTTAAATATCCTCTTCCTGATTTGGCCCTCCACCCATAACCAAATGGGCACAACCTAATGCTTTTTGACTCGGTCTTCTTTGTCTCAGTTTGCGTGTATATCCACCTGGGGTTCAGAGTATTTATTCTTTCCCACATTAATTTCACACGTCTAGTAAAATTATGTGGTTTTGTTTCATTAGTGTATACTTTTTGCTTGATTACCCCCCAAAAAAGGAAGTGAAATATAGGTGGGGTACATTGTAACATGAGCAAATGACAGCTTAAAATGTTATCTGATATATTCAAAAATATATCCATGACAAAGTAAACTATTTTGTCAATCAAATACAATTATTAACTTTTTAAAATAAAATAATGAGTTTGACAAGAGTTTGACAACAAACACACTGTAAAACACAGCATAGTTCAAAACATAATAAGTAATAACTTCTGGACATTGACTCTCAGTCTTTATTCACCCTTTTCTTATGATTTCTCAATAGAATTAATAAAAGTACAGAATATAATAGCGTAGTTCTAAAAGGGGCTCATTGTAACGCAGTGTGACAACATGCCCCACCTGCGCAACTGGGATTTAACCCCGGCTCGTGTCTTCTGCTGGTTAGATCAGCATTAAAGAACTCTCTCAACTGTAACAGATATAGGATTCAAATAATATCAGATTTGTCTTATTTTAAATAAACAAAATTATTTTACATTTCCGCACAATTTTTTCTCTAAGTAATGTTGATGTGGCAACTAGGGATGTTAACCAATGACTGTTTGACCGATGGTTGACCGTATCAACGTTAACCGATCAAAGTTGTCGGTTGTCAGTTAAAAAAAAAAAGTGATCTCTATATTAGGCTATTATAGACAGTGGACTAAACGCTACTACAGTTAGCCATCTCATTCCAAAATCTTTTTGTGTGAAGTGAACAAATCCCTCACACTCAATTTTTCATAACTCGACTGTTTGTACTTAATAAACCAATAAAAACATTTGGCGCGAGGTCACAGCGTTTGGGTTTGCAAGCTCACAAGGTTTGCGGTTAGAGCCAGGGCAGACGACAGTATGAAGCGTGCAAAGAAAAGTAGTGTGTGGGACCATTTCACCAAAAAGAACGCTGTAAGTTGCAACTTGTGTGATACAGTGCTTAATTAGAAGGCACACAGTGAATTAGACCTGCCTTGGCCGGTGCATCTTTTACGCATTCTGAAGGTGCCTGTTTTATCCATTGGTTTTATCGTGTTGCAGTCTATTAGACAATATTCCGCATAAGATGGGCTTACATTTGGAAATATATTACATCTACATTTCAGTGGTAACACATAAGGGGCCCTATTTTAACGATCTGAAACGCAAGTGTCAAAGCGCGAAGCGCAAGTAACTTTGTGGGCGGGTCTCGGCGCTGTTGCTATTTTCCCGGCGGGATAAATGGCTCTTGCGCCCGGCGCAAATCTAAAATGGGTTGGTCTGAAGTAGCTTCATTATTCATAGGTGTGGTTTGGGCGTAACGTGAATAAACCAATCCGAGCGTCATCCAACATTCCCTTTAAAAGCAGGTGAGCAAGTTCCATTATGGATTGCTATTATTATGGCGTATTTACCAGGCACACGCCAGGAGCGGTTCACAGCCGAGGAGACTGATGTTCTTGTAAGAGCAGTGAAAGACAGAGAAGTGAAGTTGTAATGTTGTACATTATGGTAAAGGTGATTTCACAGTCTTTTTTTTTCAGTCTTTCAGTTTTTTCAGTTTTTCAGTCGATTTTTTTTCCTGGTTCTTGACGGACAAACCAATTTGTCAGATGTCCTTATATACATATATGTCTTGCCACTATTGGGCAAACAGGTCTTATCCTTAATTATTACAATTAGCCTGAATCATTTGTAAGCTAGATTTATGCCTATTTTTTCACATCTTCGTGGCACACCACAATGATTTCCGTCATCTCATGTGTTAATATTTTTTTAGTGTAACAATTTATGATTTGCAAAAATAACTGTTGCATCTGTGTAGATTACATGAGCAAAGTGTATGCGCGTTGTGCACGCTATACATTATGGTCAAGCATGCGCCCTTAAAATATAATGAACAACGCGCAACGCGCCACTGACTTTAGACTAGGTTTTTTCTGGTCAGTGGCGCAATTGTTTAATGGAACAGCAAAATAGCACCAGGGATTGTTTGCGCCGGAACACGCCTCCTTTTTTGCGCTGAACCGCCCAGGTAGCGCAAGTTCATTCACTAGTTTAGCGACGTGCTTCTGTGGAGGGAAAAGCGCGCTTTGCGCGGGTGCAAAATAGGAATGACACATGCGTCGGTGTACAAAGTCAATTGCGCTGGGTGCAAGATAGGGCCCAAGGTGTTGATCATCATCTTTCTTTATTATTGTTAGCACTACCTCGAACTAAAGCGGCGTCTCTTCGGAGCTGTCATTTTCTTAAATGAGCCGCGGCAATTTTTCAAATGAGCTTCTAACGCTAGACAAATGCCTTTATTTTCAACGCGATCACCTTGTACTCAAACCATTTCGAAACTAAGGAGCCATTTGTCCTCCGATTACAAACAAGCTCCTCGGCGCCGGGACAGTGTGTGTGAGAGAGCGGGAGGCAGAGCGGCAGAGAGATGCGACAGAGTTGCGAAATTGCAGGCGTGGCTCGCGGCTGTTATTTCAAATTGCGCAGCATATTTTAAACTAATCGGTTAACCGGTTTCAACCGGCTAATGAGGTTCGTTGGTCGGTCAAGAAAATGCTTAGTTTTCGCCATCCCTAGTGCCAACTAGTAAATACACAAAGTATCGTCATCCTGGCATGTGTGTAAAGTTTTGAAAGGGGTGATAAACCACGATTTCACTATTCTAACTTTAGCTAGCGTATAATGTTGCTGCTTGAGCATAAACAACATCTGCAAAGTTACAACGTTCAAACTTTAAAGCAAAGGGAGATATTTGCTTTTAAAGAAATCAATTTCTAAGGACTACAGCAAACGGCCAGTAGGGACTACAGACATTCCTCCAGGGTTGCTGACATCACCAGCCCCAATATTTACATAAACCCCTACTCCAAGAATATTAAATAAGGGGAGGGCGAGGCCATTTTGTATCGCTGCGTTGTTGTGGTTAGTAGGCTGGAGTGGTGTTGCTGCAATGCCGACGAAACGCTGTTATTTTCATCCGGATTGCAGGTCTGGGGTACTTGCTTTGTTCAGCCTTCCTTTTGGGACGGGGGTGCGTTGCAGAGCGTTTAACATACAGCATGTTATATGCATGTGTGTTTGAGACGGAGGGGAACAGGCGCGCGCGGGGCTCCCACAGCACATCTCACGGAGGAAAACTTCCACAAACTTCGCGAGTTCAATGCAGGATATGCACAACGGCTTGTCCTGAAAGCTGGATTTACAAACAGAAGCTGTTTACGGGCCACAACCTGTAAGTCTGATTTATTTTTCATCGATGTGTTTTCCTGTAATAGGTTAATTGTGCGTTGTAGCAAGGAAGTAAACAGATGACAACGCTGTTCTGCAAACCAGTCTGTTAAATGCTCATTCATACTTAACGTTATCAGACGAACACCTAACGTTACAAACACCTAACGTTAAAATCTCAACAGCGAACCTGGCATTAGTGTAAATTATTCTTTGATTAGAGCTTTTATGTATTGTTTATCTACAGGCATGCTAAACATGGTTCTGTGTTTGATTTGGCTACTAGTAAAGCCAATGTTTAGTGTTCGTTTTGGGTTAATAGTTCTTGCGACAGATATTTGGCTATAATCGTTCTAAAAATACAAAAGTAACGGTGCCATTCAGTAGCGATCACTATAGATCCGCAGTCTTTACTCTTGAGGAATGAACAGGTTGAACCGATTCTGCTCGATCATCTTCACTAAAATGTTCTGGGTCTGATTCGGGCTCAGATTGGGATGGTTTTATTGACGCCGTTGTTTCTAATACTGACCAAAGCTCAGTCTACCGGTAAAGGTAAGGGGCGTGACGTTTCCGACAAACGTGCACTGCGGTTAGCGAATCACAACACACTGGGCAAGCTAACCAATCTGAGCCCATTGCATATTTTTGAGGGACTGGCTTCATACAACCCGGAAACCATCAGACCGTTTTTACAAGGAGGGACCAAGGGGGTAGCCCAGCCCCCGGAAAGCGTACCACCCATAGGCACGCCCATTGCTAACCAAGCATCACCTGTTGTTAGCATCCCATTGACTCCCATTCATTTTGGCCTCACTTTGACAGTGCATATCTTTACATCTGAGGCGTTTAAAGACTCCATTCATCCATATATTTCTAAACAAACACGACAATGTATCAAAGGCTCCATTACCTTGTATCTTACACTATCGCCCGTTGAAGCTGTTTTTGTAAAATTTAGGCTAACAATTGCGTCATAACCACGCGACTGTGTCGCGCTGTTGAGCGAATTACCATATAGACCCGAGGAGAAGCTCGTAGGCAATCTTTTACTGTATATGAGGCAATCTGGGGGACGTGGAGGCATAAACGCAGATAGAGATGTTGCACCCTCTCTGTCTCTGCAAGATTCGGTGATTCAGATATGTTGCACAACTACTAGAAGACTTGCCACTGTCGGACAGGCTGATCACGTCACATCTACGTCGTCAAGCTCAGTCTGCGGCTGCGCAGTACATCAGCCATCAGGAAGTGAGTGCTTCTACCTGACTTCAATTCTCCCCGTTGAAGTCTAAGGAGTCGCTCTGTCCATTTCTTTTACTGTCTATGGGAGGGACAGAGCAGTGTAGAATAAAGGTCAAATATATGAAAAAGAATGCAATTTTTTAAAAACGAAGCATGAACACATGTTACAGTGCACCCCACAAACACAATCAAGCCTTCAAAAGAATGTGTTTTACCACCCCTTTAAACCATGCGTGTAAAAAATAACCCCGTGTTAGGTTGTGCCCCGCGCTCCCCTAAAGTTTGTGAAGCGAAAAAGACCATTTACAGTGAAATACTGTAAAGTGACATCCCAGAATTGACACTTCACACCTGATTTTTCATTTGTTTCTTCTTAAGTTCTGTACTTTAGAGTCTTATCTTAAATGTTATGTTGTTTAATGAATGTTTATTGCATTATTTTACTGTTTATTAGATGCTGGTGTACTATGTGCATGTGACTGTGTGCATCCTCTATGTGTTAATATTTTCCTCAGCTTGTGTAAAAACTGAACTTTGATTCTTCACGTCTTTCTCTTTACCACCTGTGTTAGTTGTCAGTGTATTATAAAGGTACAAAATAGACTTTAGTACTTAACTAGGTTAGTATATTACCATTGTATCAGTTAGTTATATATACAGTTTTTAGACAGTTAGAATAGTAGAATAAGTTGACATGTAGTTGTACTGACAGTCCGTAGAATGCCTAAGGTGAACCATAAAATAATGTGTTACCAAATGAATTAGTAAAATTGACCTTTATTCTGGGCTTAGGGTTAGCCCAAGATCTGTCCTATATTTAAAGTGCCCCTATCAAGCTATTTCAGGCTCCTAGTGTTATTTTGGAGTCTACTACAACAGGTTTAAGTCAACTTCAAGACAAGTCAACTTTATTTATATAGCGCTTTTTACAATGCAGATTGTTTCAAAGCAGCTTCACAGTGTTAAACAGGAAAATAATGCAACAGAATTTGATTCTGTACAGCCGCTCCGGAGAAAACGGTGATGTCATCAACTCATTTCAATTATCATACAGTGACAATGTGGGCAGATTAGTAATTTAGTTTATATAGTTAATTTAGTTTACTAATTAGATTTATTTGGATATTTAGTTGAAAATGTAGTGTCCCCAACTGAGCAAGCCAAGCAAAAAGCAACAGTGGCAAGGAACCAAAACTCCATCAGCTGGAGGTCAACTCAGTTCAGAGTAGGGCTAACAATGATCAAACTGGAAACTTGGACTGGAAGTTGATTTTAATGTACAGTTATGAAAATGAAGATTTTTAATTAAGATTAAAATGTTGGTAATTGGATGATAAGATGTAACCATAGGCTGTATTTTTTTGCACAGGATCTATTGAACATGAAAAGAAAGGGAGCGATATCAGAGTTACCAAAATGCTTCAAAAAGTCAGTCATACTGCAGGTTTGGACCTTTAAAATGTTGGTTCACGTGTGTTCTTGTTGTTGATGGCTGTGCCATTTGTATTGTGACACACTAATGGTTATTGTGTTATAAATAGATGTACACAGAGGGATGACAGAGAGCCCTCTGGTTCTGAGCCAGAGCTGCCAGACGTCATTGATCCAAAAGGACCCAGTGGTAGACCAGACCTATACTTTAAACTACACTGTTTAGTTAGCAGCGGTTAGTATCTAATCTTATGGATCCTTTAATTAAACATGTCCATAGAGATATGATACATTATTTAACATTATATTATTATAATATAATTTCAGTCAGGACCACTTAAGTAAAAAAAATACCATAGACCACTGGTCTCAAACTCAGATCTACACAGTTTAGCTCCAACCCTGATTAAACACACCCAATCCAGCTAATCAAGGTCTTCAGGATTACCAGAAGCTTCCAAGCAGGGGTTAGTTGGATCTGAAGCTACACTGTGCAGGGCTGTGGCCCTCCAGGAACTGAGTTTGAGACCACTGTTAGTCAACTTTTATCGCATTTTTTGTTAAAGTTGCATTTTGGCGGTATGGCTCTGTTCTAAATGTCCTTTTTGTCTTCAGTGTAAAGGCCCACTGCTGTGATTGGCTGCTGAGAGACTTCAGTGTAAACGCCCACTGCTGTGATTGGCTACTGTGAGACTTCAGTGTAAACACCCACTGCTTTGAATGGCTGCTGTGAGACATCAGTGTAAACGCCCACTGCTGTGATTGGCTGCTGTGAGACTTCAGTGTAAACGCCCACTGCTGTGATTGGCTGCTGTGAGACTTCAGTGTAAACGCCCACTGCTTTGAATGGCTGCTGTGAGACTTCAGTGTAAATGCCCACTGCTGTGATTGGCTGCTGTGAGACTTTAGTGTAAACGCCCACTGCTGTGATTGGCTGCTGTGAGACTTCAGTGTAAACACCCACTGCTGTGATTGGCTGCTGTGAGACTTCAGTGTAAACGGCTACTGCTATGATTGGCTGCTGAGAGACTTCAGTGTAAACGCCCACTGCTTTGATTGGCTGCTGTGAGACATCAGTGTAAACGCCCACTGCTGTGATTGGCTGCTGTGAGACTTCAGTGTAAACGCCCACTGCTGTGATTGGCTGCTGTGAGACTTCAGTGTAAACGCCCACTGCTGTGATTGGCTGCTGAGAGACTTCAGTGTAAACGCCCACTGCTTTGATTGGCTGCTGAGAGACTTCAGAGTAAACATCCACTGCTTTGATTGGCTGCTGAGTAGGGATGTGACGGTGAGGAAATTTTCCCACCGGTTAATAGATGTGTGACAACACCGGTAATACCGGTATCACCGGCGGAGGCTTTTAAATCACTAATTCTATCTAACCGAAAGTAACATGCACACGACCGCTCTGAACTGAAAACGCACCAGTGCGCACACACCCTGAATGACAGCTTGTCTGTAAATGCGCGCTCTGTGAGGCCATGGGTGCGTCTCAATCAGTTCCCTAGTTCAGTAGTCAGGGCACTGATCAAGCATTGATCAGTCTATGATTGAGATGCACGCCATGAATGAATAACAGTTCGTCCGTAAAGCCTTTTTTATACTTGACGCGCCCGCACGAGCGCGAGGGTGATGTCCCTAATGTCAAGTTGAGTCAACTATTACAAAAGTTGAGTCAACAAGAAAAAGCTTGGGGAAATTGGTACTAAGATTTTTTTTTGTTGTACGAGATTTTTACAGTGTGAATTTTTGCTGAGCCAACACAACAAAGACAGTCATTTCAACTTTTTTCAAGTTGTGTTTTTTACCGTGCAGTGTAAACGCCCACTGCTGTGATTGGCTGCTGTGAGACTTCACACTGTAAAAAATGTGAAGGTTGTACAACAACAAAAAATCTTAGTACCAATTTCTCCTAGCTTTTTTTTGTTGACTCAACTTTTGTAAATAACAGTTATACGAACTGAAAATAAGTTGTCTGTGACATACATTTTTTTTAGTTGAGTCAACTTGACATTATTTGTTTTCTGGAGAGATGCAACTATTCTGTAACAAATCTTTTGTAGTTGAGCCAATTCAATAAATGTTGTCCATTGGAAACAGAAGTTCTTAAGAATTAACAGGTTTAGTTAGATGTTGAATTTTTTATTGAAAATAATTTGGTCCAATGCCAAAGGAACCAAAGGAAACACTCCTTTGGTTCCTTTGGCATTGGACCAAATTATTTTCAATAAAAAATGTGGCAGTTAGCCTCTTTGTGTAAGTGTGTGCCCTTTGTAACAGTGTTTAGCAAAACACATAATTTGTTGCTAAGAAAGAAATCAAGATTATCACATTTTCAGCCTCAAAAACTCTAATAAATCAATAATCTTATTTCTGACCAATATTTTACAAATATTATTTTACCAGCAAAACTTTGTTGCAGCAGATCAGACATTCTGAATTTAAAATACATTACAGGGGGGAAAAAGTGCTTTGCCACACACAGACATCAAGAATCAGCATATGAATCTCAACAATTGTGACATGCTTCATGCAGCAATGCATGCTGGGAGCCAACAAAGTATTAAAATTATGGCTTCCAGCATGCATTGTGGCATGAAGCATGTCACAATTGTTGAGATTCATATGCTGATTCTTGATGTGTGTTTTTGTCTAAAAAAAGGTACCGCAAAGTATTTAAAAATCAGAATTGATATTCAGAATGACTGATCTGCTGCATAAAACTTTTGTTGGTAAATATATTATTCTTAAATTATCACTTTCAATCAGGAATAAAGTAGTAAACGATCTCCTTTATAATGCTGTTATCTAGATCTCCTGATCATTGGTTACGGTTTTCTTTGCAACAATTTAAGTGCTTTGTTAAACACTGTTACAAACTCACGTAGAATGCCAAGAGTCAAACTGCCCAACTAAAGGAAACGCTCATCACCAAAATGGTGACCAAACATTTTTAATAAAAAAATCGACATCTGAATCTGTTAATACTTAATAAGAACTTCTGTTTCCAATAGACACAAAATGTTGAATTGGCTCAACTACACACAACTCCTGCATCTCTCCAGAAAACAAATAATGTCAAGTTGAGTCAACTATTACAAAAGTTGTGTCAACAAGAAAAAGCTTGGGGAAATTGGTACTAAGATTTTTTTTTGTTGTACGAGATTTTTACAGTGTGAATTTTTGCTGAGCCAACACAACAAAGACAGTCATTTCAACTTTTTTCAAGTTGTGTTTTTTACCGTGCAGTGTAAACGCCCACTGCTGTGATTGGCTGCTGTGAGACTTTAGTGTAAACGCCCACTGTTGTGAAACTTCAGTGTAAATGCCCACTGCTGTGATTGGCTGCTGTGAGACTTCAGTGTAAATGCCCACTGCTGTGATTGGCTGCTGTGAGACTTCAGTGTAAACGCCCACTGCTGTGATTGGCTGCTGTGAGATTTCAGTGTAAACGCCCACTATTGTGATTGGCTGCTGTGAGACTTCAGTGTAAACGCCCACTGCTGTGATTGGCTGCTGTGAGACCTCAGTGTAAACGCCCACTGCTGTGATTGGCTGCTGTGAGACTTCAGTGTAAACGCCCACTGCTGTGATTGGCTGCTGTGAGACTTCAGTGTAAACGCCCACTGCTGCGATTGGCTGCTGTGAGACTTCAGTGTAAATGCCCACTGCTGTGATTGGCTGCTGTGAGACTTCAGTGTAAATGCCCACTGCTGTGATTGGCTGCTGTGAGACTTCAGTGTAAATGCCCACTACTGTGATTGGCTGCTGTGAGACTTCAGTGTAAACGCCCACTGCTGTGATTGGCTGCTGAGAGACTTCAGTGTAAACGCCCACTGCTGAGAGACTTTAGTGTAAACGCCCTCTGCTGTGATTGGCTAACATCCTGCATATGAAATAGCTAGTATTTACTGTCGCTTAACTGAGGAACACATGGCACCAGGATGCACTATGGGAAGAAGGCAAGCCGGCGGAGGCAGAGTGATTCTTTGGGCAATGTTCTGGAAAAACTTGGGTCCTGCCATCCATGTGGATGTTACTTTGACACGTACCACCTACCTAAGCATTGTTGTAGACCATGTACGCCCTTTCATGGAAACGGTATTCCCTGGTGGCTGTGGCCTCTTTCAGCAGATAATGCGCCTGCCACAAAACAAAAATGGTTCAGGAATGGTTTGAGGAGCACAACGAGTTTGACTTGGCTTCCAAATTCCCCAGATCTCAATCCAATCGAGCATCTGTGGGATGTGCTGAACAAACAAGTCCGATCCATGGAGGCCCCACCTTAAAGGATCTGCTGCTAACGTCTTGGTGCCAGATACCACAGCACACCTTCATGGGTCTAGTGGAGTCCATGCCTCGACGGGTCAGGGCTGTTTTGGCAGCAAAAGTGGGACCAACACAATAGTAAGTCATACTGTTATGCCTGATCGAATGTAATTTAATGGAAAACTATGTGAGTGACGCGGCAGGATTATGAACATCCTCCAGTCCGGTGTCGTAGCTGGACTCATAACAATAACAGTGTGCTCGAGGACGCTCTGTGTCGTCTGTCAGACCGCCTTTAATATTCTCCATAACTCAAATATTAAAGTAGGCTACAGCTGTATAGTTTAGTAAATGTTAAACTTGTTTAAAAGTCAATGGTCCGTTATGTTCTGTTTATTGCGTGAGATTTCGTAACTAGAGCAACCTGACTATACATTTTAAATAAATTCAAAGAAAGTTTGTAATTTTTGCTTATCTTATTTTGATACCTTGATGTTTGTTTTTGTTCCTCATTTTTACACTATTTACAGATAATTGTTTTGGTATATAATCATATCAATATTAAAAAGTAGTATTAAAAAAATGAACAAATAGCCATACAATTTCATAAAATTATCAGCTAGCTAATAACAACTTTGTTCTGCGTTCACCTCACTCCAGTCTAAACTAAATGATTTATAGGCTATTTATTTTACTACACATTGTGAACATAAATAAGCTGAAAGACTGTGGATAGTTAAAACTAACTTACACCCACTCTTGCTAAACTGTGTAAGGACACTCGTGTTCTCATTTTAGATGTGTTCCGAGTAAATTATTAAACTGATTTGTGAGTTCAGTGTTGGACAGATCAGTTGTTCTAACCAGTCGTTAAAATGATTCGGTTCAAAGGAGTCATTAGGTCACGAATAGGACATTAGCAGACGCATTGTGTGCGAATCCCGTCTGTTAGAACATCGTGAAAGATGTCAACACACAGAAAACACTTCATAACTGGACAGGATTTGTTTCCCGTTTATTGAAAGTATGGTTTATGTCTGGTCAGAGAAGAGTCCACGTTTTTTGAGCGTGGCTTTATGCACAGCTGCACTACTTCCTGAACTTCAGCCAGCTCCTTTGTTTCCTGTCTGCCATTATTGGACAAACTGATTAATCCAGGTGTGCCTGATTATTGTTGCTGTGACTACAGAGGTCAGGCACACCTGGATTAATCAGTTTGTCCAATAATGGCAGACAGGAAACAAAGGAGCTGGCTGAAGTTCAGGAAGTAGTGCAGCTGTGCATAAAGCCAATTCACACCCAGCGGTAATTAAAGGAAAACATTGTCTGATAGCGCCACGTGCAACATGGATTCGGTCTTCCGACCTTTTGGTTTTGATTAACGTAATATGTGAAATATTAGAATGCTTATTTTGAAGACAGAGAGCGTGCGAGCGGGGGAGGAGCTCTGATCATTCTCTCTGTCACTCAGTTAAAGCTACACTATGTAACTTTTCCGTCCACTAGAGGTCGCCTGTTCAAAACAAAGGCGTAGTTTTCTTATTTACTTATTTATTGAAAATGTAGTGACTGTTGTACCAATTCAATTGTGTTCAGTGTGAGACTTTCAATGGCGTCTGTACTAATTAGTACACACTAACTAGACACCTGAATCAGAACGCGAAAACATATGACTCGGTTGATTTGACTCAGTTTTATTTATTTTTTATTCAATCTTCTATAAATACATAGTCACTAAGACTTACCATGAACAAAATGTGCCTCACAAACTCGATCAGAAGCTGCAGGAATCCAGGCTTTCTTCGGAGCGTCCAGGTTCAATCGCCTAATTGCACGCAACTATTTCTTTCGTTTTTCGCTATCCTTTTCGGAGAGAATTCGAAAAAACTTTTTATCAGTCCCCCAACGAGCCGTACAATCGACCACACAGCAAGAGTGAACCATCCTCTTCTCTAAATCCTCCTCCAAACGTGCAAAACAATCAAATTACATGTATCTAGCGGTGTTTCTTGCCACACGACTCCCATGATGCAACGCGACAAACATAAACAATGACGTCACAAAAGATCCGCCTATTAGATATATCTGAGTGTGTTGAAAAGGAAGTTATGACGTTCGCTCGGCGGCTGCTATGACACTTGTTCACACTGCAGTGAGAGTAAAGTGTTTCACTGAATAAAACCGGAAACCAAGGGTGACGCAGATATGACGCAATCGACAGGCGACTCCCTCACACGCATAGCTCACACGTCCCGGTTCCTTGGTTAAAATAGCAATTTCTCACGATTTACAAATAGTTGGAAACATTTGGGATATTCTAAGTACTCAAATGAACAAAATATATAACACTGGCCTAGTGGTTTCTGGATATTTTACTGCAAAAATCCTACATAGTTCACCTTTAATGCAAGCGCAGCAGTCATCTACTACATCAATCATAAATCACAATAACTGATCAAATAAGGCTTTGGCGGGACAAAAATTTGTTTTGGAGGTCGCCAAAAAATTTTCAATGAAGGAAAAACCCTGAAAAAAACGCGGTCTCTGTTGTCCGCCTAAGCTCCACAAACTGCAACAAAAACAAACTGGTGCAGGCTGGACCACGAAGCACAACAAACAGTGCTCCAGCCAACAGCCGACAAGAATGATTTGGGGGGTGGAAAGAGCACCTTTAAGCTCCATTCAAAGGCAGAGCATCATATTAATGCTATGTATGCCTGGAATCAGCATAAAAGAGCTTTTGAATGACAGCAACTCATCAATGTTAGAGCTCATAAATGAAGACCGGAAAAAGAAAGTGGAGGAAAACCATACTTGCACTTAACAAATTCGTTTGCCCATATAATCTTAAGATATTTAGGTTAAGCTTATTTGGCTTGCTGTCTACTGATGAGGGGCTCGATGAAGCGGCTTCAACTCGAGCTCTGATATACCCCCATAGTGACTTAATGATTATGTAGGGCAAGGTACCTAAGATAAAAGTGGAGTTTGGGGAGGTGGTGGGATGCTGGAACATCTGAGACTGAGGAGAGGTAAGCAGCTGTTTATATACTCTGGCTGTTGGGTGTTGATTGGAAGATTAAATGGGCTCACTCGTCCCTAAATTATGTTTGGAAAACAATTGCAGATGTGCTACTTTTAACTGTCACTCAAAATATAGCACAGAGAGGTCATCATATGACAAGCAAACTTGTAGGGTCTTTTTAAAAAAAAACTCCACACATCACTTTTGGCCACTACTGTATGTTTGGTGTGGTCAGTGCCACAATGGTGCTATTTAAGACCCTGTCCACTGTGTGCTGACCCACTGCTGGGTCCAAGGCATCACCGGTGCACTGCTGCACTTTTCCTGTCACCAAAATATGTAATTGTGACTTTTATTTCTGCAGTTAGAGCATTGATTTGTAGAGTGGGAGAAGTTATTCAATTTCTTATTAGGTCAGATACAAAAAGAATGTCTTGACGATCAAGCTTGTATCATTTGATCAACTCCCTGTCATCATTTAACATTGGAAAGTGTGTGGTCTCTTCCTTTCTGCTGCCATCTTGTTATTCCTAAATAATTTAGGAGCTCAGACCTAGTCTTAACATTTAGGACCCTTTATGAATCACACTTATTCTTAAGTCTCTGCGTTGGCTCAGTGCAGAATAGGTTGGTATTCAGTACGAGTCAGTGTATTTTCGGTAGTTTTTCTATTTCAATGTATCATTGTCATGGTAAAAGATTGTGTCTAGCCTGTCAGGCTGTGTGTATAGTGTTCACTTTAGACCGGAGGATTATCATCCTGGAGTCAAACATTGTAATGCTCATGTAAAGGATAATATTAAATGAATAAACATCCACACGCGATGCTTCTTTGCCGTTGTTTTTACGTGAAACAATTTCAACATTGATTAATACAAAGTATGTACATTACAGTTTTTTACATTCGCTATTACAATTTTTTCAATACTTTTAAAAAATTTTCTAAACTCTTAACGCAGTTAGCACAACATCTGTCTGTGTAGGCTATACAATTAACACATTTATTGTTGCTTTTACACAAAATGCATACAGTTAACACAAATTTCAAAAATTCACAAATTTCTTTTACACACAAGCGCAACCAAGACCAAAACAATGGATTTTTACTGCCAAATTTACCAATGATTTAACACTGTATGTCAGAACAGATAACGCCATGTTCTAAACCCTAACCTTATAGGCTAAAGTAAAAGTGAACAGCTGTTCATATTGTGCATTGAAACACAAATATATCCCCTGTATTTTATTCCATTGGTACTGAGAAACAGCTGAGTGAAGTTATGCAAGTATATAAATTACAGCTGATTCCCATCTAGGAATTGTCACATATGGTATACAGTAAAAGAGGGCCTCTTTTGGGCCGATCTTATGTGAAAAAGGAACAATATAGAGTAACACAAAGAAAGTAAGAAAAATGCCTTCACAAAGGAGAGGAAGATGAGTAACAAGGGCAAGGGAGAGGATTGCCTGGACAAGGGCAAGGTAGAGATTGAGGAGTTAGAATGCATGGTGGCGCTCAAATAAGGGCCAGAATTAGGGTAACTGGTGAAATAAGAGCTACTATCATAGACCATGTCATAAACCACAGGCTATCGTACAAAGAGGCTGGTGAACGAGTACAGCCAAATCTCAGCCAGGACACAGGATAATGGCATACATTGTCCAGTTCTCTTACGAGAGGTTCTCTCGTATTGCGTAAGTTCCTTACGCTACGGGAAAGTATTCTTTCTTCGAGATTTCTGAAAAACCCAAAATTATCCTTAATTTTGTAACATTGTCAACGCAGTGCGGCAGCCTGGCAGACCATAGCAGGCTATTCCAGCGTGCCATTGGCTGCTCTACTGGCAACTGCAGCAGCCTATCGGTGAGCCCGCGTGACGTGGCGACCAATGAGGGCGCTTCGCGCCCACCTGGTTTCATTTGCCTACAGGTGGGGCGTGGCCACGTGTATATAAGCAGGGCTCACAGGCTGCATATTCGATTTTCTTTTCTTCAGCGAAGCCCTTCGCATCGCTGGATCTGGAACCCGCCGCCGTTGAACGTGCAGACGAGCAAGCAGAGGACAGCGCCTGAAGAAGCCGGCAGCATCGCGCCACCTTCAGCCATCCGTGCCTGCTCTGCTATCCGGCAGCATTATATCCTTTTATTGCTCAGTGTTGTCGCCGCTGCGTCACACTTTCACAAAAAGAGCAGAGCGTTTTTCTAAAAATGTCTCGTTCCACCTGCGGCTCGTGTCACGCGCAGCTCAGTTCCGGGGACCGCCATGTGATCTGCGCTCTCTGCCTGGGCCGTGATCACGCCGCCGCCGCACTTCTCGCCGGCGGATGCCCGGAGTGCGAAGAACTAAGGATGTCGACCCTGCGGGCTCGACTCGATCAGTTCGAAGATGACATCCCTCCAGTCTCTGCTAAGCCGCGCAGGAAAAAGCGCCGCTCGCAGCGGACTCCGGAGTTGGCCGAGAGAAGCTCGCCGGAACCCTTCCCGCCCGCTTCACTCTCGCCTTCCCCGCCCCCACCCCAGGCCGCCATTTCTGTTGCCGCCTCTGGGGATGAGGCGGATGCGGCCGCGGAACGCGCCGACAGCTGCTCCATCATGGCTTCCGACAGCGAGGAATGGTCTTCCGCGACCTCTTCAGTCCGAGCCTCCGGACGCTCTCGAGCGGGTGAGGACGCCGAACTGTTGCGCCTTCTCACCCGGGCTGTCGAGCAGCTAGGCCTCGAATGGGCCCCGCCTAAGGTGGCAGCGCCGAATCGGCTCGACGGATGCTTCCTGAACAGTCGCCGCCGTGCGCCCACCGCCAGGACTGCACCCTTTCTGCCAGAGCTTCACGAGGAGCTCGCGAAGTCCTGGAACGCGCCATTCTCCGCGAGGGTCTCGTCTCAGGCTTCTTCGACGCTCTCACAAGTTGACGGCGCGGCTGAGAAAGGCTACAACGCTATCCCTCCGGTGGAAGAGGCGGTCGCAGCGCACCTTTGCCCGCCTTCTGGTTGGCGCTCAAAGGCTGCCCTCCCGTCTAAGGCCTGCAGAGTGACGTCATCGCTGATCGGCCGCGCTTTCGCTGCCTCCGGTCAAGCTGCGTCTGCTCTGCACTCTATGGCCGTGCTGCAAATCCTCCAAGCCAATCTCCTCCGTGATCTGGACGAGAGGAGCTGTGACGCTGAGCTGATCACGGATTTGCGAAGCGCGACGGATCTCTCCCTCCGCGCTACCAAGACCGCAGCACAGGCCCTCGGACGCTCCATGGCCTCCCTCACGGTAGCTGAGCGCCACCTCTGGCTCACGCTCGCGGACATGCGAGAAACAGAGCGCGCGGCCTTCTTAAACGCCCCGCTCTCTCCATCTGGGCTCTTCGGACCAGCGGTCAAGGGGATCGTCGACCGTTTCTCCGAAGTACAGAAGACGACGCAGGCCATGAACCTCTTCCTGCCTCGACGCCTAGGCGCCAGCGGTAGCTCCGTTGCTCGCCGTCCTCGCGACCAGCCAGCACCGAGCTCCACGCAGCGCCCAGCGCGGCCCCCTTCGTCTCAGCGAAGACCGAGCGGCCGCCCCAGATCGCGCTCTTCCAGCCACGGTAAGCCGCCTCCCCCTCGGGGCCCCCGGCCTAGGATCGTGCTGAAGTCCGAGCCTCCAAAGCCCTCCTAGCCAGAGGCAAGAAACGACGGTTAAGTCCCGCTGCGGCCGGACCACCGTCAAAACTCTTTTTCCTGTCAGCCCCCACCACTGTGGCTGCTGCAGAGGAATTTCACGCAGCCAACGAGCCGGCAAAAACGCCCTCTCGTCTGTCAACCACCGCCGTTTTTACGGCGAACCAGAGAAATCACAAAAGTTGCATTATTTCTGGTTGCACGGCTCACGCCGTATGTGTTTCAAATGCAGTAAATGTGCCCACTTTTCTGTGTTCACCCCTGCACATAAGCACAATAAACCCCGTGTCCCCCACTCACATAAAGCGGCCTCCGGCCGCTCGAGTGCTAGAGTTAGGTCACGTGTCCGCTTGTCTGCGTCCACGCCTAGCCACCACACGCGCTGTCACACAGCCACTCTTAACCGGTCATGTTCCACGCGTAAGAGTTGTGCCCGCTCAAACGCGCTCACACATTTTCGCGAACATTATGCCCCAGGCGCTACGCGCCGCGCCACACACCATTTGTTTTCCGCCCAAGGTGGCCGAAGCGATGAGTGTAGGGCCACACACAAGACATTCCCCGCTCAAAGCGGTAGAGACACAGTGTGTAAGGCGGCCAGCCACCGAAAGCGAGCGGCTGGCCCACAGCACAGAGAGCGCGCGCACCGCGCCCGCCCCTCTTATACGGGCCGTCAAACCCGCGAAACGCGGCGTTTCGAGCCCAGAGGCGTGGGAAGCCATTCCAGGTGTATCAGAATGGGTGCTGAGAACAGTGAAGCACGGCTACACTCTGCAGTTCGCTCGCCGCCCTCCGCGCTTCTGTGCGCGTATAGAGACGAGAGTGAGCGAAGAAGTAGCACATCTACTTCGAGCGGAGATAGCCACGCTGCTGTGCAAAGGGGCTATAGAACCGGTTCCCCATTCTATGAGCGAGTCAGGCTTTTACAGCCGATATTTTCTCGTGCCAAAAAGGGACGGGTCGCTCAGACCGATTCTGGATCTGAGGCGTCTGAACAAAGCTCTTTTGAGGAGATCGTTCAAGATGCTTACGACCAAGCAGATTCTCGCGCATATTCGCCCGAGAGACTGGCTAATTTCCCTAGATTTGAAAGACGCATATTTTCAAATCAAGATAACGCCCCGTCACAGGCCATTCTTACGATTCGCCTTCGACGGCCAGGCTTATCAATACACCGTCCTTCCGTTCGGCCTGTCACTAGCACCCCGTACATTTACGAAGTGCATGGACGCGGCCCTCGCTCCCCTGAGAAACCGGGGGATGCGAATATTGAACTACTTGGACGACTGGCTCATCCTGGCGCAGTCAGAGGCCGAGCTCCTCGCCCACAGGGCAATGCTGCTCAGCCATTTGGACAGCCTGGGGCTCACGGTCAACTGGACCAAGAGCTCATTAGTGCCCACGCAATCAACCTCATTTCTGGGTTTGAATCTGGACACTGTGGCTATGTCTGCCCGCCTGTCACCACAACGCACGCGCCAAGTTCGGCGCATGGCTGCGTACTTCCGGCCGGGCAAAATCGCACCTCTCAAGCTTTTTCAGAGGATGCTGGGACGTATGGCCTCAGCTGCAGCTGTGCTCCAGCTGGGCTTAATGCGCATGCGCCCGCTGCAACGCTGGTTAAACGCCCGAGCGCCTCACAGAGCCTGGGCTGCCGGAGGTTTCAGGATCAGAGTGACTCAGGGCTGTGTTGCAGCCCTAGAGCCCTGGTTAGTAGCCGACTGGTACCAGCGGGGAGTGACAATGGGAGCCATCTCACACCGCAAAGTCATCTCGACGGACGCCTCCACCTCGGGTTGGGGCGCCGTTTTCGAGGGCAGACCGGCCTCGGGCCTCTGGTCGAGCTTGGAGATGATAGCGGTAGAGAACGCGCTCAAGCAGTTTCTCCCGTTTATACGGGGACACCATGTGTTGGTCCGGTCGGACAATACCACGGTGGTGTCCTACGTGAACCGGCAGGGCGGTGTCATGTCCAGGTGTCTGGGCAATCTGACGGAACGCCTGCTCGTGTGGGCACACAGCTCGCTGCGCTCGCTGAGAGCGGCGCACGTTCCGGGCCACCTCAACGTGGGCCCGGACAAGCTGTCCAGGGGCCTCATTCTCCCAGGAGAATGGTCCCTGCACCCCCAGACAGTCCAGCTGGTATGGCGTCTATTCGGCAGAGCGGAGCTCGACCTCTTTGCAACAAAAGAGAACGCCCGCTGCTCGACGTTCTTGTCCAAAAGCGAGGATGCGCTGTCCCAACTTTGGCCCAGCCTCCCGCTGTATGCTTTCCCGCCGATTTCCCTATTGACCCAGGTTATAGCGAAAATCAGGGAAACGCGCCGCCCGGTGCTCCTTATAGCGCAGCGCTGGGAGAACCAGATTTGGTACCCAGAGCTGGTGAAGCTGTCACACTCACCCCCCTGGCCAGTTCCGCTGAGAGCAGACCTCCTCTCTCAAGCAGGAGGGTCAGTTTGGCATCCCCATCCAGAGCGATGGTCTCTGCATGTATGGGTGACCATACCCGTTGACCTGCCCGAAGGGGTTATGAACACGATCTCACACTCTAGAGCCCCCTCGACGAGGCGGTTATATAGTTCTAAGTGGTCGGTGTTCACTGAGTGGTGTGCTTCCAAGGGATTGGAACCGCAGCAATGTGGGGTCCAGCGGGTGCTCTCCTTCCTCCAGGAGCTCTTGGAACTGGGCAGGTCCCCTTCCACGCTCAAAGTGTATGTAGCGGCTATAGCAGCGTTCGCCCAGACGACGCTAGGCAGCACGCTAGGAAGGAACGAGCTCATCATCCGTTTCCTCAGAGGAGCTAGACGGATGAATCCCCCGCGGCTCCCATCGGTTCCTATTTGGGATCTGGCCTTGGTCCTAGAGGCCATGAAGGCTCATCCCTTTGAACCGCTCGAGACTGTGGAACCAAGGTTCCTTTCGCTAAAAACCGCGTTCCTGATAGCTCTGGCTTCAGTGAAACGCGTGGGGGATCTACACGCGCTCTCAGTGAGCCCGACGTGTATGGAGTTCGGTCCTAATGACTCTAAGGTCATTCTCAGACCGAGGCATGGTTATGTCCCCAAAGCGATCGGCACTCCTTTCAGGGCGCAGATTATCTCCCTCTCGGCTCTGCCAGCATCCGACGAGGGGGATGGTGGCAATATCCTCTGCCCTGTCAGGGCATTGAGGGTTTATGTCACACGCTCCGCCGCCTTCAGGCGTTCTGAGCAGCTATTTGTTTCGTTTGGAGGGCGCGCTAAAGGTCTCGCCTCCTCGAAACAGACCCTGTCCAGGTGGATAGTGGACGCGATTGCAACTGCATACGCTTCCAAACACCTGCAGTGCCCGCTAGGTGTCAGAGCACACTCCACCAGAGGCATGGCCTCTTCGTGGGCTTGGGCCAGAGGGATTTCCATCCACGATATTTGCGTGGCGGCAGGCTGGGCCTCCCCGTCTACGTTCGTGAGATTTTACAATCTGGAAGTTCCTGCCTTACAGGCGAAAGTGTTATCAGTTCAATAAGGCTGTTGGTTCTGCCCGGTGATTCTGCGCAGACATAGCTCACATACTGGTAGTAAGTTCGGTACAAGGCTTATGTAAATTTGAAGGAGACCGGCGGTACCGTTCCCTCATTTCCGAAAAGAGCCATTGTGAGTTTGAAGGTGACCGGCGGTGCCGTTACCTCACTCATATGACAAGATATTGTGAATTTGAAGGCGACCGGCCTTGCCGTTCCCTCATTCATGAGACAAGGTGTGGTGAATTTGAAGGCGACCGGCAGGTGCCGTTCCCTCATTCATAAGGCAGGGTGTTGTAACCACCCGTTGTAACCACCCGTCAGTTCAAACGAAGTGTCCGTATATGTGGTGGCCCGTTTCCTTTACCGGCCACCCTGCCCGAGCAGTGTTATGGTCCCCGGTTCCCTGGGATACATATGCTGTATGCGAGGCGCGCACGGCGTTGACAATATGTTCCCGTAGCGTAAGGAACTTACGCAATACGAGAGAACCTCTCGTAAGAGAACGATACTCGGTTACTTAACGTAACCTCGGTTCTCTCTAGAAGAGGGAACGAGTATTGCGTTCCTTGCCGTGCGCCCCGCGGGCTTTTACGCTTCAGAACTACGAAAACCGAATATGCAGCCCGTGAGCCCTGCTTATATACACGTGGCCACGCCCCACCTGTAGGCAAATGAAGCCAGGTGGGCGCGAAGCGCCCTCATTGGTCGCCACGTCACGCGGGCTCACCGATAGGCTGCTGCAGTTGCCAGCAGAGCAGCCAATGGCACGCTGGAATAGCCTGCTATGGTCTGCCAGGCTGCCGCACTGCGTTGACAATGTTACAAAATTAAGGATAATTTTGGGTTTTTCAGAAATCTCGAAGAAAGAATACTTTCCCGTAGCGTAAGGAACTTACGCAATACTCGTTCCCTCTTCTAGAGAGAACCGAGGTTACGTTAAGTAACCGAGTATCGATTTTTTAAGAAACCAACATCTATTGTATAAGGGCTTCTCCTACCGCAAAGTGTAAATACTTTTACCATGTTTTACAGTGACTGTATGGCTCTGGTCCCTAACTGTATTTTGTCTATCTAGGAATTCAACATCTACCTCCCTCAGGGGCAGAGGAAAGCTCCTAAATGAAGAACAGGAACTTGCTATTGTCAACATGGTGATTGCTGATAATGAAATGAAACTGAACGGCATTCTATAAAGCTACTCTGAGATGGGTCATTCATTTTTTGTATTGAATTTCTGCAGCAAAAGAAACAAAATGCATGCATTTACAAAACCCAACAAAACACAAATGTGGAGAGTCTTCAAAAGACACACAATCTACGTATGATCAATAAAATATACTGTCTATTGTTTAAAGGGCAGACCTGACACATAAAATAATGCAGTTTTTGTAATTCCATGTTAGTGTTTTTATGACATTGTGCTATGATTGACTAAATGCTCCTGTTGGAAGAGAAGGGTTTTGTGTTTGTGTTAGGGTTTTGGTAGACATAGTTTATTGTGTTAGTGTATTATTGTATTTTGAAAAATAGAGTTTAGTTTACAATGTGTGATTCTGAGCATGAAATTAACTGTTTTGGCAATTGTGTGATGTAGGTGTGTTGGTGTGTTAAGAGTTTAGGAATATTGTTAAAAGTATTGAAAAAATTGTCATATCAATCGTAAAAAACTGTAACACAAATGCATATAGTCTCAGACTCATAACGTCATATACATCCTTACACTATCTGTGAATCGGCATGAAATAAACCCATAACCCAGAATTAATGAATAAAGGATAACATGAAACACATACAATAACACAATAGTGTCTGTGGTTCGGCTGCCAGCGGGATGGTCACGGATCCGTCAGAGATGCAGGTCGAAGAAAACGTGAACTGTGTTGTTTGTTGTATTTTCATATTCAATAGATTATAAGATAGATGCAGCTTTTTTGAGTTTGCATCGAATGTTCTTTGACTTTTATACACAATAAATTTTGTTTATGAATAAAGATTGATCTGTTGAAAGCAGTTATTTTGAGTTAGATGCCAAATGTTCTCCTCCTAGTCAAATTTGACATTGAAGGGGTGCATACAACTTATTTGCCCACCGGCAACTATAGTTGTGCGGCAACTATAGTTGCCGGTGGGCAAATAAGTTGAATGCACCCATTCAATGTCAAGTTTGACTTTCAAATACGTCATTCAAATACTGTAGCGTCTGGAGTCGCTCTTGACATGAGATCAAAGTGGTGGGTCGTTCGAGAAACACCAGAGATGCAGATCCTTTTGCACAGCTCTGCCTATGAATTAGTATTAGCATATAAATGAGTGTAGTGGTGCCAGTTGAGGCTGGCCAAATGGCCGCACTATCACCCTTACGACCAGCAGAGACAACGCAGGCCGTGCCGTTATCACCTTGTGAGGAACTTCAAATAGATTCCTATCACACACACAGACACACACACACACACACAAGTATTCCTCTTCATATTAGCCTTTAATTTAACCATCCCAGAAATATGTGATGACCCTTGTGTTATATGTATGTTGACCACAAAGTATATATTTGTATGTGTGTGTGATGTTAATCCTAAATGCTCAAAATGGCTCTGTAAAAGAGATACACTGTCTTTCTTGCATTTAAACACAGGCATGTTTGATGTCTAAAGGTTTCTCTTTCTTTGTCCCAGTCAGTGGTGCAAAGTAGATGATTATGAGATGTACCTTTTGGTAGGTTTAGCCCTTTTTGAGCGAAACCTTACTCATTTGGCTGCCAGCGAGAACATTCCAGTGAGTGATAAAAGTCCGAACAAGGGGATTTTCCCGCCTCCAATCCACATCTATGATTGGTCATCTCAGAGAAAGTGGGCGTAGTTTAATGGATCTCAAAAGACAGTAACACAAGCATATCGGGGCTCAGTCACCTTGCAAGAACCCCGGACGAGACAAATTTCCTTTTCCTCCCATCTCATCAGCGCGGCTCGCGGGTTTTCGACCTGCGAGCCGGCGCGGTCCAGCCAAGCTGATGTTTCCTTTGAAGATCGACGCGCTCCGCGACGCAGTCAGCGGACGCACTTAGCTGGACGAGATGAATTTTCCCTTCCAAGACGACACCTTTAAAAGTCCCGCGGACCAACGAAGCTCTGGAAGAACCAAACGGAGAGAACGCTTCAGCGCGCAAACTCTCTGAGAAACGCCAACGCACGCATCTTGCTTTACACAACACCAAGAAACCATGCAAGTATCAATTCTACCGAAATTTAGATGCGTTTTAAAGATTGTACCCCTGTTTAAGGTGATATTTCTTGCTGGCTCCAATGGTTTTGTCTGGGAAGGTGTCGGATCGGACACGATCTTACCCTCCTTCCTTTCCTTTCCCTTCCCCTCATCCTCCTCTTTACTTTCCACTATTCTGTAAATACATGTATTCTTTATGTAATCATATGTAATCGTAGTATTAATCTTTATTAAAACCATGATATTCACGTTTTGATTGTCATTGTTTGCTCACGGAACACGAGTCCCTTTAATGTCAGATCTAAGCTACGAGCTCTTATAAGCATTGTTGAATGCTTTAATTAACACCATAACTCGGAAAGTTTGTCCTTTGTGGCCAGAGGGACAAACTTCCCGAAAATTGGGTAGGAAGAATAGACCTGGTGAGTGGATAAGGAATCTCCGCTCGTCCTTTAAACGGAACGGAGAGGAATTTTGAATCAACTCCCTTGAGGTTATTCTGTGATTATTTAACATAGATATATCTGTAGTTAATTACAATAAATTATTGTTAACCATATATATATATATTATATTGCATAAATACCGAGGTGAGGTATTCCCATTTTGGAGATTGGTGATTAGATTATAACCCGTTATGATTAATCATAAATCCCTAAATATTAATACCCACAATTCCCTATTGAGCTAATTTTTGATTTAAATATAATATGTAACCCTAAGACCCTACATATTTTTGGTGGAGAATATTTCGAGCACATTCTAAACTCTGTTTTGTGAGCAACTTTGTCAATTTTATGCGTATATCATTTGTGTTAATTGTTGTCTTATATGCGCGCTTCAGTGAGACAAGTCGCAATCGCGAACTCACGTATCTGTAACTGAAAAGCCCAAAGCTCATTTCAGTTAGTCCTATGGTAACAGCGTCTATTTTGGTCAAACATTTTGGTCACTGTTAATTGTTAAAAAGAAACTGCAGTTCATAATATTAAAACTGTCTCTGTAAAGGGAAAAAAACTTCTTTTGCAGAACATTTTAATATTATCAATTCCACCTGTTAGAACGAAGAAATCTTCTTTCAGCGTGATGCCACCTGTGCGTGATGCCACCTGTTAGAACGAAGAAATCTTCTTTCAACGTGATGCCACCTGTGCGTGATGCCACCTGTTAGAACGAAGAAATCTTCTCCCAGCGTGATGACGATTTGAGCGTATTCCTCTTATTCGTTTTGTAAAAGGCCTTATAAATCGCTAGCGATCTCACCCCCTTAGGTGGAGTTTTGGCATAGCTAACCAGAACGCACACCTTGCACAAATCAACCAGAAAAAAACTGCTGGCCAGTATCTGCTTGATGTGTGAATGGGAGTATTTTATTTTAACCTTGATCACGTTAAAATTTGTTGCAGAGAAAATGCTCTGTTCTACATTTGTGTGTATATGCGGTAAATAAATCCGTCCACACACTCTGTGCTTCAAAATTGGCACAAAGGAAATTTGAAGACAAATTCTCTTCACACTTGTGATTGCAGTTAAATTGCTGCGTTAGGAAGCTGGACCCTCCCCATTGTCGGACGCTCAAGCTTCATAATCACCTAATTTTGGGTAGTGTAATACCTCCGAGTAACACAAGGGGGCAGCCCGCTAGGTGTGCTGCACCTCTCAAATTACCCACGCCTGACTCCACTACGCCATCTTGTGGACGTCTGCAGATGTTTGCCTTATTAAACTCTCTCAAGCGAACTCTCGTTATTTTATTTGTTTACTATTATAATTATTTTCATTTATTTCCTGTTATTGCTATTGTTTGGTATCATTCAATCTTTCGGGTTCAATGACTTCTCACACTTATTTAAATTTGGTTTAAACAAAGTTTGAATTTGAATTTAAATTAAGTTCTCCTTTCAGCCAGTGATGCTACCTAAGGGGAATAAGCCCCTTTTGTGACATCTTCTGCTAAGTCAGTTTCCCTTTCTTTCTCATTGTTTCAATTTGAGTTATTTTTGGTTGTCTGTTCTTTTCTTTCCTTTTTATTGTTATTTGTTTATCAATTGGTTTCTTCCATTTCATACCATGTTTTAGTACTATTTATTGAATAGTCTTTTACCTCACTCACTTTACAGAATTATTTGAATTTGGTTCAAACAAGTTTAAGCTAAGCTGATGTCACGTTTTCCTTGTTAGCCATTTATATATTTACAGGTAGTACCTCCCCTAGTGCTTGTGGTGAATTTCCGGTTGTCTTCTGGCTGGGTTCCGGTGAGTGGAGTCACCTGGCCTGCGTAACTGACATCGGTCGTGTGTGAATCGCAGACACCTGTCTCCGTACCATTGGGGGCGGCACGCAGCAGACTAAGCATTTCGGGCACTCCAGGGAGAAGTCAACGAGTCCAACTGAACCGCTCAAGGGCATCTTGGTTAATTACTCTGATCCTCCGTTTGGACTCCAAAGGGATTTCAGAGGAAACCCAATTTCAACCCTTCAGTCTGGCCATTGACCAAACTTACCTGAGTGCTGCCCAGTCATGCTAAAAGTCACACGCTGTTTGAGTGGGCGCACCGTGGTACCAAGGGACAAGGATCTGGGAACACCGCGGTCGAGTGTCCAGGGACCGCCGGCGAGATTGACCTCACCATCGGTTCTCACCTGAGGCGACCCCGATTCACCCCAGGCATAGTAAGTTAAATAAGCCCATTCACTTATTGCAAGCCCTAGAATATACATATTCCCGGTCACTTAAGTGTTTGGCCACACCTTTCTTTTTTTTGTAAGCCATACCTTTCCCCTAGGCTTTATAGCTCAACAGCGCCCCCTCACTCGTTGGCCCTGTCATAAACCCTAGCATTGGTATTAAGCTTAGAGCCTTCCCATATCTATCTCTTCTCATGTTCTCATTCTGTTTTATTTCGTGCCTTCTTAGTATTCTTGGATATTTCGCCCTTTTCTTTTCTTTTCTACTCTACTATTCTGTTGTTTAGTTTCTTCCAGTTCACCTAAAGACAGAACCTATGAGAGCCATCAAGGAAAGCTGAATAATAGATTGACGATCAGCAGCCAGTGTCAGTAAATGACCCACTAGGCTACCGCACTGTCAAAATTGTTATTTAAATCCGGCACTCACCCACACAAATCGGCCCCACCTGGCCGCTCACGGCCAAGACAACAGGTGCACGGCCTAGATTCCACTAACTGTCTGCACCAGTTAGTCCAAAATTGCACACACAATTAAATAGTCACATATGGCTATAAGCACTACACCCTATACGGACTTGCATTGGCCTCTTTTGTGTTGTCTCTCTCTTGCCCACAGTAAGCGGTGTGTCCCGTTCATCCAGCCCCACCGCCGCTGGGATCACGTCGAGACCTGATCGAGCACCAGGACGACTGCGTTCCTGCCTAAAGCCACGGTGACCTGCAGCCCCTGAGCCAAGAACGGCAGCGTTGAAGCTCCATGCCGAGGAGGCCCGTAGGAACCAGGACCACGCGCAGAGTCGATTAGATCAGCTACTCCTCGAGACCCAGGACCGACGCGGACGGAAGGACGGAACGGACCTACAACTTCGGGAGGAAGTTGAGAGACTCCAAAATGCCCCGGCAGAACTTCGTGTAGAGACAAGCACAGAGAGCAGTTGGAGAAAGAATCCGAAGAGGAACCAAAAGAAAAACTCCAACGAGGTGAAGCTCTCCTAACAAGAGCAAAGATTGAACTGAAAGAAAGAAACAGCAAGGCCAAAGCTTGTGAAACCCACTTGCAAACGCCCATGCCAAGGTCCAAGATTTGGTTCAAAAAAAAAAAAAAAAAAAGACTATTCAAGACAAAGAACTTGAAACTGTTCACAGAGAACTGAAGTTCACATGTACATCGCACAGTGAACAGCAAGGGGAAACACGCACCACACAGTTTCCCCTGACAAGTGGGACAAGAAACCCCCAGCCAAGAGTTCCAGGCTCAAAAAAAAAGGTGAAAGCCCACTGCCCAGGTTGTCACCAGCCAGCAGCCACGAGCCCCCACCAGCAGCAAAGGGGGTGGGAGCCAATCCAGAGAATCATGCTCAGGCACATCATGGCTTCCCAAGAACTCTACAAGCTGGCCAGAAACATCCCAACTTTCACCCCAAACCCTGCAGGGTATGAACTTTCACTTACAACATGAGACCGTAAAGCTGGACTACCAACAGCTACGGGACTGCCGACAAAAAAGACTGTTTCTGAAAAGACTGTGAGAAATCTAATGGTTTACCCTGTCTCTGATCACCGTTCAGAGCTGGCTCCAGGGGGCGCCCTGCAACAACGCAGTGACAGACTTTGTAACCGGCAAGACCGTTCCAAGCCAGCAGAGAGCAGCGCAACTGGCACGGTGCCCGTCTTAAGCACCTGTCCGAGCACTCTGAAAGACTCTGAGACAAGCCACGTCTGTCTAACCACCCAAAGGTGGAGCCGCGTGAGATGCCAGCCGACAGCCCAGAAATGACAGCACCCCTAGCCCAAACAGCCAGCGGCGGAACGGCTCGCCCCAAACGAACCCAAGTCTGAGCACTCACCAGAGCCAGACGGTGCAGCTTCATCTGAGTCAGCAGAGATCCTGAGGATTCTAAAAGAACTTCTCGCAAGGGAGACAAGAAGGACAGGCCAGACAGCTTACGACTGTGACCAAGACCGGCACCCAACGTCCTTCCTGACTGCTCTCCGACGGAACCAAGCACCGCACAAACCACAGTCCAAAGATCCAGAGACTTCATCACCAAGTGACAGCGTCGCTCAACTCCCTTAGCTGACAGCTGCACTTCCTGAACAATCGAACTCTGAAATCCCAAAATGTGAGTTGAATGTGCAGTCATACAGCCAAAATGAGATCCAACTTGAACAGATAGCTCCCATCCAGCTAACGATGGGCCTTATGAGTCTGGTACACCCAGTGTACATCTAACCAATGGACACGTACCCCTTTCTCGTCGGCAAAGATCTGCTAGATCGTTTTGAGCCCCTACTAGACTTCAAACAGCTAAAGATTTGGGCTCAAGTACGAGAACCTCTGCCTCTCCAGCTACCCAGATCACCTGAGCCAGACTGTCAGGTCACAGAGGTCACAAGAAATCTTGCAACCCGCCGCGAGAACACTGTCTCAGCACCAGAGCAAAGTTCAAGCTCGCTACTCTGCACTTTTCAACTCACCATAGACTCTGACTTTCACTGCCCCAAGGTCATGACTGACCTCCAGCTGAATGATGTAACAACTACAGACATCATACTCTCTCTATGGGCAGACAACTCAGCCATCAGTCTAGCACTGTTCAAAGCCCTCATGAAAGACACATCCAACCTTCCATCTGCAAGCAAGTGCACCCACTGCCCGTTGGACTCCTGCCTAACAACCATGGTAACTGTCAAGGGCACCTGCACTTTGAACTTGAAATGGAACGATCAGTGCCTCACACACCACATCCTGGTCCTTCAAGATCCACTGCATAACGTCTACATAGAAGCAGACCCCTTGATTCGCCTCAAGGCTCATGTGGACTTTACCAATGAGGTAGTGTGAGCCCCACTGACATCACAGCCCCCTGTGGTTCCTGCCAAGCCTGAAAACCTCCTGCCAGGCCAGACCATCCCAAGAGTCTGTACTTTAATCAATGAACAGGATACTGCAGCACCAGCTGTCTTTCACCTTCTGCAACCGACAGCGTACTTTCACCCGGTGCCCAATCGGCTATGCCAACTCACCAGCCGAGTTTAACATCTTCCGAAACGAAGCATGCCCAACACCTGTTCGACGCGTGTGATGACATCACAAGAACACACGACATGACTGTCCACCGGGAAAAGGTGACAGGACACTCGAGGCAACCCGGCCTTGACAAAGACTTGAATGACCAAACTGATTCCCTGGCCAAGACTGGCACACTTCACGGCAATCCATGGTCACCTCCCACCCACACAACCACCCGTGATGGCGCTGTGATAACCCGCAGCAAACTGACTATTCCTGCGACGATTCCAACATCACAGCCACTTACGCTGGCTCTACAATTTCCATAAATGACACAGCTGACATGCAAGCCTCTGACACTGCCATAAAAGCTATGAGTAACCACCTCTCAGACCCCTCCAACCACCCTGTCACGATGTCTGACTTCACCGCTACCACAGGCCTCAGACGACCGCATGACGGCAAACACATGCTGCGTGAGAAAACAAACATTCTGGGGTATGCCTCTGAAGCCCTCACAGCGCTAAAGCTTGTGATGCCACAGTGTCAAAAGGGGGGTAACGCTAAATGTATGCCCACAACGCACCATGTGCCGGACACCACGGTACCAGAGCCACAAGACACAGAAGCAAGTGAAATATTGGCCTGGCATGCAGCAAGTCGTGTCAGAGTATGTCAGAGAAGTGTCTGGTTTGCTGACAATTCTAACCGGCAAACCCAAACCCCAGAGCCCCTGCAACGCAGAAGAGTCACAGTCCCGTGGTCATACCTCCAAATAGACTGGGCGGGATCCCTTCCCAGATCAACGAGGGACCACAAGTACTTCCTCACAGTTGTATGCCAGTTCTCCAAGTGAGTAGAATGTCCTTGAGCACCCAACGACACCAAGTTGAATGAACCAATTGAGCTGGGGCCAGCATGCTGAGAAAGTATGTGTCTGCCAACCAGAAAGACTGGGATGTGAAACGTCCATTGGTGCTCATGACCATCAGAGCCACCCCGCATGAATCAACTCATGTGTCTACTTTGGAACTTGTGACTGGGTGTCAGACGACCCTGCTGCATCAAACAAGAGACTCTAGTTTTGTCAGAACTTACACTGCTCACCAGCACATTGACAAACTACACCTGAAGTGGCTCAGACAGCTGTTGAACCATGAGAGCAGCTGGACAGATCAAACACATGCAGAACTGTCACTATGGCAAACGCCAAGTACCAGACAAGCCACTGGGCGGAGCCACGGAGGACAGCACGTCCAACCTGCGTACACCACAGGATGTCCCACAGCCGCCGGCAACAACTACCCGCTCCCCTCCTGTCACCAGCACTAGGTCAGTCTGAAACCCTCTTCAGGCCACACAGACCCCTTACCACTTCCTGAGACCACAAGCAGAAACCTGCGCCACACAGACAGACTTCAGGATGACGGGTGACGCACCCTCATGGCACCTGCTGCATCGACACCTGTTGCACAAGGTCAGAGACCTGAACTTGGCTACTGCCTGCCTTATCTGCAGTGGAGAGACCATCACTCCAGGGGACACAAACAACCAGAGTATGTGGATTCAAGTACCAAAGAGTGCCATCCTCCACCTCGATGATCTGGCATTGCACCTCCGCCCAAGTGAAGAGTACTGGTCAGAGCTGGAAACCCCATCCTTCTTCAAAAATCACAACTTCACTCTAGATCCAGAACTGGAACTGAAGATTGAGAAAGGGGGGGGTCCTAGCCAATTGACATCACCCTCATCGACGCGGCCCTCCAAGTACTGTCCCGGCTGCTCATCCTGACCAACTCCCCTGTTGGCCAGGTGCAGACCACAGCCGACACAGCGCTTTACCTCGCTACAGCTTTAGGCTACACCCTAACATTGGGCCTGGCTTTCATCCTATTCAAGAGAGTCCACGAGATGCGAAAGTCCATGACAAAGAACACGGCCTCTCTCTCCCTAGGATTCAAACGAAACCCACGGAAAAGAGGTACCAAGACAGACACAATGCCAAACCTCATCAGGATGGACCCTCAGCCAAGCCCGAACCAAAGGCTTGGAACGATTAGAAACCACCTGCCACTCGACCACCATGATCCACCTGCCATCTGACCATCATGATCCCACTCGACTACCATCCGATCAAAATGACAACTGTCATCCGACGAGGTCAACCGGACGTCGTCACATGACAAAGGGGGACTGTAGCGTCTGGAGTCGCTCTTGACATGAGATCAAAGTGGTGGGTCGTTCGAGAAACACCAGAGATGCAGATCCTTTTGCACAGCTCTGCCTATGAATTAGTATTAGCATATAAATGAGTGTAGTGGTGCCAGTTGAGGCTGGCCAAATGGCCGCACTATCACCCTTACGACCAGCAGAGACAACGCAGGCCGTGCCGTTATCACCTTGTGAGGAACTTCAAATAGATTCCTATCACACACACAAGTATTCCTCTTCATATTAGCCTTTAATTTAACCATCCCAGAAATATGTGATGACCCTTGTGTTATATGTATGTTGACCACAAAGTATATATTTGTATGTGTGTGTGATGTTAATCCTAAATGCTCAAAATGGCTCTGTAAAAGAGATACACTGTCTTTCTTGCATTTAAACACAGGCATGTTTGATGTCTAAAGGTTTCTCTTTCTTTGTCCCAGTCAGTGGTGCAAAGTAGATGATTATGAGATGTACCTTTTGGTAGGTTTAGCCCTTTTTGAGCGAAACCTTACTCATTTGGCTGCCAGCGAGAACATTCCAGTGAGTGATAAAAGTCCGAACAAAGGGATTTTCCCGCCTCCAATCCACATCTATGATTGGTCATCTCAGAGAAAGTGGGCGTAGTTTAATGGATCTCAAAAGACAGTAACACAAGCATATCGGGGCTCAGTCACCTTGCAAGAACCCCGGACGAGACAAATTTCCTTTTCCTCCCATCTCATCAGCGCGGCTCGCGGGTTTTCGACCTGCGAGCCGGCGCGGTCCAGCCAAGCTGATGTTTCCTTTGAAGATCGACGCGCTCCGCGACGCAGTCAGCGGACGCACTTAGCTGGACGAGATGAATTTTCCCTTCCAAGACGACACCTTTAAAAGTCCCGCGGACCAACGAAGCTCTGGAAGAACCAAACGGAGAGAACGCTTCAGCGCGCAAACTCTCTGAGAAACGCCAACGCACGCATCTTGCTTTACACAACACCAAGAAACCATGCAAGTATCAATTCTACCGAAATTTAGATGCGTTTTAAAGATTGTACCCTGTTTAAGGTGATATTTCTTGCTGGCTCCAATGGTTTTGTCTGGGAAGGTGTCGGATCGGACACGATCTTACCCTCCTTCCTTTCCTTTCCCTTCCCCTCATCCTCCTCTTTACTTTCCACTATTCTGTAAATACATGTATTCTTTATGTAATCATATGTAATCGTAGTATTAATCTTTATTAAAACCATGATATTCACGTTTTGATTGTCATTGTTTGCTCACGGAACACGAGTCCCTTTAATGTCAGATCTAAGCTACGAGCTCTTATAAGCATTGTTGAATGCTTTAATTAATACCATAACTCGGAAAGTTTGTCCTTTGTGGCCAGAGGGACAAACTTCCCGAAAATTGGGTAGGAAGAATAGACCTGGTGAGTGGATAAGGAATCTCCGCTCGTCCTTTAAACGGAACGGAGAGGAATTTTGAATCAACTCCCTTGAGGTTATTCTGTGATTATTTAATATAGATATATCTGTAGTTAATTACAATAAATTATTGTTAACCATATATATATATATATTATATTGCATAAATACAGAGGTGAGGTATTCCCATTTTGGAGATTGGTGATTAGATTATAACCCGTTATGATTAATCATAAATCCCTAAATATTAATACCCACAATTCCCTATTGAGCTAATTTTTTATTTAAATATAATATGTAACCCTAAGACCCTACATACGATTTTCAAGAAAAAAATAACTAAAACCTGGGAAAAATAAATGCAGAACATGTTCACATAGGACACTATTAACATGACTATATGCATGGAACCATTCAGAAAAATTTGGGCACAAATGGTTTAACAAGTTTGACTTATGCCTGATGGTCAACACTCATTAGTTTCTGTTATTGGTAAGTATCAATACTCCTAGATGACCAATACCAGCTTTGCAATTGCCTGAGTGTGATCTGAGCACAGTGTTCATATCATTAGCTAGCGTGTATAATCATTAGCTAACACTGTTCTCTCACCGAGACACCTGCCGTTCTCCACTGTTTCTCCTCAAACAACAACTCAATTTGTCTCCTCTAATCGTTGTTCTGTCTAATCCTGGACTGTCCCTAATTGTGTGTCATAATAATTATTATTAATAAACATTTATAATTTCCTCAGCGTCCGAACTGTCATTGCGATCCATTGTTTTCCTATCGTTGAAATTCACTGCACTCCCTCCCGTTATGTCACTTCCGGTTTTGGCATTTTTAGATGATTTTTAGAAGATTTTCTCACAAAAACGACTCTAAAAGCCTTAGTAGTGTACTTATATGTATATTTTAAAGAAAATCTAGTTCCTACATTATTTTTCTATACATTAACTCACTGGGGTCTCTAACCTGCAATATGCCCTTTAAGTGAAGAGTAGGACTAAATCTTAAAGGTTAACTTCAGTGATTTAGCATTAAGCTTTGTATCAGTAGAAACCCGGTAGTATATTCGAATTATGGTACTTTCCCCCCTCATATCCCCCTGAGATGAGAGAATTATGCATTTTATTTCTGGAACAAATCCTCCGATGACGCAAATATCGTCATTTTGCGTCATCGGAGGATTTTTGGCCAGAGGCTAGAGACTACAGGAGCTAGTTCTGCATGTTGGATGACGACATATAGGCAGGGACCAATCACAGAATCAATTTCCTGATTTAATTTAGGAACATTCTCAGATAAATTCACACTGAATGGTGAAATTCCTAAAATCATTTTCAAGAGAATACATTATGATATACACATTGGAAATAAAAGATGAACATGTTTTCCAGCCACCATTAGGGGTGTCGAAATTAATCGTTTCTTCGATGCATCGCGATGCAGACGAGGATGATTCGGTATCGGTTCAGTAATACCGATTATAATTTACTGATTCTTTTCTGACGTCATTTGTTGCGTACATGCTTTGTCACGGTACACAGCATACAATGGCAGAAGGAGGCGAGAGGCAAGACGCGAGTGAGAGCAATTACAGTTTTTCTCAAATGCTAAAACACATTTCACAAACGTTTCCTCCATGTTCCCCAATGTCTAAACACAACACCCTTTTCTAAAGCTACATAAACACAACTACACCTTCTCACTTCAAAACTCAAACTTTCACACCAAAACAGCAGCTCGAAGCTTTCAAAAATGTAAACACTATACACATCATTACACAGTACAGCAAAACAATTGAAAACACAATGCTCAATTTGTGAGAAGGTTCTTTGTTTCATAACTGCCAATGCATATTTTTAGAAACTTTACAGTAATGGATCTTCTTAGATCTCTGCAGAGGAGTAGGCATTTAGATTTGTGAGTTTCATATGAAGAGTATAAATCTATAGTAAATTCTGCATGTACACTTCTGTAACACAACTCAATGCAAAAACAGAATCTATTGCACACAACAGTACTCTTGAAAACATGATCAGGGTGTGAAGTTTTTTTTATTTACTTTATTCACACCACACACACACACCACAATCACTGTGCGGCATCATGTCGCTGAGCTGCATCGGGCCACATCACCTCATCCACATCGCAGGCTATATTGTCTCTTGCCAGGCACCGCGGGAAAAATGCCCTGGAATGGCGAATCCATCCTTGGAAGGCCTCCACTGGGATATCAACACAGGCCAGCTCCATTGCCCTTAGGAGGTTCTCTCTAGTGTATGGTTGTCTGTCATAAACCTTCCATCTCCACGATGAGAAGAACTCCTCTATAGGGTTCAGGAAAGGGGAGTAGGGTGGCAGACAGACGTTTAAAAAGTGGTTACTGTTGGTGGTGAACCACTCTCTGATTTGGTTTGTTTTGTGGAAGCGTACATTGTCCCAAATGATCACATAAATGTGATGTGCGGGCCCAAGATGGTGTTGTTGGCGGTCCAGGAGGATGTCTTTTAGCTCCTCTAGGAAGGTGAGGAGACGTTGGGTGTTGTAAGACCCAAGGACAGCATGCCGGTGGACAAGCCCCTCCAAACCCATGGCCGCACAAAGGGTAATATTACCCCCCCATTGGCCAGGAACCTCAGTGATGGCTCTTTGGCCAATGATGTTACGGCCTCTTTGCCTTCGTTTCTGAAGGTTGAAGCCAGCCTCATCCAGGAAGAGGTACTCATGAGGTCTGGCCATCGTGTCCAACTGTTATATCCTCTGTGAAAATGTGAAAGTTGCCAGGTGTTCAGAACAACAGTCAATCAGGTAGCACAGTATTGTCCAGAAGTAATGTAGGCCACTGAGCAACACAGTATGTCCACTAACTGTACTGTGAACATGGATGTATACTTACTTGCACATACTCGTAACGTAGGTCTTTGTGTCGCGCACAGTTGCGCTCAAAGGGAACCCTATAGACCTGTTTCATCCGCATCTTTTGGCGCCGGAGAACTCGGTCTATTGTGGCCAAGCTGACATCAATGCTCTCAAAGTTGACATTATCGGCAATGACTTTGTCTCTGATCTCCCGCAGTCTGATGAGGTTGTTCTCACGAACCATATCCACAATGAGGGTTTCTTGTGCCGCTGTAAATATGGCAACCCTCCCACCTCTATGTGGCATTCTCGCATCTCGTCCGTAATGATGGTGCGAGGTTGTCTTGCTCTCCCTCCTGGACCTTCTCCTCTCCCTTGTTGGCCTCCTCCTCTCCCTTGTTGGCCTGCTCTTCTTCTTCCATGGCCAGCTCTTCTCCCTCCTCTGACTCAAATTCATCTTCCCCTGACTCTGCCTTCATCCATTGTGTTTGTTTGGAATCTTCAGCAAACTGTGCACTCTGAACTTGCTTTTATAGATGTGGTCACAGCATTAGCAACAAGTGTTTTCAATTTTGAGTGGTTGTGTGTAATGAATGACGCCAGGTGTGTTCATTGTGTTCAAATATTGCTGGCTGTGGCAAGCATTTTGCATCACATGAGCTTTCATTTGAGAATATGAGCAGAGTTCTTTAGCAACTTGTGTTTTAGCAAGGAAAAATGTGTTAAGATTTATGAGAACAGAGGATTGTTTTTTGTGAATTGTGTCTTTATGTGAAATGTGTTTATGATATTGGAAAATGATGGCTAGATTTAGTAAATGTGTTTAGACAACTGGTCATTTGGTTTAGAGGATTGGTTTTTGTGTTTTAGTATTTGAGAAAAACTGTAAAATGCTCAAACTATTTTAAAAGACGACATCTGGGCACATTTTGGCTTTTATGAACAACTTGGTAAGCACGACCTGGAGAACACACAAGCTGAGTGTGAATCAAAACTATCTGATTTATCAAAACGATTTCATTTACACTTGGGCACATAAATGTATCTCCGCAAAACGGATATAAATCCGATCTTCTATTCCCGCACTATAAGCTGATTTATTGGAGTTCACATCACGGAAAACAACAGATATGAGCTGCATTTTATTGATCATCAGCTAATTTCAAAATCAAAGACCGCAATAGGAGAGAGCACGGCAACAGCACTGGTCAGATCATTCAGTTTCTTTACTTGTAATGAATATGATTGCATGTTGAGCACCTACGACTTTACTTTCGGTAGTTTGTACACTGGCTTGATGAAGAGATACGCAGCTGCTCGTCTGTGGCGATGCGTGCTTCAGTAGTGCTGTCATATCTGGCTATAAGTGAAGTTCACAGCGTAATTTCAGGAGGCGTGAACCCATCTAATCTTTCAAATAACCACCAAAGCATATAAGCAGCTTCCTAACTCCTTCAGGCATCAGTTGCTTTGCATCCCTCCACCTCCCTATCTCCACTTACTTTACATTTAGGCTTCTCGTTTACCATTCTCTTCTTCCTAGCACTATTAGTCCCTGGTGGGTAAATCTAAGCTTGAGTTGAAGCAGCTTCCTCGAGTCCCTCCACCGCGGACAGCAAGCCAAATACGCTTAAACCTTATTAGCTAAAAAGTATATGGGTAAACAAACTCGTGAACATGTCATATAGCCCATAACATGCTCTCACACATTAATTTTTTTTAGCATTGTTGCTAGTAGTAACATTTACATACACTCACCTAAAGGATTATTAGGAACACCATACTAATACTGTGTTTGACCCCCTTTCGCCTTCAGAACTGCCTTAATTCTACGTGGCATTGATTCAACAAGGTGCTGAAAGCATTCTTTAGAAATGTTGGCCCATATTGATAGGATAACATCTTGTAGTTGATGGAGATTTGTGGGATGCACATCCAGGGCATGAAGCTCCTGTTCCACCACATCCCAAAGATGCTCTATTGGGTTGAGATCTGGTGACTGTGGGGGCCATTTCAGTACAGTGAACTCATTGTCATGTTCCAGAAACCAATTTGAAATTATTCAAGCTTTGTGACATGGTGCATTATCCTGCTGGAAGTAGCCATCAGAGGATGGGTACATGGTGGTCATAAAGGGATGGACATGGTCAGAAACAATGCTCAGGTAGGCCGTGGCATTTAAACGATGCCCAATTGGCACTAAGGGTGTGCCTAAAGTGCCAAGAAAACATCCCCCACACCATTACACCACCACCACCAGCCTGCACAGTGGTAACAAGGCATGATGGATCCATGTTCTCATTCTGTTTACGCCAAATTCTGACTCTACCATCTGAATGACTCAACAGAAATCGAGACTCATCAGGCCAGGCAACATTTTTCCAGTCTTCAACTGTCCAATTTTGGTGAGCTCGTGCAAATTGTAACCTCTTTTTCCTATTTGTAGTGGAGATGAGTGGTACCCGGTGGGGTCTTCTGCTGTTGTAGCCCATCCGCCTCAAGGTTGTGCGTGTTGTGGCTTCACAAATGCTTTGCCGCATACCTCGGTTGTAACGAGTGGTTTTACAGTCAAAGTTGCTCTTCTATCAGCTTGAATCAGTCTGCCCATTCTCCTCTGACCTCTAGCATCAACAAGGCATTTTCGCCCACAGGACTGCCGCATACTGGATGTTTTTCTCTTTTCACACCATTCTTTGTAAACCCTAGAAATGGTTGTGCGTGAAAATCCCAGTAACTGAGCAGATTGTGAAATACTCAGACCGGCCCGTCTGGCACCAACAACCATGCCACGCTCAAAATTGCTTAAATCACCTTTCTTTCCCATTCTGACATTCAGTTTGGAGTTCAGGAGATTGTCTTGACCAGGACCACACTCCTAAATGCATTGAAGCAACTGCCATGTGATTGGTTGATTAGATAATTGCATTAATGAGAAATTGAACAGGTGTTCCTAATAATCCTTTAGGTGAGTGTATGTGGTTTCAACAACCAGATTCATTTGTACTTTAGTTTTGACTGTAATGAGCCCAGACCACTTCCTGAAGTGGCTTTTAGCATTTTCTATTTGTTCTAAATGCTCCTGTTGTCTTCTGTGCCCAGACTTGAGTTTTGTTTGATACATTAAAGAAGCGTGTTTTCTTTGAGCAGATAAAATGAAAGGTTCAGGTCATATAACTGACTGACAGAATTGTATGAAGATGCAGTGCATTGTCAATGCATTGTGATATAGAATTGAACCGAATCGATGGCATGATAATCCTAATCGAACCGAACCCTGAAGACCTACCTATATATAGCCTAGATGTTATGATATAATCAGCCACCATGGATTCCAAAAGAAAACCGAACTGGTAGGAGGAAGAAGCGATCGCTACTGCTTCCTGAATTAATCGAATCAAGTTCAGCCCAACATTAACCAGCACTGAAAAAGATGACGCCTGCTCTGTCCAAACAAGACTGTTTGATTAACTGGTCGTCGTCAAATATCTAAAAAACATTCTTCCTCTCCTGAAAGATTCACGCACGTCTCTGTCTCCTCAGTGCCATCAGAAGCCCCTACTGGCAACTCCTAACCACTTGAGAGACCTCTCGAGCTGTCTTAAATAACTGGGAGAGTTCAGAACAATAACAAAGGCGTAGATTGATGGCGCAGTGAATGAGCGTGGAATCATGGAACTTGTTGTTATACAGATGGATCTAATGTTTATTGGGAAATAATGTTTATGGATGAGTGAATGCATTCATGTTTTTAACATGACTGTGGTATAAAGCAGGGTTACTAATAAGAGACAGAAATCAGCACCACACATGAGTCCCGGGGGATATAAAGAAATGAGGACATTTCATTCTACCAAACTAAAGTTACCCGCAAGTGCTGAATTACTACTCATACATTTCCGTTTATTTGACAAATTTAAATTGTGAGGAAACGCAATGCTGATTCACTTGGTCTACACCAGGGATGGGCAACTGGCGGCCCGCCTCCTCACTCAGTGCGGCCCGCGGGTCAATTTTCAAATACCATAGAAATGTTGGTTTCACAGGTTTTACCGCATCTGAACAAATTCCAAACTCCTATGCAAAACACTTAGTCGGACCTGCTTCACTACAGTCAATGATGAAGAGAGAGAACCATGAGAAGTAAAAAAGGAAAACTGGATCAAGAGAATCGTACTTTTCAGATGAGATGGGAAACAGATTACCTGTTTACAGAATTCAAAGGTAGACCTATGTGTTTAGTGTGTTTGGAAACAAGATCAGTATTCAAAGATTTCAACTTAAGTCGACATTACAATACCACACACAGGGACAAATATGGAAAGTACACCGGAGTTGCTAGGGCCACTGTTATAGCTGACCTGAAAGTGAAGCTCAATAAACAACAGAGTATTTTTTACCAGAATAACATCCACACAGGAGTCTGCCCTCAAGGCGTCTTACTCTGTGGCGCTGGAGCTTGCTAAAGCCAAGAAGCCCTTGTCAGATGGCGAAATGGTGAAGAGGTGTGCAATGGAAATGGCCAAATCATTTGGAGATGAGGATATGGCTAAAAACTTTCTGCTTGTCCCGTCGCACAGTGACACGCAGAATTTTTGACATCCACAATCATGTCGATGGCAAACTGAAACAAGTCATGCACGACTGCAAATACTTCTCATTAGCGTTGGATGAGAGCACAGATGTGATGGATGTTAGCCAGCTACTGATTTTCACTAGAACGATTGACAGTTCATTTGTTGTACACGAAGAACTTTTAAAATTGGTGTCGTTGCACAACACTACTAAAGGGACGGATATTTTCAACGCCGTTAACAGTGTTGTGAATGCGTACTATGGTGGCTTTGACAAGCTGTCAGCCGTCGTTACTGATAGCGCACCTGCGATGCAAGGAAAACACAATGGTTTCGCCGGGCTCCTCCAACAGAGTGGGGTGGACTGTCCTATACTGCACTGCATCATCCATCAGGTGAGTTGTTTTATCTTCAGCTCAATTTTTATGATTATGAATATAATTATGCCTTATGAGATTAATATGACAGGATGTGTAGATTTTAGCGCTGAATCTAATCTTATCTTAATTCTACAGGAGGCTCTCTGTGCCAAGACACTTAACTTCAGTCACGTTATGGATCTGGTGACTAAAGTTACAAATCTCATCCGAGAAGGGAATAGGTCTCTCAATCACAGGAGGTTTGTAGCTTTTTTGTATGAAGTGAGCGCGGCGTATGGGGATTTACAAATGCACACCGAGATTAGATGGATGAGCCGAGGAAAGTGCCTGGAGCGTTTTTTTGCGTTGCGCACCAAACTTCCTGTGTTTTTGGAGGACAGTGTTTGAGGCGATACAAGTGCCTACACCCGAAAACTCAGAGACACTTTTTTAAATCACTAATTCTATCTAACCGAAAGTAACATGCACACGACCGCTCTGAACTGAAAACGTGCCAGTGCGCACACACCCTGAATGACAGCTTGTCTGTAAATGCGTGCTCTGTGAGGCCATGGGTGCGTCTCAATCAGTTCCCTAGTTCAGTAGTCAGGGCACTGATCAAGCATTGATCAGTCTATGATTGAGATGCACTCCATGAATGAATAACAGTTCGTCCGTAAAGCCTTGTTTATACTCGACGCGCCCGCACGAGCGCGAGGGTGCGCGCGGCAAAAATAAATGCGGAGCCAGGCGAAAGTAAACAATGCGCGCTCTGTGCGGCCGTGCACATTTTACTTTCGGGTTTGAATTAGCGCCAATTCGGCTGCAGGTTGCTTGAATTGTGGGTTCATTAGCCTATTATTTTTAATGAAAAACACAACAACAAAACAAATGACAAAGTCCCTTAAATAGGCGCTTTTACGTTTCGCTTTGAAACCAAATCTTCCGCGATCATCTCAGTCAGCTCCTCACTCTTAAATCTGATGAATGACTCCTGCCGAGACTCACGGTCGGATCCTGCTTTATTAAGCAGATACGTTCAGTTTTTATTTGTATTGTCTGTTCTCTAACTGAACTAAATTATTTTATTACTATAAAAATATCAAAAAGACGGTGGGCGGTGCCACGGTGGGCAAGTGATGTAACCGGTGTTGAGTCTGAACACCGGTAAAACCGGCAACACCGACTATCGTAGCAAGCCTAATGGCATTCCTTACGGACGTTACCTCACACCTCAATCACCTGAACACACAGTTACAGGGGCGAGGCCAAACTGTATCTGACCTTTACGCACACATGAATGCATTTCGGCGTAAATTAGAGCTTTTCAAAGAAGGATTTTCATCCAAACGTCAACATTTTGCACATTTTCCCGCTTGGGAAGAGATGCGGAGAGATGTCCCTGAATGCGAGAACATTTTTCACAAATACAGAGCCGACATCGAAACACTGCAGCAGCAGTTTAAGTGGCGCTTCTATGATTTCCACGGCATGCAGCCACGAATAGCGTTATTCACTGACCGAGTATGGAAATGCAGGTTGGTTCACTAAACATTACAGAGTCTATAATACAGACATACATATGTTTTGTTCTTCTAAAATGGTAGCTCTAATTTTCCAATATCCCATTACGTTTTTTCACTTAATAGGCTACTTTTCAGTTTTGTGACATCATTCATTGTTTTTTGAGAGCCCAACATGTTTGAATAATGAATAATAATAAAAAATGTTTGCCACAGTAATGTGTTTTTGTTTGTTTATGTTAAAAATTAATTCATGAAAAGAAGCAGAAAAAATAATTGAATATGGACATGCAGGTTGATTCACTAAGCAGAGTCTGTAATACAGACATACATACATTATGTTTTCTTCTAAAATGGTACCTCTAATTTTCCAATATCCCATTGGTGGAAGTGCACAGTCACATTTGGCCCTCTGATAGTGCCGATAAAATATTTGTGGCCCTCACTATCATCAAAGTTGCCCATCCCTGGTCTACACTATCTAAACTGCATTTGAGTGTGTTGAAAGTTAGAATGTTATTCTGTGTGTTAGTTTGTTGGCTGTAGTAGTAAGCTACATCATACTGATGATATTCTAATATTTCATGTTGTAAGTTCATGTCGCATTGAGCTACATAACATTGATTCGCTTTATGTACATTTGCTCACCTAATAAAGCACATGCAGGAACGACAAGTCTGCTTGCCATGGTCCATAATGTTTGAACGAAACTACAACAGCGGCCGGTAGACGTCATGCAGTTGTCCACGTCTGTTGCCATGGTTTCTAAGGCAGTACAAGGAAACCACATATATGACGCCAGTGACAGGAGACTCCCTCACACGTTCCGGTTCCTTGGTTTAAATCGCAATTTTCCCACGATTTACAAATAGTTGGAAACATTTGGGATATTGTAAGTACTCAACTGAACAAAATATAAAGCACTGGCCTAGTAGTTGTGGGATATTTTACTGCAAAAATCTTGCATATTGCACCATTAATGAATGAGTACTGCAACTTAAAACGCCACTCGTCACTATGACGGTAATGCTCCAAAAACCCACATTAATAAAAACTCTTCTAAATTAGCATAACAAAACATCAATCAGTACTAAATCTCCCTTACCATTAATCTTGCACAAAAAACATTATATAACACTTAATTTTAGCATTTACTCGCCCTTTCGAGTGTCATGGCCAAAGCATGCAGGGAAATTGAAATCCCAGTTTCAGTTACACTTAAGTTTATCTAAATTAAAGGAAATGAAACAACTCAAAGGATATGAAACAACTCAAACAATGAAGCAGTTCAGATTACCTGAAATATGTCAGAAGAAATATTTGAAATATTTTTCAAAAGAAAAAGAAAATAATCATAACAATTAGTTTGATTGAACTCATTTCTTTAAATTAAGTTTGTCCTACTCCAAACCAATTAAGTATTTTGAGCGTTAGTTTACAGTGAACTACAGAAATTAGGGTTTCTTTGGAGAACTATGGAAAGAGGTTGAAGAGATTGTAGAGCACTGCAAGATAAGTGTACAAACAGTGTGTAAAAGACAACCTAAAACAAGCTTAAGGTTTTGTGTCTCATTGATGATAAGCACTGTAGCACAGAAAAATAGTGACCAAAGTGATGAAGAGCTTCCAAAGAGCTGTATTTTATCAGGTACTTGACAGACTCACAGCTGGACTGCAGAGGCGTTTTTCAAAGAAGAATTTTGAGATAAGAAGCCGCTTGGTTTGATGAACCTCGTGTTTGAGGTGCTCTAAATCTGACTCAAATATCTGAGCAAAGGCAAATATCTGTTGTGCTCTTTGGTCAAGGAGGTCACGCTCCCTCAACATGGATGTGTTTGGGAAAAATATTGCCGGCTCTCACCAGAATTATGTTACGTAATCTAAAGAGTTAAGTAATCTACTTAGGATACGTTGTAACATTGATTATCGCTAAAATAGTTTTTACTTTTTATATCCATGTTTGCTTGATGCCTGCTATATCTAATTGCAGTGTTTTTTTGCATTATTTTTTGCATGATTTTTGGTTATTTTACAGCGTCATTGTTACACGTTACATGTAGTTACTATGGTAATAACAGTAAACTATGCATAATTACATGCTACTAACCCTCAACCAAACCCCAATCCTACCCTACCCCTATAGTAAGTACATGTAGTTAATTAATATTACTCAGTACTTAAAGGAACACCCCAACTTTTTTGGACTTTAGCTTATTCACCGTATCCACCAGAGTTAGATAAGTCCATACATTCTCATCTCTGTGCGTGCCATAATTCTGTCTGACGCACCCACCCACCGCTAGCCTAGCTTAGCACAAAGACTGGAGGTAAACGGCTCCAGCTAGCCTACTGCTCAATAAGTGACAAAATAACGCCAACATTTTCCTATTTACATGTTGTGATGTGTATAGTTACATCGTGTACTAAGACAGACGGAAAAGGAAAAGTTGTGATTTTCTAGACCGATATGGCTAGGGACTACTCTCCCTACTCTCATTCCTGCGTAGTAATCAGGGAACTCTGCTGCCGTACCATGAGTGCAGTGGCGCAATGATATTACACAGCGCCTGAAAATAGTCCCAGCATGCTCTATGTGTAAGCAGGTTGTCACGTTGGTTATATTGCCGGAAGTTAGCCTATTTTCAGGCGCTGTAATATCATTGCGCCTGTTGCACCCATGGTACGGCAGCAAAGTTCCTTGATTATTACGCAGGAATGAGAGTATAGTTCCTAGTCATATCGGTCTAGAAAATCACAACATTTCATTTTCCGACGGTCTTAGTACATGATGACTGAATCAGCCGTTTGAATGAAACGTTTGAATGAATGACTCAATGACTCACTCATTAAGACTCTCCTTCTGTCCCCTACTGGTGGTTTAGTTTCATCCTTCCAACATTTCTCATTTGTATATTCAAAAATATTTAAAACAATCTCATAACATTTTATGAGATTGGCAACTGCCCTGTAGTGTCTTATTCTAGTTTAATTTATAGATCAAATTTAAGAATATAAAATGAAAGCTGAAGCATAGCCTTAATAAGATTATGGAAAAATGCCCTTCATAAAAGGTAAAAATATCACAAATATGCAGATTTAAATATGTCAAAGCTGATTGAACAATGGTGAGAATATTGCTTCAGAATAAATTATATTTACAACACACACACACACACACACACACACACACACACACACACACACACACACACACACACACACACACACACACACACACACACACACACACAAATCTAATTTTTTCTGGACAAACAAATGTTTAACTTGGACAAGTGAATGTTAAGTGACTTAAGCACGGCTTAAAGTCGAGCCCTGACAGTAAGTCATCTCATATTTGCTGGGGAATATGTGTCCAGGCAGCTGGTAGGTGAGCTAACAGTTTGACCAGAGTATGTGAATTTCAGCAGCTATTCTGACACTTGTTTAGTTCAGTATGGAAAAAAACTAAATATTCAAAATTATTATGAAATATGAATTTGCCATTTCCCAATCTCTGACATCTGAAATAGACAAATGCAATAATAGGCCCTATCCTACTATGCATTGTCTGGATAAAATATAATGAAATCGCCTAGGCCAAAGGTTTTCACATTTCTCTTTCTTTCTCTTTCTTTCTCTTTCTTTCTCTCTCTCTCTCTCTCTCTCTCTCTCTCTCTCTCTCTCTCTCTCTCTCACACACACACACACACACACACACACACACACACACACACACACACACACACACACACACACTAAGAAATACGGAATTAAATATGTTTTTATTTGTACGAATTGTCATTTTTCAGATCAGAACCGCCGTCGCCAAAATCTCACTCTGAACTCAGTTCAAAACTTGAGAGCCCTGCAGACACACTGTGTCCTCATTGGCTTTTTTATATTTTAGATGTTCAACATTTATAGACACAAACAGAGCGACCCAATTCTTTCCACATATGTGTGAGTGTGTGTAATTACTATCACTATCAATATCAGAAAAAAAACTGCTTATAAATCATACTAAATTTAAAAATGCATTGTGTGATGTTTAGGGCATAGAAAATACAGTTTGTAGCTACAGTATAAATATCATTATGGTTATCAAGATCATTATAAAAATACCTGCAAAAATACACATTTTTAATAAATGTAGTGTTAGTTTTTATTTTTTTTACCATCTAAAACATTGTCCCTTATCTCAAGAATCCGTGACGCACAAGAACCAGCCATTCAAGCTATCAAAATGAACTTAAACACACAGTCGAGCAGCTCCTCTCACAGAAGCACAACAATGTTCACATGACAGTTAGGCGTAATCTGTCTGACAAAAGCGCCATTAAAAGCAAACTCAGCCTCGCGGTGTGTTTGCTCGCGCGTTTCCGCTGTCTCCCATTCTCACGCATATTCAGAATGGAACGAAAAGTCAACAATGTGTGTCTTTTCTATCAATGCGTGTTATTCTTTAACGCTTGAAGTAGAAATGTTACCTTCCCAGCGCGGAATCCTCTGGAATAAAAACAACCTTGCAGTTTTCACATTTTGCCATGAAGATGATAAATGCATCCTTTATTCATGGCCCTTTCGGATGTCCGTTTCTCCATAGCGGTTTAGAGTAATCCAACATATTTACAATCTGACTATTATTGCAATCCTGGTATAGCTTATTCCCGCTGCTCTGAACGCAGCATCAGCTACTGTGTGCCTCCACTGAGCAGTAAATCTGATGGTGATGATGGGCAGAAATACAGGGTGCTTCCTATAGGAGGCTCTCGAATTCAAAATGCGCGTTCCGATTTACACCCTACGCAGTGTACACTGCCCCCTATGCCCTGTGCACTGGATAGTAATCGACCTAAACTGTTAGAGTTTGTTAGGCTATATTGTGAAGCTGATGTGCTATAAAGCGCTTTATAACAATAACGTTGACTTGCTGACTTGGCTTGTATGCGTAATCAGTGTGTATTTACACTTCAAACAGAAATTCATGGGGGTAAAGTAATTTCTTTCTCAAAATATTTTTTGATTTCTAAGGGAACAATTTATGTTTTCACACATGATCATCATTAAATTAGTGTATGGCAGTGCTTTCTAAATGAAACACAAGAGCTGTTCGTTTTTAATCATGTAGAGATTTCTGTTTTTAACATTTTACAAAAGCAAACTGAGTGTGAATCAGATTATGTGCTTGTAGTTTTGCAGACATGATCTGGAGATTAGCTATATGAGTGAATGTTATCACTGAGTGGACATCAAGATCTACTTTTAGTGTCAAAGTTTTTTTAAAAACTAAAAAAAAAAAAAAAAAAAACTGTAAATGCCACAAGCATTTACTGATTACCTACACCCGATGATCATGTTTTGAGCAACAAATACATTTTTAAAGTCAAGTCACCTTTATTTCTGTAGCACTTATACATATTCACAATCATTCACAATAGTAACAATTTCAAATAGCTCTAACAATCCAGTCATTATTCAGCTCAAGTCAGTTCAGTGATGATTGAGATCAGTTAAATAACTGTACAGTTCATCAATTGTGCATACATACTGTATATGGGTCAGTGACAAATAAGATAAAATTTTATAAGATAAAAAAAAAAAATAATTTTAGGCAAAACAGTTTTAAAATGCATTTTTTCTGTCCAAAAAATGTATGGTGTTGATTCATATAGGTTTTTACAGCTTTTAAGACAACATTAATTCATTAGTACAGTTATTTACAATCGCTATGACAAAACAAATGTCCTAAACTCTTATCACACCAACATACATCACACAAGAGGCAAAACGTTTAATTTCATGCTCAAAATCACACATTGTAAACTAAACTCCAAAACTAATTTTCAAAATACAATAATACGCTAACACAATACACTATGTCTACCAAAACCCTAACACATGTTCTCTTCCAACAGGAGCATTTAGTCAATCATAGCACAATGTCGGATGGAATTACAGAAACTGCATTATTTTATGTGTCAGGTCTGCCTTCACTAGACAGTATATTTTATTGATCATAGATTGTGTCTTTTGAAGACTCTCCACATTTGTGTTTTGTTGGGTTTAGTAAATGCATGCATTTGTTTCTTTTGCTGCAGAAATTCAATACAAAAAATTAATGACCCATCTCAGAGTAGCTTTATAGAATGCCGTTCAGTTTCATTTCATTATCAGCAATCACCATGTTGACAATAACAAGTTCCTGTTCTTCATTTAGGAGCTTTCCTCTGCCCCTGAGGGAGGTAGATGTTGAATCCTTAGATCAACGAAATACATTTAGAGACCAGAGGCATACAGGCACTGTAAAACATGGTAAAAGTATTTACACTTTGCAGTAGAAGAAGCCCTTATACAATATCATACCTGTTGGTTTCTTGAAAAATCTGGATAATAGATGCCACTGTGTCCCGGCTGAGATTTGGCTATACTCGTTCACCAGCCCCTCTGTACGATAGCCTGTGGTTTATGACATGGTCTATGATAGTAGGTCTTATTTCATCAGTTACCCTAATTCTGGCCCTTCTTTGAATGTCACCATGCATTCTAACTCCTCAATCTCTGCACTGCCCTTGTCCAGGCAATCCTCTCCCTTGCCCTTGTCCCACTCCTCTCCCTTGTCCTGGTACTCATCTTCCTCTCCCTCATGCAGGCCTTTTTCTGACTTTCTTTGTGTTGCTCTATATTGTTCCTTTTTCACACAAGAGCAGCCCAAATAGGCCCTATTTTACCATATGGTCATGTGATTGAAAGAACATTGACACCTCGACAATTCCTAGATTGGAATCAGCTGTGATTTATATATTTGCACAAATTCAATCAGCTGTTTCTCAGTACCAATGGAATAAAATACAGGGGATATATTTGTGTTTCAATTCTCAATATGAACAGCTGTTTACCTTGACTAAAGGTTAGTGTTTAGAACATGGTGTTATCTGTTCTGACATACAGTGTTAAAGCATTGGCAGTCAAAATCCATTGTTTTGGTCTTGGTTGAGCTTGTGTGTAAAAGAAGTTCAAGCATTTTAAATTTGTGTAAACTGTATGCATTTTGTGTAAAAGCAACAATAGATGTGTTAATTGTATTGCCAACACAGACAGATGTTGTGCTAACTGCGTTAAGAGTTTAGGAAATTTGTTAAAAGTATTGAAAAAATTGTCATAGCGATTGTAAAAACCTGTAACAGAAAAAACAATCAGAAACTTCCTCCATCCTGCCCAGTAGAAAGACAGGAAGACTCAGGGAGCGCCACCATGCATTCTAGTTCCTCAATCTTTCCTGTAGCTCAAACAGTAGAGCGTGGTGCTCGCAACGCCAAGGTCATGGGTTCAATCCCCAGGGAAAGCAAGAGCTGACAAAAAGGTAAAATATGTACCTTGAATGCAATGTAAGTTGCTTTGGATGAAAGCGTCTGCCAAATGCATAAATGTAAATGTCAATCTCTACCTTGTCCTTGTCCAGGCAATCCTCTCACTTGCTCCTTTTTCACACAAGATCGTAGGGCTGCTCGATTATGGAAAAAATCATAATCACGATTATTTTGGTCAATATTGAAATCACGATTATGTAACACGATTATTTCACATGACTTTGGGAATGTGTTGTATTTATTAAAAATACACCTTTCAACAATTCAATTGAAATTGTAACATTTGTTGTACTTTTTGAACTATTAAAATAAATAATATAACATATTCAAATCAAAGTATAAAAGTATTCACGTAAAAATGATAATCACAAATAAATAAGATCAACAATATGGTTCGGATAGATATGCTTTTCAGGTACGTCTAACATTAGTTTTCAGGTACAGAAATGTCTCAAATGTAAAATAACATTGCATATTTGAGTGCATAAATTAAAGATGAATCCTATTAAACTTACAAAAGCTATTCAATCCGGATCGGATATGCGTCGTCTTTATCGACTGTATAAAGTTCACTTAAGGCATATACAGACTATGTCTGCTAGGATACTCATCAAGATGGACATGTTGACATACGTTTTGTGTGAGTTTGTCCGTTCAAGAGCAAGACTTGAAAGAGAACTCAATATTTGCGCGCTGAGAGACGTGTGCGCGCTCTCGGATGAGCGCACAGAGATACATTTCCTCACAGCGCGCGCGGCTTCTCATTCTCGTCTTCTGGCACTAAACCCGGGTGATGACGGTGAAAACGACTGGTCATATTCAAACATACGGCAGCACTCGCATGCATTGAACAAAGTTTACAAAGAGAGAATTATTTGAAAAATATGAGGGGAAAAAAGGACGTTTACACGGCACCCCTGCTCTCGTCAGTTTTTGTTTCTTTATTAGATTGTCATAGGTCACTCTGTTTAATTTTCAAGTGGTTAAACAAATTCGTGGTGTTCCCTTGCGTTGCAGCCACTACCATGCAAATCTTGCACGTAACATGTTTCTGCTCGTCATCTGATTCCTCGAAGCCAAACTGTTCCCAGACAACGGAGTTGGTTTTGCCTTTTTTGCTCACCAAACGCTGCTGTAACTGCCCTCCTTCTGCCATCTTTACTCGCGCAGAGTTTTTAAATTCCAGCGGATGATATGCACACGAGACTCCCGAACTGAGAGAGTTTGTGGCTTCGGGAGGGGCGGATGAGCGCATGCGCGTTTCATTCAGAACGCAAGGCAAAATAATCGTTTTTTCTCGATTGTACTATTTTGGTGATCGTTGGGAGGCAAAATCGAAATCGAAATTGAAATTCGATTAATTGCACAGCCCTACAAGATCGGCCCAAATATGTCCTCTTTTACTGTATACCATATGGCAGGGATTTTCAAATTGGGGTCCGGGGACCCCAAGGGGTCCTCCAGAAGGTTGTAAGGGTTCCCCAGAAAATTCGGGTGAATAAAAAGACAAACCAAATCTACCAAACATTGTTTAATATCTAAATGTTTCTCTCCTTTCTTGCCGTATACATACTTTCCAGAACTGTTTATGTTTGCTTTGTATCTTGAGTTTTTCTCACAATAGTTCCCTTTATCTTGCTCACTGGGGTTGTAAGGCATAATTCTTAACGCAGTACATAAGCTGCTTGCATACATTTATTGTGAAAGTTGCTTATACAAATAATTTTTAATTGAAAATGTTCTTCTTCAGGTTTATACATCCAACATTACAGTTTTTTACAGACGCTAGGACACATTTCTCAATACTTAGGTCACTTTTGCAAAACGTCTCGGTTACGTATGTAATCCTAGTTCCCTGAGAACAGGGAACGAGACACTGCATCACCTGACGCTATGGGGAACGCTTCCAGCGTGACAGGTGCCTGAAATCACTATGTTTGGCAGGCAAGCCCTTGAGGCATGGCAACGCGACGCAGTATGTTCTCAGGGAACTAGGGTTACATACGTAACCGAGACGTTCCCTTTCGAAAGGGAACTCGCGCTGCGTCGGCTGACGCTACGGGGAACGATATACCCACGCCGCCATGCCGAAGGGAGTGCATGCCCACTGGCAGTGACCACGCTGTCACTGTCAGGACAAGCAAATTCAACTGAAATGCCTGAACCACTCCCCCTCTGGTCACATTAGGCTGTCAGTGACAGCGCTCCCTACGGTCAAAGCCCAAGCTATAAACCTGAGATGAAGTCCTACCCTGGCCGCTCGAAGGCCTGGAATCAGCCCATTCAACAGAAGGGGTTCCTTTAAGGGAACGTGGCTAGGGGACCCGAGGGAACCTGCGACAGTCACTATTCGGGAAGAATTCCACCGAATGCCACCAGGGAGGCCTGGCCTAGTGACCTCTACGTGGGACACATAGGTCCGGTCAACCCTGTCTGTTAAGTACAGAGCCTCTGGTACTCGCCTCCGTAGAGACATCCCGCTAGGGTACAGCAAAATGGCAGTGTCCTCCACCAGCCGGACCTCAGAGACGGGTTATCCTGGAGAGCAACGCTCAGCGAAGTGCTTTCTTACCCTTGCTTGTGAGGGGAGTTTAGCCGCTCGATCCTAGGATCTACCAAGCACTTATTTTAAAACGTGCTTAGGAGGCCGAACAGGCCTACAGGCTGATCCTAGCTGGGAGGCCTCGAGGGGCCTACAACCAACGGATCAGTGCCAAGCGGCTGTAAGCTCACAGAAGACTCTCACTTGAGAGGAGCTCCTAAGTCTGCCTGGTAGGTAACCATGCTGTAAGCGACCTATGAAAGTCCTTTGTCCTGTAGGGACCACATAGCAGCAGTGAGGCCTACTACCTGCTAGCAATCCACGCTCACCGTCACAGAGAGTGGGAACTGGGAGCTCGCCCTCAGGGAGGCCCGGCGAGGCCTGAAACCTGCTAGTCTTTGGCCGTTCCTCCAGGGAGGCTTAATTAGGCCTGCCACCTGGCGATAGGTGCGCTTAGCAATAGCTCTATACCGAGACTGGACCCGTCCAGTGACTGTGATCAGGAACATGCCCTCAGGGGAGGCCAGGTGAGGCCTACTCCCTACTAGCAACTCGTGTTAGCCATCCAGTGACTGGAGCCCGGGAGCGCCCCCTCAGAGGAGGTCAAGTGAGCCTGCTTATCCCACAGCAGGCCCTTAGGGAGGCCTAGTAGCGCCTACCACCTACTAACAGCTCATGCCAGCTGTCGAGGGACTAAAGCCCAGGAATACCCCCTCGGGGGAGACCGGGCAAGGCCTGCTACTCACAGCAGGCTCTCAGGGAGGCCTGGCGGAGCCTACTACCTGAGCCAGGTGACCCAAAAACGGGAGCCCACTCCTCAGGGAGGCCTGGCAGGGCCTACTTCAAAATAGGAGGTCTGCAGATTCTATGAACCCTGCCGCGGTTAGAGGAAGGCTGGCTGCTGCACCCAGGCTGACGGTAGCTGTCTGCTGATGACAAAGAACTGGACATCCAGTTATCACCTAGGGACTCATCCCCAAGGAGGCCAAAGAGGGCCTACTAGTTGACAAGGTTTCTGCTGAAGTCGACATCGACGGAGAAAATCCTCCCAGGCCCACACGGGCCGCGACGTCGAGACTCTCTTGCAAGGAGGCCTGATGATGCCTACCACCTGTCCTGGAGTCTGCTGCCCAGACTGCCCAAGCTGGCTACTCACAACCAGCTGGCCTTCATACGCCCGCACCTGGGGCTGGCTCCATCCCAGAGGCTAGAGGGCCCCCGTGACGGCACAGTGTCACGGGCAGTTGCCTACAGACATGAACCTTAACACATTGCCGATAGCAGTGCACCCAGCGAACAAATGCTTAAAAATCCTCTAAAGCGAGGGGAGTACAACTTACGTCACCTGCTTCGGGCGGCCGCCTTACTTTTTCATGGGCGTCAGCCATTGGCAATGCTCGGGCCTCAGGGGAGCATCCGACCAAAACCGCCATGCAGAAGGTTGCGATGTTCAGCTCAACCCGAGCCCTAAGAAGGTGGAGCAGAAGACATAGAGCAAGGGTGAAAATATCATACAAAAATGCAACCCACCGGCCGTGCCATCCTCCAGGATGAGGCCATGGGCCGCCAGAAGGTGGCGGCCACACAAGCTCTGAAAGGCGATTTACAGCAAAATGAGAAAAAAAAAGTCTAATCGCACACAAGCGAAAGACACTTAACCCCGCCCCACAACAACTGGCAAAGTCGCTATCCCTGCTGCAACACCTAGACTGCATTACTAAATAACCCCAGAACGCAGAGAAGGGGGCGGGCCTTGGCCGGACGACTCTGTAATAAGAGGAGGCTGAATCAAGGATGCAGAAAACAAAGCACTGTTCTTATACTTAAAAGACAGGCCCGGGGCGACAATACCTGCCTTTAAAGGAAAACGCCCCCCATCCTTAGGGAAGCCTAGGCCAAGTGGTGCGGCGCTAAGCCTGCACTAGATCTACTCAGGGCTTGGGAAAGAAATATTATCACCCTTTACGTTAAAACAACGAGGCCCCGAAAAACCCATTCAAAAGCCCAAGAGGGCTGGGCGCAGATCTCACTACAACTCATGCATTAGTGCTTTACCCGATCGTGGCTACTTTACACTTTAAGCTATGAAACAAAACTCACCTCAGCATGCCACAAGCCCGCGAGCAAGAGCGGCAAATACAACTACTCACACTGATGAGAGAGATAACACAGAGGCGGTAAATCTCTACTAGCTAAAGTATAGCATTTATGCACAAACATGTAATGTTGCAAAGAAGATCGTTCTTAGCTATTCACGCAGAGCTGCAGGCCCTGCGGTGTCCGACGATGTTCCATAATCCCCAAACCCTCTCAGGAGAGCGAAAGAGGGTTCTGGAAAACATAATAAAATAATGTTTCACCCTACTCGAGGGGGACTCACTGCTCTCTTCTCTGGTGCTTCAAACCTTGAAAAAACAGCCATCAAGCTAGTGTTCGACCACCATCCTGAGGGGGGTGCTCTCACCAAACAAGCCAGGCGGGCCGTCAGAATCTTACATTTCTGCTCATCATAGGCCCACCGGCCTGATGTAAAGTGCCCGGGGAAAGAGGCAAGAGGAAGGGAAAGACAGTGCTCATCTGCGTGCCCTAGGGGGCGGAGTCCTATCGCGCTGCCTCCATTGGTTCCGGTTCCCAGCACCGGCTTCCTTCCTCTTCTTGTTGCGGGTGTCCCGCCTCCTCTGCGCACCAGTCCTCCGCGGAGGGGGCGCTCGAGAGGCGACGCTGGTTCGCTGGTCCCGCCTCCAGTCTTCAGACCGTGACGGGCCAGGGACCGCCTACTGCCTGGGCGCGGTCCCGGACCTCAGCGGAATGCATGTTCTGAATGCCGCAGAGCGCGCCTTCGCCTCTCTGAACTTTCCCTCCACCGCCTCGACGGAGGTGCCGAAAAGTTCAGATCTCGTCCACGGGCGGCACTAACACATACCCAGCCTCGGGCAGTCCCTCGACATCAGCGAAATTAGCTCGCTGATGTCGATAGATTCGGGCTGAGAATGGTTTCTTCCATCCCCTCGAGATCTGCTGATGGAGATCTGGAAGGAATGGAAGACTCCCAGGAGTTGGGAGGTCATGGGCGGAGAGAAACCGATCGTCCAATCTGTTTGGACGCCCAGCCTCTCTCCTCACGCGCTGCCAAGGCAGCTGCAGTCTACCCGCAGTGCGTTCCATCACCTCCAACAACTCCCCATACATGGGACAGGATGGTTGAGAGGCTTCAACCTCAGCGGACTCATCAGCCTCCTCCTCCATCTTCTGCTCGAGTGGAAGAGCAGCAGACGAGGAGGAGGAACCTAAATCCCGCTCCTCCTCCAATGTCCGCCTCTCGCGATCTGGGTCGTCATCTGCGAGAACCACACCTGTCTGCAGACGACGAGCCAGATCCATCTGGGAACCCCATGATTGTAGACGCCGCTCAGCCTCAGCTCGAGCGGGGCCGTCCCTAGATGCTGAAACCTCTTCACTCGAGAAGAGGGCCAGACGAGAGCGGAGCGTTCTCAGGGGGAAAACGCTCGCAGTTTTCGTTCTCTGTAGCGTCAGCTGACGCAGCGCGAGTTCCCTTTCGAAAGGGAACTCTTCACACAGTGAGCACAACAGAAGTCTATGTGGGCTAAACTGAGGATCAATTATCATTGCTTTGGCACAAAATGCATTCAATGACTACATCTCTCAAATTTCATGAATTATTTTCTCACTCAGACACAACAACTGCCAAAACTCTTTGTACGTACAGGCCATAATTTAAACTTATGTTCAAAACAATAACATAATACAAAACTGAATAAGACAGAAATTTGCTACATTCCTACAGTAATATTTGAATGAAATATATTTTAAATCTTAAAATTAGATGCTATAAAAACAATTGGACAATTGGACCAGCCACAGCTGATTCTCATTGTAGATGAACATCTACACAGGTGTTACTCTTTCAATTTAATTACAAAAGGAGACAACTGCTGAATAGTTTTGTATTGTGATGTAAACATGGACCCAGCCAGAAATAGAAATATCAGCAGAAGATTGCCAGGGATGGATCAGGCATGCTAGAAGATTCTTTCCTAGGTGTATTGCCCTAGATGACATAAGATGTGATGTGGATGAGAACCAGTGGCCAAATGGAGAAGACAGAGTAGATTAGCATTACTATCGTATCTGTGTCAGTGGATGGTGTAAATACAAATTCTTGTATTTTGGAATTACTCTGATTCATTCCAGTAACATATATTGCAGTAAATTATAAACAGAGATGTGTCCTTGTTTTACACAAGAAAACATTGTATAATGCTACATGTTGTTAGTGTTTTTTAGGTAATTGTTTTGTGGGTGACAAAGTGTGTTTGTCGGCTGTCAACCTTTGCTGGTGTTCTGGAAGAATGGGTTGATTTGAGACCCGAATAAGGTGTTCCCTTTCGTTCAGTCACTTCGGGTGTGCCAGCCTTGCCCGAGTCAGACCCAGAGTTGACAGCCATGCTGTCTCGGGCAGCCGCGACGCTTGGGTTGGAGTGGAACCCTCCGCCCCGATCTGAGCGCTCGCGGTCAGACGATTGTTTTTTGGGGGCGGCGCGTTCGGACACCCGTCCGGCCACCCCTCCAATACCTTTCTTTCCCGAGGTGCATGAGGAGGTTGCGCGGTCCTGGAAGAACCCGTTGTCTTCCCGTGACCGTTTGGCGATCTCCTCCGCCTTCTCCGCCCTTGATGTAGCCGCGGCTAAAGGGTACACTGGAGTCCCCCCAGTCGAACAATCTGTTGCGATGCACCTGTGCTTCGACCTGGTGCGGTGACCCAAAGCACCCCTCCAAGGCCTGTAGGTTTTCGTCGTCCCTGGTGGCGAAGACCTATAGAGCTGCAGAGCAGGCCGCCGCTTCGCTGCATGTCATGGCAACCCTCCAGGCTAACCAAGCCCAGTTGCTGTGCGACATGCGCGAGGGCCGTGTTGACCCAGGACTCAGCAATGAGTTGCGTGCCGCCACTGACCTCGCTCTCCGGGCAACGAAGGTGACCGTGCGCTCCCTGGGTCAGGTGATGTCCACTGCCGTGGTCCAGGAGAGACACCTATGGCTCAACCTGGCTGATATGCGTGATGGCGAGCAAACCCGTTTCCTCGACGCACCCATATCCCAGGATGGGCTATTCGGCGGAGCGGTTGAGAGCTTCGCCCAACAGTTCTCAGCCGCTCAGAAGCAGACTGAGGCTATAAAACATAGTTTTATACCACCTACGGTGGTGGCGACCATCACTTCCGCTAAGGCAGAGTCCACTCGGCATGCCTATGCGTTGAAGTGGAACCTCTTCGCCACCTGGTGTTCTTCCCGCCAAGAAGACCCCTCGAAATGCTCGATCGGGTCCGTGCTCTCGTTCCTCCAAGAAGGGTTGGAGCGAAGGCTGTCTCCCTCCACCCTTAAAAGTTTACGTGGCCGCAATATCTGCCCACCACGACCTCTTGGGGGACAAAAAGGTAAGTCAGCACGACCTGGTCATTCAGTTCCTGAGGGGAGCGAGGAGACTAAATCCGCCTCGTTCTCCCCTCGTACCCTCTTGGGACCTCTCAGTAGTCTTAGATGCTCTGCACTCCACGGACTGGATACGTGCGATATTCTCCTCAGGTGAGCTTCCCCGAAAGCCCTGAGTTCCTCCAGCACTGTCTTACGCTGACACCAGTTCAGTCTGCCCTCTCTCTCGAGCCCAGACCCTCGTGTTCAGCCAGGTGCCCCGTGTGCATGGTTCCCCTCCGGCGACCCCCACATGAGTATTTCCACCGTAAGCCTCCTCTGTGAGCAGGTGTCTTTCCCTTGGCAAGTCCCTGCCACCCCTGGGGTTAAAAATCCACCTTCGGCTGGTACCCCAGAGTTTTCCCATATGCAGCCCTTAGCGGGTCATATGTGTACTCTCTAAGTCCTCCCTACGGGTAGGCATCTTGGCATTTCCTCACTGGAATATGCATCCCAGGGTACCTTGGTATTCCTGTGTTAAGTGTGAGTCCTTCGACCGTACTAGTCTTACGACGGGGCACTCGCATTTACGCAGGACAGTGGAAGACAGCTGAGTGGCGTGATTATATTGGGACCCCCATTCGTTAGTCACTAACGTTACATCGTAGTGACTGAACGAAAAGGGAACGTCTCGGTTACGGATGTAACCCTCGTTCCCTGAGGAGGGAACGGAGACGTAACGTCCCTTTGCCACGTCCGCTGTGTTGCTTGCTGGAACGGGAGTTCAGTCTTGGCTCCTCAGCCGGTAGCGTAATGCGATATTGCCACGTACTTCCTATTTATACTCACGTGGTGGGGCGGAGTTACGTATGTAAATTCCGCATGCCCATGGCATTGGCACTGCCATTGGGCGTTTTCTAAGATCTCGAAGATGATAGGCTTCTAAGCGAAACCCCCTTTCGTTAGTCACTAACGTTACGTCTCCGTTCCCTCCTCAGGGAACGAGGGTTACATCTGTAACCGAGACGTTTTGGTAGTTGTAGTGCATTTTGAATGTGAAATGAACCGCTTTGCCAAGCTGAAAGTTGGTGGGGAGAACTGTGTGAAGAGTTTTGCAAAAGTGACCTAAGTATTGAGAAATGTGTCCTAGCGTCTGTAAAAAATACCCAATTTTCCATAAGGAGTTTTGTTTTTAACTGTAAAAATTATTTGTATACATTATATAACTGTTTACAGTTATATTTCTTACTTCATTTTGCATTTGCAGTGGGAATTGATACTTTTAAATGTAAATTTGCTGGTTGCACCACCAGGCATTTCAATCTTAATTAAAATCTAACAGGCATTAACTTGAACACCTTTACAAATGTTTGACCATATGCTCAAGGTTATACATACATTTTTAAAATCAAATACACATTTTTATAATGACACATTTTCAAAGTTTTCCAGGGGTCATACCACCTGACATGATAAGTTGAATCAACCTCATCATTACTCAAAAATGTCAAATTATCTCATATTTATGGGAGGGTGACTAACATTGACAACCTCTGGGGTCTTCTGTGTGATGTTTTCTTAAAGTAACATTGCATAAAATGGCATTTTTATACTTCTCCCTGAGATTGGAGAAGTACATTTTTCAGACAAATGTATTTTAAGTAATAGAATAGTTTTGAAATAGGACTGATACACTATTTCCCCTCATTCCAAAGGAATTTTAACTATTTGATTAAGAATTTTACTGAGAAAAGGAACCTTTTTATTGCAGTTTTGTTTTCTGCTTGTACGTTCGGACGGTCGCACCACCTGACATTTTTGGTCTTTCAAACACCACAACTCAAAAAGTTAATTGAATTATTATTATTTTTTATATATTTTCTTATAAAGGAAATATTGTAGATCAATTTGATATATGACATTGTGGAGGAGGGGGCGTGGTTTTGCGAGGTCTGTAGCGAGAGAGAGCAGGGCCGAGCGGTTGGTAAGTGGGTCAAGTGCAAATGAGTAACACCTGTCTCTGATTGCAGTAATTGGCTGGAGAGACTGCTTATAAGCTGCAGCAGAGAGAGAGATGAGAGAGAGAGAGACTCACTTGGACTCGTATGCACACAGCCACGCAGAGAGGAACTGCTGATAAAACCGACGAAGTGAAAAGAGAGTTTGATTATTGTTTTATGTTTTTGTGCGATGTGCACACAGTTTATTGAGTGACCGAAGGAGAAAATAAAAAGAGCACTTACGAGTCCCAGAAAGCCGACCCTGGTCTTCTTCCTTCCCACACCCACAAGAGCCAAAAACTACTACAGACATGTATTTATTAAAATTATTTTAAAATAATGAATTCGGACACAAAAAATACATGTCATGTCATTGACCCATATACAGTGTATTTGTGCACATACATGAACGTTTGACAAACTCCTGTACACTGAACAAGCAAAGACACGAGTTTTACATCGGTCACATCTGTATGTAGTTTGGTGTGTATGTGGCTAATCATTTAATAATTGTGTGTAGAGTTACTACGCAAAAACAATTTAAAGCAATTTAAAAATAAAAAAAACTGTAAAGCTGGACAGAAATGACATTTGATGACACTTAATGACACTTGAGACCACAAGATGTCGCCCTTGGGTCAACAACGCCTTGAATGCCAATACAAAGACAAGCCGCACAATCTTGAATTTTAGGTCATAGCAAAATGCTTGTGCAATTCTGGGAAGACAATCGTGCAACACATGGGTGTAAGGATGTGTGAAATAAAAGGAGACACCTCAAAAGATGTTCGGTGTGAATTTGAAGATTTGTTTACAGGACTGGGTTAAGTTCCTGAGAGGTATTCTTGAGAGGCCAGAGCCACAGCACTAGTCAGCCCTACAGAGGTTCCTAGGCATGTTCATCCCAAATCTTTCAGAAGTGACTGCACCCAGGGGCGCCGCTAGCAATTTTGGGCCCTATGAAAGAATATGAGGTTGGGCCCCCTACTGCAACCAATTCCACATCAAACATACAAACCAAGATAGCTATCCAAAATCTAATACTGACCTATTACACAAGCTCGCTCTTTCCGCTCAGCGCTGCTCGCTCAGCCCAGAATGCCCTTTGTGATATGCTGGTTCGAAAATATGTGAAATAAGTAGGGCTGTCCCCTACTAAAGTTTTTTCTATACTCTACTAGTAGTTGTTCATTTAAGCTATTAGTCCACTAAGCACTTTTATTCATTTAATTACATAATTATTTATACTGAGAGAATTCTAAACCATATCCAAATGAGCGCTTGCGTAATATAGGCTTTTACCCTATTGCGCACTCATAAAGCTTGCCACAAAGAACCGGCAAAATAATGATTATGAATGTGTCAAAAATAGCGAGGAGACATTTTAATTGTTTATTAATAAACTCTAGAGTTTTCTGTGTCAGTGTCGGCTGACGATGCTGATTTGCCATAATAAATAATTTCTGACCCACTCCATGTCTTCCGACATCTTATAATGTGTCCTTTCTTACTCATGCTGTTCACTTTTCATAATCAACATAGATTAAATAAAAAAATTACATCATATTTAAACATAAATATGAAACTAAATACATTTTCTTAATGGCTACAACAAGTATAGTAGCCTATGGTAGACTCTTTGGTAGATTATAAATGTATACTTTTTTATTACATTACTACTAGGCCTACTAATAAAACCGATCTCTGGGGGCCCCAAAAGTGCGTGGGCCCTTAGAATCGTCCTAACTTTCCCCCCCTTAGCGGCACCCCTGACTGCACCTCTCCGGAAGCTGCTGGAAGGAGACAAAGTACACTGGCATTGGGAGAGTGAACAAGACAGCTTCAGCCTTCAATCGCTTGGAAGTGCTAGAGAGTACAGCACCAGTGTTGAAGTTTTAGGATGTGAACCAGCCAGTTACCTTGTCAGTGTCACTGGTTGTGCTTCTCAAACCATTCCTGAACCATTTTTACTTTGTGTCAGGGCGCATTATCTGCTGAAAGAGGCCACAGCTACCAGGGAATACCGTTTCTATGAAAGGGTGTACATGGTCTACAACAATGCTTAGGTAGTTGGTACATGTTAAAGTAACATCCACATGGATGGCAGGACCCAAGGTTTCCCAGCAGAACATTGCCCAAAGCATCACACTGCCTCCGCCGGCTTGCCTTCTTCCCATAGTGCATCCTGGTGCCATGTGTTCCTCAGGTAAGCGACGCACACGCACATCCTCGTGATGTAAAAGAAAACGTGATTCATCAGACCAGGCCATTCTTCCTTTGCTCCGTGGTCCAGTTCTGATGCTCACATGCCCACTGTTGGCGCTGTCTGAGGTGGACAGGGGTCAGCATGGGCTAGGGTTGCCAACCGTTCCGTATAATTAATTGTCCCGTATTTAAAGGGTTAGTTCACCCAAAAATGAAAAATATGTCATGAATTACTCACCCTCATGTCGTTCGACACCTGTAAGACCTCCGTTCATATTCGGAACACAAATGAAGATATTTTAGTTGAAAGCTGATGGCTGAGAAAGGCTTCAGATAGGCCTTCATTGGCATCCAGTACATTTACACTCCCAAGACCCATAAAAGGCACTTAAAACGTTGTTACAAAGTCCATCTCACCACAGCGACTCTACAATAATTTTACGATGCGACGACAATAGTTGTTGTGCGAAAAAAAAATCAAAATAACACCTTTATCCAACTTGTTCTTGTCTTCCTCTTCCGTGTGTGCCTCCACGACGCATGCGCAAGAATATGACGCAGATCCAGCGTTCTGACACATGACCCAGAAGCGATTTGTTTACAAGCAGAGGAAGACGCGCGTGTCTAAGCTGTTGAATTCTACATTGATCATGCTTTAGGTCTCGGCGTAGTTCTCAAAATGGGGTCAAAGTGTGCATTTCATGGATTCCCGAATCCCGAATGCGTCGTGGAGGCACACACGGAAGACAAGAACAAGTTGGATAAAGGTGTTATTTTGATTTTTTTTTGCGCACAAAAACTATTGTCGTCGCATCGTAAAATTATTGTAGAGCCACTGTGGTGAGATGGACTTTGTAACGACGTTTTAAGTGCCTTTTATGGGTCTTGGGAGTGTAAATGTACTGAATGCCAATGGAGGCCTATCTGAAGCCTTTCTCAGCCATCAACTTTCAACTAAAATATCTTCATTTGTGTTCCGAAGATGAACGGAGGTCTTATGGGTGTCGAACGACATGAGGGTGAGTAATTAATGACAGAATTTAAATTTTTGGGTGAACTAACCCTTTAAGTCATCAGATTTACCTAATAGACCTGCCAATCTCTGTGTAAAAATAAAATAATGATGCTGCCGTCTTTCTGAAGCCATTTTTACACCCCTGTGAAAATTGTCATTCTGACCCCTTCTACAAAATATTGAATTACTCAGTAAATATTCAGGTAACACTTTAGAATAATGGTCATTAGTTAACATTAGTTAATGTATTAACTAACATGAACTAACCATGAGCAGTACATTTGTTATTGTATTTGTTCATCTTTGTTAACGTTAGTTAATATAAATACAGCTGATCATGGTTTGTTCATGTTACTTCACAGTGCATTAACTAATGTTAACAAGATTTTAATAATGCATTAGTAAATGTTGAAATTAGCATTAACAAAGATTAATAAACGCTTTATACATGCAGTTCATTATTAGTTAATGTTAACTAATGTAGTTAACTAATGTTAACTAATGACCATTATTCTAAAGTGTTACCAATATACATACATTACATTCAATATTTTGTCTTTTTTCTTCATTTATGTTCGTCTTTCTTCAGAAACAAAATTGACAAAATCAAAAATTTGAGCCTGGAAAGTTTCTGAATTTGGTTGATTTTGACACAGAATAATCCAAATGTGTGTGTATGAGAGCCTTTTATACACACACTTAACTGCAGATACTGAAAGGACATACACTGTGTGGTACAGTACAAATATTTTGAGTGTCCCTTATTCTGTCCCTTATTTTCCTGTAAAGAACCACGCTTGTCCCTTATTTTATTTTCTAGAAGTTGCCAACCCTAATGGGAACCCTGACTGGTCTGCGGCTCTGCAGCCCCATACGCGACAAACTGTGATGCACTGTGTTTTCTGACACCTTTCTATCAGAACCAGCATTAACTTCCTGAGCAATTTGAGCTACAGTAGCTTGTCTGTTTGATCGGACCCCACGGGACAGCCTTTACTCCCCACGTGCATCAATGAGCCTTGGTTAATGCTCATGACACTGTTGCCGGTTCACCACTGATCCTTCCTTGGAGCACTTTTGATAGATACTGACCACTGCAGACCGTGGAACACCCCACAAGAGCTGCAGTTTTGGAGATGCTCTGACCAAGTCGTCTAGCCATCGCAATTTGACCCTTGTCAAACTCGCTCAAATCCTCACGCCTGCCCATTTTTCCTGCTTCTATCAGCTTTGAGGACAAAATGTTCACTTGCTGCCTAATATATCCCACCCACTAACAGGTGCCGTGATGAAGAGATAATCAGTGTTATACACTTCACCGGTCATAATGTTATGCCTGATTGGTGTTATGCCTATAGGCCTATAACTTTTTAAACTTTATATATATATATATATATATATATATATATATATATATATATATATATATATATATATATATATATATATATATATATATATATATATATATATATATATATATATATATATATATATATATATATATATATACTAAATTCTAAAACATGATAAGATGCTTTCCTGACACAGAGAGAGGAATGCTATTGCTAAATAAACAACATTTATATGTAATGCTCATGTCTGCTTTTGTTGCCAAATCCATTACCCTGGTTAATCTTACAATTATATTGGTCTTTTCAGTGGATCAGTTGGCTTCAGAACTGATATCTGCTCTCAGCAGCTGCTCTGGTGATTATATAGGCTAAACATTAAAGCTTATGAATATGACGAGCCTGATGAAATTAAGTATGTTGATCTCGTATAGATGTGTGCTATTAGCAGCATCTGCTAGAATCACTAGCAGTGAAGGACAGCGGATATTGTCAGTGCTGTTAGTAACTGATGATATGTAATCTGGATGACGTAATCAGATTCCAAAAATGAAGAATTTGCTATTAGATTGCATTACATTTTTAAATAATCGTAATCAGACTACAGTTAGCCTACTTTTTATCAATTGCATGATATTATTCTCACAATGGCAGTAAATTATTCACAATCCATTGATTCTCCCTACTACTTTTATATTTTAAATGTTCCTCCCTAAAAACCCCTCTGTTTATAACCGTTCAGAAGCTCTTTTATTTGGTAAATTTCCTACAGTAAATATGTCAAAAATGTATTATTATTTTTAGTAATATGCCTCAGATTCCAGATGTTCAAATAGTTGTATCCCAAATATTGTCCTATCCTAACAAACCACGTCAATGGAAAGCTTATTTATTAATCTTTCAGATGATATTTAAATCTCAATTTAAAAAGAAATGATCCTTTTGACTGGTTTTGTGGTCCAGGGTCACATTAAAAAAAGCAATTGATTTATATGAAAAAGTGAATCATTGTATTTTATTGACAAAATAGAGTTTGTCTTGAATATTTTTTGATTATATCAGATGACATTTTAAGCTGTCATATGGTCTCACTTCTATTATTTAGGGGTAAATCAGGAAAAAAAGTATACACTGTATTAATGAAACAAAACCACATAATTGTACTAGACATGTGGGAAATTAATGTGGGAAAAAAATAAATACTCCAAACCCCAAGTGGCAAATGCAGGATTACATAGACATGATCATAGTGCAAAAAGATTGCTCTATGTGGGAAAAGATATAGCAACTAAATTTGCTGCAGTGTTGCTTTCAGAGCAATATATGTTTTCTTATAGTATTTAACAGCACTTTCACTGCTCAGATAATGCAGAATGAACAAGAAAATAACATGTCAAAATCACCCAAATAAAGACAGTACGTCATGACGTTTATTTAAAGGAAAACTCCAAATTAAAAAATAAATATTTTTTAAAAGTTTTACTGTTTTCGAATCCATTCAGCCGATCTCCGGGTCTGGCGGTAGCACTTTTAGCATAGCTTAGCATAGATCATTGAATCTGATTAGACCGTTAGCATCGCACTCAAAAAATGACCAAAGAGTTTCAATATTTTTCCTATTTAAAACTTGACTCTTCTGTAGTTACATCGGAAACTGAAAAGTTGTGATTTTCTAGGCTGATATGGCAGGAATAATAGTCTCATTCCTGCGAAATAATAAAGGAACTTTGCTGCCATACCATGAGTGCAGCGGCGCATTGATATTACGCAGTGCTGAAAATAGACTAACTTCCGTCAACATAACCAACGGGCTGGGGACTATTTTCAAATCGCAACTTTTCATTTTCCATCAGTCTTAGTACACGATGTAACTACAGAAGAGTCAAGTTTTAAATAGGAAAAATATTGAAACTCTTTGGTCATTTTTTGAGCGAGATGCTAACGGTCTAATCAGATTCAATGATATATGCTAAGCTATGCTAAAAGTGCTACCGCCAGACCCGGAGATCGGCTGAATGGATTCGAAAACAGTAAAATTTAACTCTAAAAAGTCTTTACTTTAAGAGCACACACACTTATGTAATAAACTCTAAGTGCAGAGTCTGACGCAACAACACCACAGGGTGAACATCAGGTGTGCACGATATAGACCTACTTTGCATAATCTTTCACAGTCCCTGAGCTCTGCAGTGGCAGTAGCAGGACTGCAGGTGGCAGCAGAGAATATATATTCAAATATAATTTATTCCTTTTCAGCATCATTACTCCAGTCTTCGGTGTCACATGATCCTTCAGAAATTATTCTAATATGATGATGTGTGCTCAACAAACATTTATGATTATTATCAGTGTTGAAAACAGTTGTGCTGCTTCATATTTCTGTCTGAATTCTTCAGGATTCTTTGATGAATGGAAAGTTCAAAATGACAGATGTTTAAAAATGTATTCTATTATAGCTAGTTATATAAAATAGGAATCTTTTGGAACATTATAAATGTCTTTACTGTCACTTTTTAAGAAAATCGATTGAATGCATCAATAAAAAGTATTGATTTCTTTCTTACCGCGCAAACTTTTTAACGATTTGTGCTTCTTCTTCTCATTTGTTGCTAAAAGTACAGGGACAGTTGATGAGAATCAGTTGGAGACTCATATTTATTTTTCTTTCTATTTCAGACACATGAGGTAATGCAAAACATCTTCGGTTGAAACTGATATTTCATTTTACACTTACATTCCCCTTAAAGGGAAATGGCTCTTTTATTGTGTTTAATACTGAGCATATTGTCTAAATGCTCACACAACACACATACAAATACCACCTTAATTAAATATATACATTCTCTTTTACTATCTTACCATATTTACAAGTCACCCCTTTACAATGAGCATCCATTCACTGTTCAAGTCCGTTAAGTACGAAAAGATATAAAAATAAAGCTGCCTCTTCTTAGTATTAACAGGAAAGTAGTCCGCTGAGTTTGTGGAAGTGTTGGTGTTAGGAAGCGGAGTGAGGTTTTCTGTTGCGTTTAGCCCGTCGGGTCGGTGGGAAGCTGATGAACTCGAAGTGTTTGGGTTGGTCCGAATTCGGGAAGGGAAGAGGACCTTTGTGGAGGCGCTTGATGAAGTGAACTTCCCGCTGGTTCTCCCTGGTTTTGGAAGCCTTGATGGGCCGGCCCTTTCTGCTGAAGGCCACATACCAGCCTTCATATTTAGCGTTCTGGAAAGCGGTGTAGTTGTTCTCCAGAACGATCTCTGTGAAGATGCAGTCCCGTCCCCTGCCGTTAGGCTGTGAGAAAGAGAGAGAAAGTCACAGGTTATTTCACAGAACTTCAAAAAATTGAAATCTATGGCATATTGCAGTATTTATTATAATTGATTCATCCATGCACATCATTATTTTTATATTAAGCAACCTGTCACTCACATGAGATCCACCAATAACAAACCACAGCCATCCAATCAATTCCCCACGGACAAAATCAAGCCCCGCCCTACATTTGTTCTTGTTCGAGAAGCCGTTTATATTGAGCATTCTACAAGACGCTTCTACGAATATGTGTGAATTTGTGATTGATTTGATTTGAGACGTGTTCTCTGGAGTGACCAATCACGCTTCTCTGTCTGGCAATCCGATGGACGAGTCTGGGTTAAGGGGTTGCCAGGAGAACGGTACTTGCCTGACTGCATTGTACCAAGTGTAAAGTTTGGTGGAGGTGGATTATGGTGTGGGGTTGTTTTTCAGAGGTTGGGCTTGGCCCCTTAGTTCCAGAGAAAGGAACTCTTAATGCTTCAGCATACCAAGATATTTTGGACAATTTCATGCTCCCAACTTTGTGGGAACAGTTTGGGGATGGCCCTGTTCCAACATGACTGCGCACCGGTGCACAAAGCAAGGTCCATAAAGACATGAATGAGCAAGTTTGGTGAGGTGGAACTTGACTAGCCTGCACAGAGTCCCGACCTCAACCCGATAGAACACCTTTGGGATGAATTAGAGCCGGGACTGCGAGCCAGGCCTTCTCGTCCCTCTTGTATCTTTTTGAGGTGTATATTTTTACACCTTGATCAGTTAGAGCTACAGGCTTTGTTGTCTTACAAAATAACCGATATGACAGAGGTCTTCCCTTGAGAAAAAGAAGCACACTTGGCACACTTTTAAAAAGCATACTTATTATGTAAATAATATGCTTCAAGAGAATAGACTTAAGTGCGAACTGAACTTTTTGGACACTTAACTGCATGTTACTAGCAATTAACTGAAAATATATTACACTGTAAGAAATAAAAATGTAATATGTACTGGTAATGCCAGGATATTCTCCTGTAATTCTACAGAAATTTCCATTAGCACTAAAACACAACACAATAGAATGCGTAATTCAAAATACAGGTAAAACACCTGAAAAAAAAAAAACAATTCGGAAAATTCCTTCACTATTATACAGTAAATTGGGCCCAATTTTTACTGACATTTTATGTTGTTTTTTTGTAATTTATATGTAATTCGGACTCAAGTACCTCGTTATATGTAATTTCATAATTACTTCTATTGTCTTTGAAATATGGTTAAAATTACTGCTGAATGTACTGACAAAAATTATGGTAAACTATGTCATATATCATGTCATATTTAAATATATTTGTAATTGTAATTACACATTTGTAATCATGAAGTTTCAATTTAGTACATTTAAAATATGAACTTTAAATAACACACTACAGTTTGAATTCTAATCAAGTATAATCAACTTTAAAATAAGTACACTTCTTTAGAGCATGACAAAGGATTATTAAAACTTGAAAGAAAAGTTTCATTTCCCAAATTGAAAAGCTTCCCATACCCGCATACAGTGGTCTAAATACACAATTTTGGTGTCATTTTACAGGAAGCCCGTTGAAGTTTGATAAACCACTGCTAAAAGTGATAAACATTTAAGTATATGTTGTCTGAGCTGTAATAACTTTTTTTGGGTTATAAATTCACTTTTGAATAAATCTTGCTTACATGATCCAGACGAAAATCTTTTTTCCAGTATTTGCTGCCATCTAGTGGAGACAGCCCAAACTGTCTGCAGGGTGCTAAAGCACACATGGCAAATACACTTTTAAAAACGAATTTATAAACAAAAAAATCCAAAAACACCTCTTGTATGGGGGGGTTATTACAGCTCAGACAACATATACTTACATGTTTATCATTTATAGCAGTATTTTATGTAACTTCAAAGGGTTTCCTGTAAAATGACACCAACATTTTGTATTTAGACCACTGTATTTGGGTATGGGAAGCTTTTTAATTTGGGAAGGCCAAATCCAGGCGGAAATGGTCCCAGAGTAATTCAGTGTAAATACGTTACTTTGTGTAAAACAAATGCCAAAGTGATGCATGTCAGAAAGTAGAGACTCTAAGCTTTCAAATGGTACCACATATGATGTCAGAGCTCCTCCACAGACATTTAAAATTTAAAGTATATACTTGATGATGTCGTTCCGGACCCTGTATAGGGTCTGCACAGGTTAGGTGGTTAAAGTGGGTTAAGAAACATCTGTAAGTACAGATTTTTTTGTGTTAAATATATACGTTTATGTACATTCAAGGACACTTACTTTTCACACGGGTTGGTCTTAATACTGACATCTATGGATGAATACGAAGTTTATGTTTATTATCTCAGTTAAACTGCATGTCACTGCTGTTCATGGAGAAAAAAACTAGAACATCTTTTATTATTTAAATGACAGACTTTGTTTCATAATTCCAAATTTCCTTAAGGAATTGAAAGTGCTTGGATCTTACGTAAGCCAGTGCGAACACTCATTGTTTGTGCCCTCGTCTCTCAACACAGCTCAGGGCCGCCCCAATGCTCTCACTGTCTCCATCTAATTGTCCCAACACTTTGTCTCATAGCAAATCCATAGCGCTGAAGACTTTTTTCCACTTTCGTGATGGAAGAAGTGGCTTGACATCTGACTAAACGCTTCCTCTACATGCCTGGCAGTTGGATTCAGGCAAACACACGCTGATTTTTGATACTGTTCTCACTGTCTATAGCTGTAGATCTACATGTCCTGCTCTGCTTCACCCATCCCGACGTTCACAGTATGAAAAAGAGTAACTTTGGCATTTTGATTACTATTTTATCTTTTGCAGGAAACAATCAAATAAGTCGAGGGTGGGCAGATAAGGACAAATTTGTATTTTAAATATTCTTTTATTTCCTAAATGATATCTGGCCTATAGGAAAATCTTCACACTTTTGGCCACTACTGTATATTCGAGTGAAACGGCTTCGCAAACAAGAACAAATGTAGGGCGGGCTTGATTTTATCCATGGGGAATTGATTGGATGATTGCGGTTTTCTATTGGCCAATCTCATGCTTTAAGTCATGCAACCTAATTATCAGTCCAAAATACGCTTGCCCCAACAAAAATCAAACATGCTTTCCGGGGAAATCTCCAAGCAGGATAGGATGGATAGGATACATACCTTGCCCACCAGTTTCCCTCTGCGGTTCATACAGAGGTATCTGCCACTCTCTGCTCCTCTGATCCGAACTCGGCTTCCGAAGGTGTCCGTCTCCACATAAAGTCTGGCTGTAATGCAGCACAAGTGTTTTACCAAACAAAATACTGGAGCCTTGAATAGATCCAGCCAGTTATCAATATCATACACAACTATACCAAAATCATAATGAAAACATACCAAATTTAGCGCAATATTCAAGTAATTCTACCTGACCTAAAGTCCTGTTACACTGATATAATATGGCAAGCCGTTTGAACCTTTATTCATTCCCAGAATATGAATTATTGATATAAACAATTAAATTTTCACTAGTTAAAATGATAACTCTTGATATCAGGAATTAGATTTCTACTAGTAACGATGGCAATTTTTGATATCAAGAATTAAATTAGTAAAAACTATAATTCTTGATATCTGTGAATGCATTTTTTCACTAGTTAAAATTCACCATAGGCTGCCATTCAAATTCAATTGTTAATATCAAGAATTGATTTCTTACTAGTTGAAAATCCAATTTCAAATATCAGAAATACCATAAAAATCATATTTTTTTAAATCAATAATTACTTTGTTACTAGTAAAAAAAAATATTCTTGATATCTGTAAATGTATTTCAACATGTTGCATGTGTTATTTCTGATATCTGCAAATATATTTCGGATATCAATAATTAGGAGAGTAATTTCAGTTATCTAAAACGGCTTTCTTACTAGTAACAATCACATTCATTATATCAGAAATTAACATTGTCACTAGTGACAATCTCATTATTGATTTCAAAAATGAACATTTTAATAGTAGCAATTCTATTGTTGATATCAAGAACAGACAAGTAACAAAGTGATAGCATTTCAAATATTATGATTTTTGTAAGAATTGAAATGTAATTCTGATATGTGAAACTGGAATTTCAACTAGTAGAAATCAATTATTGATATCAACAATTGAATTTGAATGGCAGCTATCAGATATACAGATATCAAGAAATATAGTTTTACTAGTTTAAATAAAAAAAAATTATATTAAGAATTTGTATTTCTCCGAGCGATGATGTCATTGTTGAAATCAATAATTCATATCCTGGGAATGAATAAAAGTCAAAACGGCTTGCCATAGAAATCATAATTTTTAATATCAATTATTACTAGTAAAAAAATGTATTCCTGATATCAAGAACTCAATTGTCACTAGTTTAAATGTTAATTCTTGATATCTGTAAATGTATTGTTGCACTAGTAACAAAGTGATATCAAAAATTATGATTTTTACTAGTAAGAATTGTATTTCTGATGTGAAATTGGAATTTCAACTAGTAAGAAATCAATTCTTGATATCAACAATTGAATTTGAATGGCAGTCTATGGTGACATTTAACTAGTGAAAATATAATAATCAAGAATTATAGTTTTTACTAGTTGAAATTGAATTCTTGATATCAAGAATTCGTATTTCTGCGAGTGATGGCGTCATTGTTGATATCAAAAAATTTTATTAGTGGAAATGTAATTCCTGATATCAAAAATTATGATTCTTACTAGCAGAAATCTAATTCCCGATATCAAAAATAAGCATTTTAACCAGTGCAAATGTAATTGTTGATAGCAAAAATTCATATCCTGGGAATTAATAAAGGTTAAAACAGCTTGCCATATTTCAAATATCAGACATAACAAATGTAACATCAAGAAATTAACATTTTAATTAAGAATTTAAAATTGTATCTACTGAAAATGTAATTGTTGATAGCAAGAATGAATGTCCTGGGATTGAATAAAGGTTAAAATGGCTTGCCATAGATTAAGTCCTGTTACATTTAGATGTTGCCAAATGAGAATTTGATTTGCGTCGTTTATTATTATTTATTTATGTTAAGAAAGAAAGAAAGAAAGAAAGAAAGAAAGAAAGAAAGAAAGAAAGAAAGAAAGAAAGAAAGAAAGAAAGAAATCACGAATGTGCAATGTGTCAAAATGTTTAAGATTTCAAGAGTATTTATAATTTAGTTAGGCTATATATGCATAGTGCAATATCATGAAGTTTCTTTCAGGATGACTCGTCACAAGTCGAATCAGTCTCATTTCCCCTTGCTGTTTAAAGCAAATTAACACATCCTAATCAACACAAAGGGGAAACGATTAAGCAAAGAAATGCCTTTTGAACTATATCAGCAAGTCCCCTTTCAGCCAATAAACCAATCATGCGCGAAAACAGCCCTATCTGCACCGAAACCCACCGTGAGTGAATTACTGTGGTGTGAATGAGTGCGCGACTCACCGAAAGTGTTTCCGTCCTCGGCGGTGGCGCTCACCCTCCGGCCCTGGATCTGCACGTGTCGGCCGCTGGTTCGGCTGTACAGCTGGTAGACTCGAACCTGCCGCCGGCTCAGCTGGTCCGTCAGTGAGCCCTGTTCCCTCACATACTGCTTAAAATTAGGAGAAGGGTGATTCTTCTCCCCCTTTTCGGTGCAAAGGGAAAATAAGATCACATATATCTCTCTCTATGTTGCTGGAATAGAAAAACCTTGCTCGTTTTTGTGAATACCCACAAGAGCACTAATCTAACTCTAGGTCTATATAACCGAATCAATAGATTCAGATGTGATTTAGGCTCATCTACTCCAGCTAGGGGCCCACTAGAGGGCCTCAGCAAACTTAAAACGAGTTACAATAAAGTAATCGATGCTGATAAAACGTGAAAACTTCGTTTAATATGCCCCACAAGAACATACAGGCAGTTATTAAAACGTTTGATCGATTTTGAAGCTTGCCTATACAAGTATCAAAGTCAAAAAGGATGATAACCATTACTAAACTTAAACTGAATGCAATTATCACATGCATGCTATTGAAATGAAACAACAACGCTTATTAGGCCACCATAAAAACGAACACAAACATAATAAAATGTCATAAATATTTACCTGCGCGTGACACCACACCACGAAGAAGTGAAAAGAGCTACAAGGCAAAACAAAAGTGAGAAAAGCATTATAATGCATTATATAACGAAACAAATAATAA